>NW_027175404.1:0-307182 GCF_028021215.1 Eschrichtius robustus
GTCGACAATGATGCCCTTGGCCAAAAAGGGCGTATGCGTTTTTTCCTGAATATATTCAGGAAAAAACGCATACGCCCTTTTTGGCCAACCAAGCAACCTGGAAAGGCAAATCAGCGCTACAAAGAAGTCTCGCTTCCCATCGGTCAAAAGGGCTATGCTGCAAAAAGTGTCAAAACCAGAAATGCAGGACAGGCCATGGAGAAATGGCAGCCTTGCTACGCTGATGGGCGGGATGTAAATTGCCAACAGCCACTCTGGAGAAGTGTACGGTGTGTCCTGAAACATCGAAAAAACACAGCTTAGGGAGCATAGGGCACGTCCACTCATGGGCGTATAAATTGGGAAAACTAAAAATCAGCAAGACACAGGCACCCTAAAGTTTAGGGTTGCTCTGTTGACAAGAACCTCCACTTCATGACACCTTAAATATCCCAGGAAAGAGGAAAATGGATAAAGAAGTTGTGGTCCTTATGTACAATGGAATATCACTCAGACATGAAATCAATGTCATAAGGCTAGGAGAAGCAAGATGAGTGGATTTAGGTACGATGATTCTAAGTGAAATAAGTCACACAGAAAAAGACACTTACCATAAGCTATCACTTATAGAGGGAATGTAAAAACCGCTACACTTGAACTGAATTACAAAACAGAACAGAGTCACACGTTTAGAAAACACACTATGGCTGCTTAACGGGAAAGGTGAGGTGGGGTGATGCATAAAACAAGGGTTTCAAATTCGCTCAGATACCGTTCCATACACCCAATATGTAATAGACAAGACCTACTCCTTGCTCAGTGAACTGGACTCAACACCCCCTATTCACCGCACAAGAATATATGTGACTAGTAAGAATCTTAAAACCTATGTACTGATATCTGTCTGGAAGTGAGTCAAGTGGGTGTAAAGCCGCATAAACACAGCCGTGAAAAGCAGCTAAACCCCATTATAAAAATAAATTACTTTTAAAAACCCGTAAAACAAAGACAGTGAAAGAGAGAGAAATTCTTACACAATTCGTTCAGAGGCTGTGATGCAACCTGGATTGACCATATCTAGACCCACAGCTGGATGAGACATAAGGGTGGACACTCTTGGGGCTGAAAGGTTGGGTGAGGTTGGGTGAGCAAACGCAGACCCTTTAAAGTAATACTGCCTGGTACCCATCCCATGGGTCCCAAATCTCCAGGTTCAAGGGCATCTTCCTACATCGAAAACATGCATGAGAAACCCAGAAGATGGTACACCGTGTGATTTTGAAAGGTTTCTAAGACGCACCTCATTTCTCATCTCCTTGTGCTCGGGTTCGCCTTTCCAGCTACTTTACTAGCAATCTCCCTACTTGGAGAATCAGCACCTTTAAGCTCCTGTTCCCTACAGGTTGCAATTTGTCCTGAGGATGAACGGGAAGAGGGGCAACCAATGAGAGACTAGATCTAGGTGTTGGGACCGGCACAGGTCACTCTATTTTCCCATCAGGAAGAAGAATTAACCACAGGCTCAGCCTGCCGCCCAGAAGCAGAATAGGGCCTGAGGCAATCCCGCGCTTTTGCGGCCATCTCCCAAAAAAGCGAGTTGAAAAATGGAGCTCAGGGACACTGCAATTCACAAACCCGCAGAGTTATAAATGATAACTCTCATCCACAGATATATTGAGGGAAGGCAACGAAGAGGATTTGAAAGCAAGGCAGAATTGCAGGAAACAGATTTCGGGAGGGAGATTCGAATCGCCTTTAAAGCACATGAAAAGCGGCAAAACGTCGACAATGATGCCCTTGGCCAAAAAGGGCGTATGCGTTTTTTCCTGAATATATTCAGGAAAAAACGCATACGCCCTTTTTGGCCAACCAAGCAACCTGGAAAGGCAAATCAGCGCTACAAAGAAGTCTCGCTTCCCATCGGTCAAAAGGTTCATGCTGCAAAAAGTGTCAAAACCAGAAATACAGGACAGGCCATGGAGAAATGGCAGCCTTGCTACGCTGATGGGCGGGATGTAAATTGCCAACAGCCACTCTGGAGAAGTGTACGGTGTGTCCTGAAACATCGAAAAAACACAGCTTAGGGAGCATAGGGCACGTCCACTCATGGGCGTATAAATTGGGAAAACTAAAAATCAGCAAGACACAGGCACCCCAAAGTTTAGGGTTGCTCTGTTGACAAGAACCTCCACTTCATGACACCTTAAATATCCCAGGAAAGAGGAAAATGGATAAAGAAGTTGTGGTCCTTATGTACAATGGAATATCACTCAGACATGAAATCAATGTCATAAGGCTAGTAGAAGCAAGATGAGTGGATTTAGCTACGACGATTCTAAGTGAAATAAGTCACACAGAAAAAGACACTTATCATAAGCTATCACTTAGAGAGGGAATGTAAAAACCGCTACACTTGAACTGAATTACAAAACAGAACAGAGTCACACGTTTAGAAAACACACTATGGCTGCTTAACGGGAAAGGTGAGGTGGGGTGATGCATAAAACAAGGGTTTCAAATTCGCTCAGATACCGTTCCATACACCCAATATGTAATAGACAAGACCTACTCCTTGCTCAGTGAACTGGACTCAACACCCCCTATTCACCGCACAAGAATATATGTGACTAGTAAGAATCTTAAAACCTATGTATTGATATCTGTCTGAAAGTGAGTCAAGTGGGTGTAAAGCCGCATAAACACAGCCGTGAAAAGCAGCTAAACCCCATTATAAAAATAAATTACTTTTAAAAACCCGTAAAACATAGACAGTGAAAGAGAGAGAAATTCTTACACAATTCGTTCAGAGGCTGTGATGCAACCTGGATTGACCATATCTAGACCCACAGCTGGATGAGACATAAGGGTGGACACTCTTGGGGCTGAAAGGTTGGGTGAGGTTGGGTGAGCAAACGCAGACCCTTTAAAGTAATACTGCGTGGTACCCATCCCATGGGTCCCAAATCTCCAGGTTCAAAGGCATCTTCCTACATCGAAAACATGCATGAAAAACCCAGAAGATGGTACACCGTGTGATTTTGAAAGGTTTCTAAGACGCACCTCATTTCTCATCTCCTTGTGCTCGGGTTCGCCTTTCCAGCTACTTTACTAGCAATCTCCCTACTTGGAGAATCAGCACCTTTAAGCTCCTGTTCCCTACAGGTTGCAATTTGTCCTGAGGATGAACGGGAAGAGGGGCAACCAATCAGAGACTAGATCTAGGTGTTGGGACAGGCACAGGTCACTCTATTTTCCCATCAGGAAGAAGAATTAAACACAGGCTCAGCCTGCCGCCCAGAAGCAGAATAGGGCCTGAGGCAATCCCGCGCTTTTGCGGCCAGCTCCCAAAAAAGCGAGTTGAAAAATGGAGCTCAGGGACACTGCAATTCACAAACCCGCAGAGTTATAAATGATAACTCTCATCCACAGATATATTGAGGGACGGCAACAAAGAGGATTTGAAAGCAATGCAGAATTGCAGGAAACAGATTTCAGGAGGGAGATTCGAATCGCCTTTAAAGCACATGAAAAGCGGCAAAACGTCGACAATGATGCCCTTGGCCAAAAAGGGCGTATGCGTTTTTTCCTGAATATATTCAGGAAAAAACGCATACGCCCTTTTTGGCCAACCAAGCAACCTGGAAAGGCAAATCAGCGCTACAAAGAAGTCTCGCTTCCCATCGGTCAAAAGGGCTATGCTGCAAAAAGTGTCAAAACCACAAATGCAGGACAGGCCATGGAGAAATGGCAGCCTTGCTACGCTGATGGGCGGGATGTAAATTGCCAACAGCCACTCTGGAGAAGTGTACGGTGTGTCCTGAAACATCGAAAAAACACAGCTTAGGGAGCATAGGGCACGCCCACTCATGGGCGTATAAATTGGGAAAACTAAAAATCAGCAAGACACAGGCACCCCAAAGTTTAGGGTTGCTCTGTTGACAAGAACCTCCACTTCATGACACCTTAAATATCCCAGGAAAGAGGAAAATGGATAAAGAAGTTGTGGTCCTTATGTACAATGGAATATCACTCAGACATGAAATCAATGTCATAAGGCTAGTAGAAGCAAGATGAGTGGATTTAGCTACGACGATTCTAAGTGAAATAAGTCACACAGAAAAAGACACTTATCATAAGCTATCACTTAGAGAGGGAATGTAAAAACCGCTACACTTGAACTGAATTACAAAACAGAACAGAGTCACACGTTTAGAAAACACACTATGGCTGCTTAACGGGAAAGGTGAGGTGGGGTGATGCATAAAACAAGGGTTTCAAATTCGCTCAGATACCGTTCCATACACCCAATATGTAATAGACAAGACCTACTCCTTGCTCAGTGAACTGGACTCAACACCACCTATTCACCGCACAAGAATATATGTGACTAGTAAGAATCTTAAAACCTATGTATTGATATCTGTCTGGAAGTGAGTCAAGTGGGTGTAAAGCCGCATAAACACAGCCGTGAAAAGCAGCTAAACCCCATTATAAAAATAAATTACTTTTAAAAACCCGTAAAACAAAGACAGTGAAAGAGAGAGAAATTCTTACACAATTCGTTCAGAGGCTGTGATGCAACCTGGATTGACCATATCTAGACCCACAGCTGGATGAGACATAAGGGTGGACACTCTTGGGGCTGAAAGGTTGGGTGAGGTTGGGTGAGCAAACGCAGACCCTTTAAAGTAATACTGCCTGGTAACCATCCCATGGGTCCCAAATCTCCAGGTTCAAGGGCATCTTCCTACATCGAAAACATGCATGAGAAACCCAGAAGATGGTACACCGTGTGATTTTGAAAGGTTTCTAAGACGCACCTCATTTCTCATCTCCTTGTGCTCGGGTTCGCCTTTCCAGCTACTTTACTAGCAATCTCCCTACTTGGAGAATCAGCACCTTTAAGCTCCTGTTCCCTACAGGTTGCAATTTGTCCTGAGGATGAACGGGAAGAGGGGCAACCAATGAGAGACTAGATCTAGGTGTTGGGACCGGCACAGGTCACTCTATTTTCCCATCAGGAAGAAGAATTAACCACAGGCTCAGCCTGCCGCCCAGAAGCAGAATAGGGCCTGAGGCAATCCCGCACTTTTGCGGCCACCTCCCAAAAAAGCGAGTTGAAAAATGGAGCTCAGGGACACTGCAATTCACAAACCCGCAGAGTTATAAATGATAACTCTCATCCACAGATATATTGAGGGAAGGCAACGAAGAGGATTTGAAAGCAAGGCAGAATTGCAGGAAACAGATTTCAGGAGGGAGATTCGAATCGCCTTTAAAGCACATGAAATGCGGCAAAACGTCGACAATGATGCCCTTGGCCAAAAAGGGCATATGCGTTTTTTCCTGAATATATTCAGGAAAAAACGCATACGCCCTTTTTGGCCAACCAAGCAACCTGGAAAAGCAAATCAGCGCTACAAAGAAGTCTCGCTTCCCATCGGTCAAAAGGGCTATGCTGCAAAAAGTGTCAAAACCAGAAATGCAGGACAGGCCATGGAGAAATGGCAGCCTTGCTACGCTGATCGGCGGGATGTAAATTGCCAACAGCCACTCTGGAGAAGTGTACGGTGTGTCCTGAAACATCGAAAAAACACAGCTTAGGGAGCATAGGTCACGTCCACTCATGGGCGTATAAATTGGGAAAACTAAAAATCAGCAAGACACAGGCACCCCAAAGTTTAGGGTTGCTCTGTTGACAAGAACCTCCACTTCATGACACCTTAAATATCCCAGGAAAGAGGAAAATGGATAAAGAAGTTGTGGTCCTTATGTACAATGGAATATCACTCAGACATGAAATCAATGTCATAAGGCTAGTAGAAGCAAGATGAGTGGATTTAGCTACGACGATTCTAAGTGAAATAAGTCACACAGAAAAAGACACTTATCATAAGCTATCACTTAGAGAGGGAATGTAAAAACCGCTACACTTGAACTGAATTACAAAACAGAACAGAGTCACACGTTTAGAAAACACACTATGGCTGCTTAACGGGAAAGGTGAGGTGGGGTGATGCATAAAACAAGGGTTTCAAATTCGCTCAGATACCGTTCCATACACCCAATATGTAATAGACAAGACCTACTCCTTGCTCAGTGAACTGGACTCAACACCCCCTATTCACCGCACAAGAATATATGTGACTAGTAAGAATCTTAAAACCTATGTATTGATATCTGTCTGGAAGTGAGTCAAGTGGGTGTAAAGCCGCATAAACACAGCCGTGAAAAGCAGCTAAACCCCATTATAAAAATAAATTACTTTTAGAAACCCGTAAAACATAGACAGTGAAAGAGAGAGAAATTCTTACACAATTCGTTCAGAGGCTGTGATGCAACCTGGATTGACCATATCTAGACCCACAGCTGGATGAGACATAAGGGTGGACACTCTTGGGGCTGAAAGGTTGGGTGAGGTTGGGTGAGCAAACGCAGACCCTTTAAAGTAATACTGCGTGGTACCCATCCCATGGGTCCCAAATCTCCAGGTTCAAAGGCATCTTCCTTCATCGAAAACATGCATGAGAAACCCAGAAGATGGTACACCGTGTGATTTTGAAAGGTTTCTAAGACGCACCTCATTTCTCATCTCCTTGTGCTCGGGTTCGCCTTTCCAGCTACTTTACTAGCAATCTCCCTACTTGGAGAATCAGCACCTTTAAGCTCCTGTTCCCTACAGGTTGCAATTTGTCCTGAGGATGAACGGGAAGAGGGGCAACCAATGAGAGACTAGATCTAGGTGTTGGGACAGGCACAGGTCACTCTATTTTCCCATCAGGAAGAAGAATTAAACACAGGCTCAGCCTGCCGCCCAGAAGCAGAATAGGGCCTGAGGCAATCCCGCGCTTTTGCGGCCAGCTCCCAAAAAAGCGAGTTGAAAAATGGAGCTCAGGGACACTGCAATTCACAAACCCGCAGAGTTATAAATGATAACTCTCATCCACAGATATATTGAGGGACGGCAACAAAGAGGATTTGAAAGCAAGGCAGAATTGCAGGAAACAGATTTCAGGAGGTAGATTCGAATCGCCTTTAAAGCACATGAAAAGCGGCAAAAGGTAGACAATGATGCCCTTGGCCAAAAAGGGCGTATGCGTTTTTTCCTGAATATATTCAGGAAAAAACGCATACGGCCTTTTTGGCCAACCAAGCAACCTGGAAAGGCAAATCAGCGCTACAAAGAAGTCTCGCTTCCCATCGGTCAAAAGGTTCATGCTGCAAAAAGTGTCAAAACCAGAAATACAGGACAGGCCATGGAGAAATGGCAGCCTTGCTACGCTGATGGGCGGGATGTAAATTGCCAACAGCCACTCTGGAGAAGTGTACGGTGTGTCCTGAAACATCGAAAAAACACAGCTTAGGGAGCATAGGGCACGTCCACTCATGGGCGTATAAATTGGGAAAACTAAAAATCAGCAAGACACAGGCACCCCAAAGTTTAGGGCTGCTCTGTTGACAAGAACCTCCACTTCACGACACCTTAAATATCCCAGGAAAGAGAAAAATGGATAAAGAAGTTGTGGTCCTTATGTACAATGGAATATCACTCAGACATGAAATCAATGTCATAAGGCTAGTAGAAGCAAGATGAGTGGATTTAGCTACGACGATTCTAAGTGAAATAAGTCACACAGAAAAAGACACTTATCATAAGCTATCACTTAGAGAGGGAATGTAAAAACCGCTACACTTGAACTGAATTACAAAACAGAACAGAGTCACACGTTTAGAAAACACACTATGGCTGCTTAACGGGAAAGGTGAGGTGGGGTGATGCATAAAACAAGGGTTTCAAATTCGCTCAGATACCGTTCCATACACCCAATATGTAATAGACAAGACCTACTCCTTGCTCAGTGAACTGAACTCAACACCCCCTATTCACCGCACAAGAATATATGTGACTAGTAAGAATCTTAAAACCTATGTATTGATATCTGTCTGGAAGTGAGTCAAGTGGGTGTAAAGCCGCATAAACACAGCCGTGAAAAGCAGCTAAACCCCATTATAAAAATAAATTACTTTTAAAAACCCGTAAAACAAAGACAGTGAAAGAGAGAGAAATTCTTACACAATTCGTTCAGAGGCTGTGATGCAATCTGGATTGACCATATCTAGACCCACAGCTGGATGAGACATAAGGGTGGACACTCTTGGGGCTGAAAGGTTGGGTGAGGTTGGGTGAGCAAACGCAGACCCTTTAAAGTAATACTGCGTGGTACCCATCCCATGGGTCCCAAATCTCCAGGTTCAAGGGCATCTTCCTACATCGAAAACATGCATGAGAAACCCAGAAGATGGTACACCGTGTGATTTTGAAAGGTTTCTAAGACGCACCTCATTTCTCATCTCCTTGTGCTCGGGTTCGCCTTTCCAGCTACTTTACTAGCAATCTCCCTACTTGGAGAATCAGCACCTTTAAGCTCCTGTTCCCTACAGGTTGCAATTTGTCCTGAGGATGAACGGGAAGAGGGGCAACCAATGAGAGACTAGATCTAGGTGTTGGGACCGGCACAGGTCACTCTATTTTCCCATCAGGAAGAAGAATTAACCACAGGCTCAGCCTGCCGCCCAGAAGCAGAATAGGGCCTGAGGCAATCCCGCGCTTTTGCGGCCATCTCCCAAAAAAGCGAGTTGAAAAATGGAGCTCAGGGACACTGCAATTCACAAACCCGCAGAGTTATAAATGATAACTCTCATCCACAGATATATTGAGGGAAGGCAACGAAGAGGATTTGAAAGCAAGGCAGAATTGCAGGAAACAGATTTCAGGAGGTAGATTCGAATCGCCTGTAAAGCACATGAAAAGCGGCAAAACGTCGACAATGATGCCCTTGGCCAAAAAGGGCGTATGCGTTTTTTCCTGAATATATTCAGGAAAAAACGCATACGCCCTTTTTGGCCAACCAAGCAACCTGGAAAGGCAAATCAGCGCTACAAAGAAGTCTCGCTTCCCATCGCTCAAAAGGGCTATGCTGCAAAAAGTGTCAAAACCAGAAAAGCAGGACAGGCCATGGAGAAATGGCAGCCTTGCTACGCTGATGGGCGGGATGTAAATTGCCAACAGCCACTCTGGAGAAGTGTACGGTGTGTCCTGAAACATCGAAAAAACACAGCTTAGGGAGCATAGGGCCCGTCCACTCATGGGCGTATAAATTGGGAAAACTAAAAATCAGCAAGACACAGGCACCCCAAAGTTTAGGGTTGCTCTGTTGACAAGAACCTCCACTTCATGACACCTTAAATATCCCAGGAAAGAGGAAAATGGATAAAGAAGTTGTGGTCCTTATGTACAATGGAATATCACTCAGACATGAAATCAATGTCATAAGGCTAGTAGAAGCAAGATGAGTGGATTTAGGTACAATGATTCTAAGTGAAATAAGTCACACAGAAAAAGACACTTACCATAAGCTATCACTTATAGAGGGAATGTAAAAACCGCTACACTTGAACTGAATTACAAAACAGAACAGAGTCACACGTTTAGAAAACACACTATGGCTGCTTAACGGGAAAGGTGAGGTGGGGTGATGCATAAAACAAGGGTTTCAAATTCGCTCAGATACCGTTCCATACACCCAATATGTAATAGACAAGACCTACTCCTTGCTCAGTGAACTGGACTCAACACCCCCTATTCACCGCACAAGAATATATGTGACTAGTAAGAATCTTAAAACCTATGTATTGATATCTGTCTGGAAGTGAGTCAAGTGGGTGTAAAGCCGCATAAACACAGCCGTGAAAAGCAGCTAAACCCCATTATAAAAATAAATTACTTTTAATAACCCGTAAAACAAAGACAGTGAAAGAGAGAGAAATTCTTACACAATTCGTTCAGAGGCTGTGATGCAACCTGGATTGACCATATCTAGACCCACAGCTGGATGAGACATAAGGTTGGACACTCTTGGGGCTGAAAGGTTGGGTGAGGTTGGGTGAGCAAACGCAGACCCTTTAAAGTAATACTGCCTGGTACCCATCCCATGGGTCCCAAATCTCCAGGTTCAAGGGCATCTTCCTACATCGAAAACATGCATGAGAAACCCAGAAGATGGTACACCGTGTGATTTTGAAAGGTTTCTAAGACGCACCTCATTTCTCATCTCCTTGTGCTCGGGTTCGCCTTTCCAGCTACTTTACTAGCAATCTCCCTACTTGGAGAATCAGCACCTTTAAGCTTCTGTTCCCTACAGGTTGCAAATTGTCCTGAGGATGAACGGGAAGAGGGGCAACCAATGAGAGACTAGATCTAGGTTTTGGGACAGGCACAGGTCACTCTATTTTCCCATCAGGAAGAAGAATTAACCACAGGCTCAGCCTGCCGCCCAGAAGCAGAATAGGGCCTGAGGCAATCCCGAACTTTTGCGGCCAGCTCGCAAAAAAGCCAGTGGAAAAATGGAGCTCAGGGACACTGCAATTCACAAACCCGCAGAGCTATAAATGATAACTCTCATCCACAGATATATTGAGGGAAGGCAACAAAGAGGATTTGAAAGCAAGGCAGAATTGCAGGAAACAGGTTTCAGGAGGTAGATTCGAATCGCCTTTAAAGCACATGAAAAGGGGCATAACTTCGACAATGATGCCCTTGGCCAAAAAGGGCGTATGCGTTTTTTCCTGAATATATTCAGGAAAAAACGCATACGCCCTTTTTTGCCAACCAAGCAACCTGGAAAGGCAAGTCAGCGCTACAAAGAAGTCTCGCTTCCCATCGGTCAAAAGGGCCATGCTGCAAAAAGTGTCAAAACCAGAAATGCAGGACAGGCCATGGAGAAATGGCAGCCTTGCTACGCTGATGGGCGGGATGTAAATTGCCAATAGCCACTCTGGAGAAGTGTACGGGGTGTCCTGAAACATCGAAAAAACACAGCTTAGGGAGCATAGGGCACGTCCACTCATGGGCGTATAAATTGGGAAAACTAAAAATCAGCAAGACACAGGCACCCCAAAGTTTAGGGCTGCTCTGTTGACAAGAACCTCCACTTCATGACACCTTAAATATCCCAGGAAAGAGAAAAATGGATAAAGAAGTTGTGGTCCTTATGTACAATGGAATATCACTCAGACATGAAATCAAGGTCATAAGGCTAGTAGAAGCAAGATGAGTGGATTTAGGTACGATGATTCTAAGTGAAATAAGTCACACAGAAAAAGACACTTATCATTAGCTATCACTTATAGAGGGAATGTAAAAACCGCTACACTTGAAATGAATTACAAAACAGAACAGAGTCACACGTTTAGAAAACACACTATGGCTGCTTAACGGGAAAGGTGAGGTGGGGTGAGGCATAAAACAAGGGTTTCAAATTCGCTCAGATACCGTTCCATACACCCAATATGTAATAGACAACACCTGCTCCTTGCTCAGTGAACTGGACTCAACACCCCCTATTCACCGCACAAGAATATATGTGACTAGTAAGAATCTTAAAACCTATGTATTGATATCTGTCTGGCAGTGAGTCAAGTGGGTGTAAAGCCGCATAAACACAGTCGTGAAAAGCAGCTAAACCCCATTATAAAAATAAATTACTTTTAAAAACCCGTAAAACAAAGACAGTGAAAGAGAGAGAAATTCGTACAAAATTCGTTCAGAGGCTGTGATGCAACCTGGATTGACCATATCTAGGCCCACAGCTGGATGAGACATAAGGGTGGACACTCTTGGGGCTGAAAGGTTGGGTGAGGTTGGGTGAGCAAACGCAGACTCTTTAAGGTAACACTGCTTGGTACCCATCCCATGGGTCCCAAATCTCCAGGTTCAAGGGCATCTTCCTACATCGAAAACATGCATGAGGAATCCAGAAGATGGTACACCGTGTGATTTTGAAAGGTTTCTAAGACGCACCTCATTTCTCATCTCCTTGTGCTCGGGTTCGCCTTTCCAGCTACTTTACTAGCAATCTCCCTACTTGGAGAATCAGCACCTTTAAGCTCCTGTTCCCTACAGGTTGCAATTTGTCCTGAGGATGAACGGGAAGAGGGGCAACCAATGAGAGACTAGATCTAGGTGTTGGGACCGGCACAGGTCACTCTATTTTCCCATCAGGAAGAAGAATTAACCACAGGCTCAGCCTGCCGCCCAGAAGCAGAATAGGGCCTGAGGCAATCCCGCGCTTTTGCGGCCATCTCCCAAAAAAGCGAGTTGAAAAATGGAGCTCAGGGACACTGCAATTCACAAACCCGCAGAGTTATAAATGATAACTCTCATCCACAGATATATTGAGGGAAGGCAACGAAGAGGATTTGAAAGCAAGGCAGAATTGCAGGAAACAGATTTCAGGAGGTAGATTCGAATCGCCTGTAAAGCACATGAAAAGCGGCAAAACGTCGACAATGATGCCCTTGGCCAAAAAGGGCGTATGCGTTTTTTCCTGAATATATTCAGGAAAAAACGCATACGCCCTTTTTGGCCAACCAAGCAACCTGGAAAGGCAAATCAGCGCTACAAAGAAGTCTCGCTTCCCATCGGTCAAAAGGGCTATGCTGCAAAAAGTGTCAAAACCAGAAAAGCAGGACAGGCCATGGAGAAATGGCAGCCTTGCTACGCTGATGGGCGGGATGTAAATTGCCAACAGCCACTCTGGAGAAGTGTACGGTGTGTCCTGAAACATCGAAAAAACACAGCTTAGGGAGCATAGGGCCCGTCCACTCATGGGCGTATAAATTGGGAAAACTAAAAATCAGCAAGACACAGGCACCCCAAAGTTTAGGGTTGCTCTGTTGACAAGAACCTCCACTTCATGACACCTTAAATATCCCAGGAAAGAGGAAAATGGATAAAGAAGTTGTGGTCCTTATGTACAATGGAATATCACTCAGACATGAAATCAATGTCATAAGGCTAGTAGAAGCAAGATGAGTGGATTTAGGTACAATGATTCTAAGTGAAATAAGTCACACAGAAAAAGACACTTACCATAAGCTATCACTTATAGAGGGAATGTAAAAACCGCTACACTTGAACTGAATTACAAAACAGAACAGAGTCACACGTTTAGAAAACACACTATGGCTGCTTAACGGGAAAGGTGAGGTGGGGTGATGCATAAAACAAGGGTTTCAAATTCGCTCAGATACCGTTCCATACACCCAATATGTAATAGACAAGACCTACTCCTTGCTCAGTGAACTGGACTCAACACCCCCTATTCACCGCACAAGAATATATGTGACTAGTAAGAATCTTAAAACCTATGTATTGATATCTGTCTGGAAGTGAGTCAAGTGGGTGTAAAGCCGCATAAACACAGCCGTGAAAAGCAGCTAAACCCCATTATAAAAATAAATTACTTTTAATAACCCGTAAAACAAAGACAGTGAAAGAGAGAGAAATTCTTACACAATTCGTTCAGAGGCTGTGATGCAACCTGGATTGACCATATCTAGACCCACAGCTGGATGAGACATAAGGTTGGACACTCTTGGGGCTGAAAGGTTGGGTGAGGTTGGGTGAGCAAACGCAGACCCTTTAAAGTAATACTGCCTGGTACCCATCCCATGGGTCCCAAATCTCCAGGTTCAAGGGCATCTTCCTACATCGAAAACATGCATGAGAAACCCAGAAGATGGTACACCGTGTGATTTTGAAAGGTTTCTAAGACGCACCTCATTTCTCATCTCCTTGTGCTCGGGTTCGCCTTTCCAGCTACTTTACTAGCAATCTCCCTACTTGGAGAATCAGCACCTTTAAGCTTCTGTTCCCTACAGGTTGCAAATTGTCCTGAGGATGAACGGGAAGAGGGGCAACCAATGAGAGACTAGATCTAGGTTTTGGGACAGGCACAGGTCACTCTATTTTCCCATCAGGAAGAAGAATTAACCACAGGCTCAGCCTGCCGCCCAGAAGCAGAATAGGGCCTGAGGCAATCCCGAACTTTTGCGGCCAGCTCGCAAAAAAGCCAGTGGAAAAATGGAGCTCAGGGACACTGCAATTCACAAACCCGCAGAGCTATAAATGATAACTCTCATCCACAGATATATTGAGGGAAGGCAACGAAGAGGATTTGAAAGCAAGGCAGAATTGCAGGAAACAGGTTTCAGGAGGTAGATTCGAATCGCCTTTAAAGCACATGAAAAGGGGCATAACTTCGACAATGATGCCCTTGGCCAAAAAGGGCGTATGCGTTTTTTCCTGAATATATTCAGGAAAAAACGCATACGCCCTTTTTTGCCAACCAAGCAACCTGGAAAGGCAAGTCAGCGCTACAAAGAAGTCTCGCTTCCCATCGGTCAAAAGGGCCATGCTGCAAAAAGTGTCAAAACCAGAAATGCAGGACAGGCCATGGAGAAATGGCAGCCTTGCTACGCTGATGGGCGGGATGTAAATTGCCAATAGCCACTCTGGAGAAGTGTACGGTGTGTCCTGAAACATCGAAAAAACACAGCTTAGGGAGCATAGGGCCCGTCCACTCATGGGCGTATAAATTGGGAAAACTAAAAATCATCAAGACACAGGCACCCCAAAGTTTAGGGCTGCTCTGTTGACAAGAACCTCCACTTCATGACACCTTAAATATCCCAGGAAAGAGAAAAATGGATAAAGAAGTTGTGGTCCTTATGTACAATGGAATATCACTCAGACATGAAATCAAGGTCATAAGGCTAGTAGAAGCAAGATGAGTGGATTTAGGTACGATGATTCTAAGTGAAATAAGTCACACAGAAAAAGACACTTATCATTAGCTATCACTTATAGAGGGAATGTAAAAACCGCTACACTTGAACTGAATTACAAAACAGAACAGAGTCACACGTTTAGAAAACACACTATGGCTGCTTAACGGGAAAGGTGAGGTGGGGTGAGGCATAAAACAAGGGTTTCAAATTCGCTCAGATACCGTTCCATACACCCAATATGTAATAGACAACACCTGCTCCTTGCTCAGTGAACTGGACTCAACACCCCCTATTCACCGCACAAGAATATATGTGACTAGTAAGAATCTTAAAACCTATGTATTGATATCTGTCTGGCAGTGAGTCAAGTGGGTGTAAAGCCGCATAAACACAGTCGTGAAAAGCAGCTAAACCCCATTATAAAAATAAATTACTTTTAAAAACCCGTAAAACAAAGACAGTGAAAGAGAGAGAAATTCGTACAAAATTCGTTCAGAGGCTGTGATGCAACCTGGATTGACCATATCTAGGCCCACAGCTGGATGAGACATAAGGGTGGACACTCTTGGGGCTGAAAGGTTGGGTGAGGTTGGGTGAGCAAACGCAGACCCTTTAAAGTAATACTGCCTGGTACCCATCCCATGGGTCCCAAATCTCCAGGTTCAAGGGCATCTTCCTACATCGAAAACATGCATGAGAAACCCAGAAGATGGTACACCGTGTGATTTTGAAAGGTTTCTAAGACGCACCTCATTTCTCATCTCCTTGTGCTCGGGTTCGCCTTTCCAGCTACTTTACTAGCAATCTCCCTACTTGGAGAATCAGCACCTTTAAGCTTCTGTTCCCTACAGGTTGCAAATTGTCCTGAGGATGAACGGGAAGAGGGGCAACCAATGAGAGACTAGATCTAGGTTTTGGGACAGGCACAGGTCACTCTATTTTCCCATCAGGAAGAAGAATTAACCACAGGCTCAGCCTGCCGCCCAGAAGCAGAATAGGGCCTGAGGCAATCCCGAACTTTTGCGGCCAGCTCGCAAAAAAGCCAGTGGAAAAATGGAGCTCAGGGACACTGCAATTCACAAACCCGCAGAGCTATAAATGATAACTCTCATCCACAGATATATTGAGGGAAGGCAACGAAGAGGATTTGAAAGCAAGGCAGAATTGCAGGAAACAGGTTTCAGGAGGTAGATTCGAATCGCCTTTAAAGCACATGAAAAGGGGCATAACTTCGACAATGATGCCCTTGGCCAAAAAGGGCGTATGCGTTTTTTCCTGAATATATTCAGGAAAAAACGCATACGCCCTTTTTTGCCAACCAAGCAACCTGGAAAGGCAAGTCAGCGCTACAAAGAAGTCTCGCTTCCCATCGGTCAAAAGGGCCATGCTGCAAAAAGTGTCAAAACCAGAAATGCAGGACAGGCCATGGAGAAATGGCAGCCTTGCTACGCTGATGGGCGGGATGTAAATTGCCAATAGCCACTCTGGAGAAGTGTACGGTGTGTCCTGAAACATCGAAAAAACACAGCTTAGGGAGCATAGGGCACGTCCACTCATGGGCGTATAAATTGGGAAAACTAAAAATCAGCAAGACACAGGCACCCCAAAGTTTAGGGCTGCTCTGTTGACAAGAACCTCCACTTCATGACACCTTAAATATCCCAGGAAAGAGAAAAATGGATAAAGAAGTTGTGGTCCTTATGTACAATGGAATATCACTCAGACATGAAATCAAGGTCATAAGGCTAGTAGAAGCAAGATGAGTGGATTTAGGTACGATGATTCTAAGTGAAATAAGTCACACAGAAAAAGACACTTATCATTAGCTATCACTTATAGAGGGAATGTAAAAACCGCTACACTTGAAATGAATTACAAAACAGAACAGAGTCACACGTTTAGAAAACACACTATGGCTGCTTAACGGGAAAGGTGAGGTGGGGTGAGGCATAAAACAAGGGTTTCAAATTCGCTCAGATACCGTTCCATACACCCAATATGTAATAGACAACACCTGCTCCTTGCTCAGTGAACTGGACTCAACACCCCCTATTCACCGCACAAGAATATATGTGACTAGTAAGAATCTTAAAACCTATGTATTGATATCTGTCTGGCAGTGAGTCAAGTGGGTGTAAAGCCGCATAAACACAGTCGTGAAAAGCAGCTAAACCCCATTATAAAAATAAATTACTTTTAAAAACCCGTAAAACAAAGACAGTGAAAGAGAGAGAAATTCGTACAAAATTCGTTCAGAGGCTGTGATGCAACCTGGATTGACCATATCTAGGCCCACAGCTGGATGAGACATAAGGGTGGACACTCTTGGGGCTGAAAGGTTGGGTGAGGTTGGGTGAGCAAACGCAGACCCTTTAAAGTAATACTGCCTGGTAACCATCCCATGGGTCCCAAATCTCCAGGTTCAAGGGCATCTTCCTACATCGAAAACATGCATGAGAAACCCAGAAGATGGTACACCATGTGATTTTGAAAGGTTTCTAAGACGCACCTCATTTCTCATCTCCTTGTGCTCGGGTTCGCCTTTCCAGCTACTTTACTAGCAATCTCCCTACTTGGAGAATCAGCACCTTTAAGCTCCTGTTCCCTACAGGTTGCAATTTGTCCTGAGGATGAACGGGAAGAGGGGCAACCAATGAGAGACTAGATCTAGGTGTTGGGACCGGCACAGGTCACTCTATTTTCCCATCAGGAAGAAGAATTAACCACAGGCTCAGCCTGCCGCCCAGAAGCAGAATAGGGCCTGAGGCAATCCCGCGCTTTTGCGGCCATCTCCCAAAAAAGCGAGTTGAAAAATGGAGCTCAGGGACACTGCAATTCACAAACCCGCAGAGTTATAAATGATAACTCTCATCCACAGATATATTGAGGGAAGGCAACGAAGAGGATTTGAAAGCAAGGCAGAATTGCAGGAAACAGATTTCAGGAGGGAGATTCGAATCGCCTGTAAAGCACATGAAAAGCGGCAAAACGTCGACAATGATGCCCTTGGCCAAAAAGGGCGTATGCGTTTTTTCCTGAATATATTCAGGAAAAAACGCATACGCCCTTTTTGGCCAACCAAGCAACCTGGAAAGGCAAATCAGCGCTACAAAGAAGTCTCGCTTCCCATCGGTCAAAAGGGCTATGCTGCAAAAAGTGTCAAAACCAGAAAAGCAGGACAGGCCATGGAGAAATGGCAGCCTTGCTACGCTGATGGGCGGGATGTAAATTGCCAACAGCCACTCTGGAGAAGTGTACGGTGTGTCCTGAAACATCGAAAAAACACAGCTTAGGGAGCATAGGGCCCGTCCACTCATGGGCGTATAAATTGGGAAAACTAAAAATCAGCAAGACACAGGCACCCCAAAGTTTAGGGCTGCTCTGTTGACAAGAACCTCCACTTCATGACACCTTAAATATCCCAGGAAAGAGAAAAATGGATAAAGAAGTTGTGGTCCTTATGTACAATGGAATATCACTCAGACATGAAATCAAGGTCATAAGGCTAGTAGAAGCAAGATGAGTGGATTTAGGTACGATGATTCTAAGTGAAATAAGTCACACAGAAAAAGACACTTATCATTAGCTATCACTTATAGAGGGAATGTAAAAACCGCTACACTTGAAATGAATTACAAAACAGAACAGAGTCACACGTTTAGAAAACACACTATGGCTGCTTAACGGGAAAGGTGAGGTGGGGTGAGGCATAAAACAAGGGTTTCAAATTCGCTCAGATACCGTTCCATACACCCAATATGTAATAGACAACACCTGCTCCTTGCTCAGTGAACTGGACTCAACACCCCCTATTCACCGCACAAGAATATATGTGACTAGTAAGAATCTTAAAACCTATGTATTGATATCTGTCTGGCAGTGAGTCAAGTGGGTGTAAAGCCGCATAAACACAGTCGTGAAAAGCAGCTAAACCCCATTATAAAAATAAATTACTTTTAAAAACCCGTAAAACAAAGACAGTGAAAGAGAGAGAAATTCGTACAAAATTCGTTCAGAGGCTGTGATGCAACCTGGATTGACCATATCTAGGCCCACAGCTGGATGAGACATAAGGGTGGACACTCTTGGGGCTGAAAGGTTGGGTGAGGTTGGGTGAGCAAACGCAGACTCTTTAAGGTAACACTGCTTGGTACCCATCCCATGGGTCCCAAATCTCCAGGTTCAAGGGCATCTTCCTACATCGAAAACATGCATGAGGAACCCAGAAGATGGTACACCGTGTGATTTTGAAAGGTTTCTAATACGCACCTCATTTCTCATCTCCTTGTGCTCGGGTTCGCCTTTCCAGCTACTTTACTAGCAATCTCCCTACTTGGAGAATCAGCACCTTTAAGCTTCTGTTCCCTACAGGTTGCAAATTGTCCTGAGGATGAACGGGAAGAGGGGCAACCAATGAGAGACTAGATCTAGGTTTTGGGACAGGCACAGGTCACTCTATTTTCCCATCAGGAAGAAGAATTAACCACAGGCTCAGCCTGCCGCCCAGAAGCAGAATAGGGCCTGAGGCAATCCCGCGCTTTTGCGGCCAGCTCGCAAAAAAGCCAGTTGAAAAATGGAGCTCAGGGACACTGCAATTCACAAACCCGCAGAGCTATAAATGATAACTCTCATCCACAGATATATTGAGGGAAGGCAACGAAGAGAATTTGAAAGCAAGGCAGAATTGCAGGAAACAGGTTTCAGGAGGTAGATTCGAATTGCCTTTAAAGCAAATGAAAAGTGGCAAAATGTCGACAATGATGCCCTTGGCCAAACAGGGCGTATGCGTTTTTTCCTGAATATATTCAGGAAAAAACGCATACGCCCTGTTTGGCCAACCAAGCAACCTGGAAAGGCAAATCAGTGCTACAAAGAAGTCTCGCTTCCCATCGATCAAAAGGGCCATGCTGCAAAAAGTGTCAAAACCAGAAAAGCAGGACAGGCCATGGAGAAATGGCAGCCTTGCTACACTGATGGGCGGGATGTAAATTGCCAACAGCCACTCTGGAGATGTGTGCGGTGTGTACTGAAACATCGAAAAACCACAGCTTAGGGAACATAGGGCACGTCCACTCATGGGCGTATAAATTGGGAAAACTAAAAATCAGCAAGACACAGGCACCCCAAAGTTTAGGGCTGCTCTGTTGACAAGAACCTCCACTTCATGACACCTTAAATATCCCAGGAAAGAGAAAAATGGATAAAGAAGTTGTGGTCCTTATGTACAATGGAATATCACTCAGACATGAAATCAATGTCTTAAGGCTAGTAGAAGCAAGATGAGTGGATTTAGGTACGATGATTCTAAGTGAAATAAGTCACACAGAAAAAGACACTTATCATAAGCTATCACTTATAGAGGGAATATAAAAACCGCTACACTTGAACTGAATTACAAAACAGAACAGAGTCACACGTTTAGAAAACACACTATGGCTGCTTAACGGGATAGGTGAGGTGGGGTGAGGCATAAAACAAGGGTTTCAAATTCGCTCAGATACCGTTCCATACACCCAATATGTAATAGACAACACCTGCTCCTTGCTCAGTGAACTGGACTCAACACCCCCTATTCACCGCACAAGAATATATGTGACTAGTAAGAATCTTAAAACCTATGTATTGATATCTATCTGGAAGTGAGTCAAGTGGGTGTAAAGCCGCATAAACACAGCCGTGAAAAGCAGCTAAACCCCATTATAAAAATAAATTACTTTTAAAAACCCGTAAAACAAAGACTGTGAAAGAGAGAGAAATTCTTACAAAATTCGTTCAGAGGCTGTGATGCAACCTGGATTGACCTTATCTAGACCCACAGCTGGATGAGACATAAGGGTGGACACTCTTGGGGCTGAAAGGTTGGGTGAGGTTGGGTGAGCAAACGCAGACCCTTTAAAGTAATACTGCCTGGTACCCATCCCATGGGTCCCAAATCTCCAGGTTCAAGGGCATCTTCCTACATCAAAAACATGCATGAGAAACCCAGAAGATGGTACACCGTGTGATTTTGAAAGGTTTCTAATACGCACCTGATTTCTCATCTCCTTGTGATCGGGTTCGCCTTTCCAGCTACTTTACTAGCAATCTCCCTACTTGGAGAATCAGCACCTTTAAGCTCCTGTTCCCTACAGGTTGCAATTTGTCCTGAGGATGAACGGGAAGAGGGGCAACCAATGAGAGACTAGATCTAGGTGTTGGGACAGGCACAGGTCACTCTATTTTCCCATCAGGAAGAAGAATTAACCACAGGCTCAGCCTGCCGCCCAGAAGCAGAATAGGGCCTGAGGCAATCCCGCGTTTTTGCGGCCAGCTTCCAAAAAAGCGAGTTGAAAAATGGAGCTCAGGGACACTGCAATTCACAAACCCGCAGAGCTATAAATGATAACTCTCATCCACAGATATATTGAGGGAAGGCAACGAAGAGGATTTGAAAGCAAGGCAGAATTGCAGGAAACAGGTTTCAGGAGGTAGATTCGAATCGCCTTTAAAGCACATGAAAAGGGGCAAAACTTCGACAATGATGCCCTTGGCCAAAAAGGGCGTATGCGTTTTTTCCTGAATATATTCAGGAAAAAACGCATACGCCCTTTTTTGCCAACCAAGCAACCTGGAAAGGCAAATCAGCGCTACAAAGAAGTCTCGCTTCCCATCGGTCAAAAGGGCCATGCTGCAAAAAGTGTCAAAACCAGAAATGCAGGACAGGCCATGGAGAAATGGCAGCCTTGCTACGCTGATGGGCGGGATGTAAATTGCCAACAGCCACTCTGGAGAAGTGTACGGTGTGTCCTGAAACATCGAAAAAACACAGCTTAGGGAGCATAGGGCACGTCCACTCATGGGCGTATAAATTGGGAAAACTAAAAATCAGCAAGACACAGGCACCCCAAAGTTTAGGGCTGCTCTGTTGACAAGAACCTCCACTTCATGACACCTTAAATATCCCAGGAAAGAGAAAAATGGATAAAGAAGTTGTGGTCCTTATGTACAATGGAATATCACTCAGACATGAAATCAAGGTCATAAGGCTAGTAGAAGCAAGATGAGTGGATTTAGGTACGATGATTCTAAGTGAAATAAGTCACACAGAAAAAGACACTTATCATTAGCTATCACTTATAGAGGGAATGTAAAAACCGCTACACTTGAAATGAATTACAAAACAGAACAGAGTCACACGTTTAGAAAACACACTATGGCTGCTTAACGGGAAAGGTGAGGTGGGGTGAGGCATAAAACAAGGGTTTCAAATTCGCTCAGATACCGTTCCATACACCCAATATGTAATAGACAACACCTGCTCCTTGCTCAGTGAACTGGACTCAACACCCCCTATTCACCGCACAAGAATATATGTGACTAGTAAGAATCTTAAAACCTATGTATTGATATCTGTCTGGCAGTGAGTCAAGTGGGTGTAAAGCCGCATAAACACAGTCGTGAAAAGCAGCTAAACCCCATTATAAAAATAAATTACTTTTAAAAACCCGTAAAACAAAGACAGTGAAAGAGAGAGAAATTCGTACAAAATTCGTTCAGAGGCTGTGATGCAACCTGGATTGACCATATCTAGGCCCACAGCTGGATGAGACATAAGGGTGGACACTCTTGGGGCTGAAAGGTTGGGTGAGGTTGGGTGAGCAAACGCAGACCCTTTAAGGTATCACTGCTTTGTACCCATCCCATGGGTCCCAAATCTCCAGGTTCAAGGGCATCTTCCTACATCGAAAACATGCATGACGAACCCAGAAGATGGTACACCGTGTGATTTTGAAAGGTTTCTAATACGCACCTCATTTCTCATCTCCTTGTGCTCGGGTTCGCCATTCCAGCTACTTTACTAGCAATCTCCCTACTTGGAGAATCAGCACCTTTAAGCTCCTGTTCCCTACAGGTTGCAATTTGTCCTGAGGATGAACGGGAAGAGGGGCAACCAATGAGAGACTAGATCTAGGTGTTGGGACAGGCAGAGGTTACTCTATTTTCCCATCGGGAAGAAGAATTAACCACAGGCTCAGCCTGCCGCCCAGAAGCAGAATAGGGCCTGAGGCAATCCCGCGCTTTTGCGGCCAGCTCCCAAAAAAGCCAGTTGAAAAATGGAGCTCAGGGACACTGCAATTCACAAACCCGCAGAGCTATAAATGATAACTCTCATCCACAGATATATTGAGGGAAGGCAACGAAGAGGATTTGAAAGCAAGGCAGAATTGCAGGAAACAGGTTTCAGGAGGTAGATTCGAATCGCCTTTAAAGCACATGAAAAGTGGCAAAACATCGACAATGATGCCCTTGGCCAAACAGGGCGTATGCGTTTTTTCCTGAATATATTCAGGAAAAAACGCATACGCCCTGTTTGGCCAACCAAGCAACCTGGAAAGGCTAATCAGCGCTACAAAGAAGTATCGCTTCCCATCGGTCAAAAGGGCCATGCTGCAAAAAGTGTCAAAACCAGAAATGCAGGACAGGCCATGGAGAAATGGCAGCCTTGGTACGCTGATGGGCGGGATGTAAATTGCCAACAGCCACTCTGGAGAAGTGTACGGTGTGTCCTAAAACATCGAAAAAACACAGCTTAGGGAGCATAGGGCACGTCCACTCATGGGCGTATAAATTGGGAAAACTAAAAATCAGCAAGACACAGCCACCCCAAAGTTTAGGGCTGCTCTGTTGACAAGAACCTCCACTTCATGACACCTTAAATATCCCAGGAAAGAGAAAAATGGATAAAGAAGTTGTGGTCCTTATGTACAATGGAATATCACTCAGACATGAAATCAATTTCATAAGGCTAGTAGAAGCAAGATGAGTGGATTTAGGTACGATGATTTTACGTGAAATAAGTCACACAGAAAAAGACACTTATCATAAGCTATCACTTATAGAGGGAATGTAAAAACCGCTACACTTGAACTGAATTACAAAACAGAACAGAGTCACACGTTTAGAAAACACACTATGGCTGCTTAATGGGAAAGGTGAGGTGGGGTGATGCATAAAACAAGGGTTTCAAATTCGCTCAGATACCGTTCCATACACCCAATATGTAATAGACAAGACCTACTCCTTGCTCAGTGAACTGGACTCAACAACCCCTATTCACTGCACAAGAATATATGTGACTAGTAAGAATCTTAAAACCTATGTATTGATATCTGTCTGGAAGTGAGTCAAGTGGGTGTAAAGCCGCATAAACACAGCCGTGAAAAGCAGCTGAACCCCATTATAAAAATAAATTACTTTTAAAAACCCGTAAAACAAAGACAGTGAAAGAGAGAGAAATTCTTACACAATTCGTTCAGAGGCTGTGATGCAACCTGGATTGACCATATCTAGGCCCACAGCTGGATGAGACATAAGGGTGGACACTCTTGGGGCTGAAAGGTTGGGTGAGGTTGGGTGAGCAAACGCAGACTCTTTAAGGTAACACTGCTTGGTACCCATCCCATGGGTCCCAAATCTCCAGGTTCAAGGGCATCTTCCTACATCGAAAACATGCATGAGGAACCCAGAAGATGGTACACCGTGTGATTTTGAAAGGTTTCTAATACGCACCTCATTTCTCATCTCCTTGTGCTCGGGTTCGCCTTTCCAGCTACTTTACTAGCAATCTCCCTACTTGGAGAATCAGCACCTTTAAGCTTCTGTTCCCTACAGGTTGCAAATTGTCCTGAGGATGAACGGGAAGAGGGGCAACCAATGAGAGACTAGATCTAGGTTTTGGGACAGGCACAGGTCACTCTATTTTCCCATCAGGAAGAAGAATTAACCACAGGCTCAGCCTGCCGCCCAGAAGCAGAATAGGGCCTGAGGCAATCCCGCGCTTTTGCGGCCAGCTCGCAAAAATCCAGTTGAAAAATGGAGCTCAGGGACACTGCAATTCACAAACCCGCAGAGCTATAAATGATAACTCTCATCCACAGATATATTGAGGGAAGGCAACGAAGAGAATTTGAAAGCAAGGCAGAATTGCAGGAAACAGGTTTCAGGAGGTAGATTCGAATTGCCTTTAAAGCAAATGAAAAGTGGCAAAATGTCGAAAATGATGCCCTTGGCCAAACAGGGCGTATGCGTTTTTTCCTGAATATATTCAGGAAAAAACGCATACGCCCTGTTTGGCCAACCAAGCAACCTGGAAAGGCAAATCAGTGCTACAAAGAAGTCTCGCTTCCCATCGATCAAAAGGGCCATGCTGCAAAAAGTGTCAAAACCAGAAAAGCAGGACAGGCCATGGAGAAATGGCAGCCTTGCTACACTGATGGGCGGGATGTAAATTGCCAACAGCCACTCTGGAGAAGTGTACGGTGTGTACTGAAACATCGAAAAACCACAGCTTAGGGAACATAGGGCACGTCCACTCATGGGCGTATAAATTGGGAAAACTAAAAATCAGCAAGACACAGGCACCCCAAAGTTTAGGGCTGCTCTGTTGACAAGAACCTCCACTTCATGACACCTTAAATATCCCAGGAAAGAGAAAAATGGATAAAGAACTTGTGGTCCTTATGTACAATGGAATATCACTCAGACATGAAATCAATGTCTTAAGGCTAGTAGAAGCAAGATGAGTGGATTTAGGTACGATGATTCTAAGTGAAATAAGTCACACAGAAAAAGACACTTATCATAAGCTATCACTTATAGAGGGAATATAAAAACCGCTACACTTGAACTGAATTACAAAACAGAACAGAGTCACACGTTTAGAAAACACACTATGGCTGCTTAACGGGAAAGGTGAGGTGGGGTGAGGCATAAAACAAGGGTTTCAAATTCGCTCAGATACCGTTCCATACACCCAATATGTAATAGACAACACCTGCTCCTTGCTCAGTGAACTGGACTCAACACCCCCTATTCACCGCACAAGAATATATGTGACTAGTAAGAATCTTAAAACCTATGTATTGATATCTATCTGGAAGTGAGTAAAGTGGATGTAAAGCCGCATAAACACAGCCGTGAAAAGCAGCTAAACCCCATTATAAAAATAAATTACTTTTAAAAACCCGTAAAACAAAGACTGTGAAAGAGAGAGAAATTCTTACAAAATTCGTTCAGAGGCTGTGATGCAACCTGGATTGACCTTATCTAGACCCACAGCTGGATGAGACATAAGGGTGGACACTCTTGGGGCTGAAAGGTTGGGTGAGGTTGGGTGAGCAAACGCAGACCCTTTAAAGTAATACTGCCTGGTACCCATCCCATGGGTCCCAAATCTCCAGGTTCAAGGGCATCTTCCTACATCAAAAACATGCATGAGAAACCCAGAAGATGGTACACCGTGTGATTTTGAAAGGTTTCTAATACGCACCTGATTTCTCATCTCCTTGTGATCGGGTTCGCCTTTCCAGCTACTTTACTAGCAATCTCCCTACTTGGAGAATCAGCACCTTTAAGCTCCTGTTCCCTACAGGTTGCAATTTGTCCTGAGGATGAACGGGAAGAGGGGCAACCAATGAGAGACTAGATCTAGGTGTTGGGACAGGCACAGGTCACTCTATTTTCCCATCAGGAAGAAGAATTAACCACAGGCTCAGCCTGCCGCCCAGAAGCAGAATAGGGCCTGAGGCAATCCCGCGTTTTTGCGGCCAGCTTCCAAAAAAGCGAGTTGAAAAATGGAGCTCAGGGACACTGCAATTCACAAACCCGCAGAGCTATAAATGATAACTCTCATCCACAGATATATTGAGGGAAGGCAACGAAGAGGATTTGAAAGCAAGGCAGAATTGCAGGAAACAGGTTTCAGGAGGTAGATTCGAATCGCCTTTAAAGCACATGAAAAGGGGCAAAACTTCGACAATGATGCCCTTGGCCAAAAAGGGCGTATGCGTTTTTTCCTGAATATATTCAGGAAAAAACGCATACGCCCTTTTTTGCCAACCAAGCAACCTGGAAAGGCAAATAAGCGCTACAAAGAAGTCTCGCTTCCCATCGGTCAAAAGGGCCATGCTGCAAAAAGTGTGAAAACCAGAAATGCAGGACAGGCCATGGAGAAATGGCAGCCTTGCTACGCTGATGGGCGGGATGTAAATTGCCAACAGCCACTCTGGAGAAGTGTACGGTGTGTCCTGAAACATCGAAAAAACACAGCTTAGGGAGCATAGGGCACGTCCACTCATGGGCGTATAAATTGGGAAAACTAAAAATCAGCAAGACACAGGCACCCCAAAGTTTAGGGCTGCTCTGTTGACAAGAACCTCCACTTCATGACACCTTAAATATCCCAGGAAAGAGAAAAATGGATAAAGAAGTTGTGGTCCTTATGTACAATGGAATATCACTCAGACATGAAATCAAGGTCATAAGGCTAGTAGAAGCAAGATGAGTGGATTTAGGTACGATGATTCTAAGTGAAATAAGTCACACAGAAAAAGACACTTATCATTAGCTATCACTTATAGAGGGAATGTAAAAACCGCTACACTTGAAATGAATTACAAAACAGAACAGAGTCACACGTTTAGAAAACACACTATGGCTGCTTAACGGGAAAGGTGAGGTGGGGTGAGGCATAAAACAAGGGTTTCAAATTCGCTCAGATACCGTTCCATACACCCAATATGTAATAGACAACACCTGCTCCTTGCTCAGTGAACTGGACTCAACACCCCCTATTCACCGCACAAGAATATATGTGACTAGTAAGAATCTTAAAACCTATGTATTGATATCTGTCTGGCAGTGAGTCAAGTGGGTGTAAAGCCGCATAAACACAGTCGTGAAAAGCAGCTAAACCCCATTATAAAAATAAATTACTTTTAAAAACCCGTAAAACAAAGACAGTGAAAGAGAGAGAAATTCGTACAAAATTCGTTCAGAGGCTGTGATGCAACCTGGATTGACCATATCTAGGCCCACAGCTGGATGAGACATAAGGGTGGACACTCTTGGGGCTGAAAGTTTGGGTGAGGTTGGGTGAGCAAACGCAGACCCTTTAAGGTAACACTGCTTTGTACCCATCCCATGGGTCCCAAATCTCCAGGTTCAAGGGCATCTTCCTACATCGAAAACATGCATGACGAACCCAGAAGATGGTACACCGTGTGATTTTGAAAGGTTTCTAATACGCACCTCATTTCTCATCTCCTTGTGCTCGGGTTCGCCATTCCAGCTACTTTACTAGCAATCTCCCTACTTGGAGAATCAGCACCTTTAAGCTCCTGTTCCCTACAGGTTGCAATTTGTCCTGAGGATGAACGGGAAGAGGGGCAACCAATGAGAGACTAGATCTAGGTGTTGGGACAGGCAGAGGTTACTCTATTTTCCCATCGGGAAGAAGAATTAACCACAGGCTCAGCCTGCCGCCCAGAAGCAGAATAGGGCCTGAGGCAATCCCGCGCTTTTGCGGCCAGCTCCCAAAAAAGCCAGTTGAAAAATGGAGCTCAGGGACACTGCAATTCACAGACCCGCAGAGCTATAAATGATAACTCTCATCCACAGATATATTGAGGGAAGGCAACGAAGAGGATTTGAAAGCAAGGCAGAATTGCAGGAAACATGTTTCAGGAGGTAGATTCGAATCGCCTTTAAAGCACATGAAAAGTGGCAAAACATCGACAATGATGCCCTTGGCCAAACAGGGCGTATGCGTTTTTTCCTGAATATATTCAGGAAAAAACGCATACGCCCTGTTTGGCCAACCAAGCAACCTGGAAAGGCTAATCAGCGCTACAAAGAAGTCTCGCTTCCCATCGGTCAAAAGGGCCATGCTGCAAAAAGTGTCAAAACCAGAAATGCAGGACAGGCCATGGAGAAATGGCAGCCTTGGTACGCTGATGGGCGGGATGTAAATTGCCAACAGCCACTCTGGAGAAGTGTACGGTGTGTCCTAAAACATCGAAAAAACACAGCTTAGGGAGCATAGGGCACGTCCACTCATGGGCGTATAAATTGGGAAAACTAAAAATCAGCAAGACACAGGCACCCCAAAGTTTAGGGCTGCTCTGTTGACAAGAACCTCCACTTCATGACACCTTAAATATCCCAGGAAAGAGAAAAATGGATAAAGAAGTTGTGGTCCTTATGTACAATGGAATATCACTCAGACATGAAATCAATTTCATAAGGCTAGTAGAAGCAAGATGAGTGGATTTAGGTACGATGATTTTACGTGAAATAAGTCACACAGAAAAAGACACTTATCATAAGCTATCACTTATAGAGGGAATGTAAAAACCGCTACACTTGAACTGAATTACAAAACAGAACAGAGTCACACGTTTAGAAAACACACTATGGCTGCTTAATGGGAAAGGTGAGGTGGGGTGATGCATAAAACAAGGGTTTCAAATTCGCTCAGATACCGTTCCATACACCCAATATGTAATAGACAAGACCTACTCCTTGCTCAGTGAACTGGACTCAACAACCCCTATTCACTGCACAAGAATATATGTGACTAGTAAGAATCTTAAAACCTATGTATTGATATCTGTCTGGAAGTGAGTCAAGTGGGTGTAAAGCCGCATAAACACAGCCGTGAAAAGCAGCTAAACCCCATTATAAAAATAAATTACTTTTAAAAACCCGTAAAACAAAGACAGTGAAAGCGAGAGAAATTCTTACAGAATTCGTTCAGAGGCTGTGATGCAACCTGGATTGACCATATCTAGACCCACAGCTGGATGAGACATAAGGGTGGACACTCTTGGGGCTGAAAGGTTGGGTGAGGTTGGGTGAGCAAACGCAGACCATTTAAAGTAATACTGCCTGGTACCCATCCCATGGGTCCCAAATCTCCAGGTTCAAGGGCATCTTCCTACATCAAAAACATGCATGAGAAACCCAGAAGATGGTACACCGTGTGATTTTGAAAGGTTTCTAATACGCACCTGATTTCTCATCTCCTTGTGATCGGGTTCGCCTTTCCAGCTACTTTACTAGCAATCTCCCTACTTGGAGAATCAGCACCTTTAAGCTTCTGTTTCTACAGGTTGCAATTTGTCCTGAGGATGAACGGGAAGAGGGGCAACCAATGAGAGACTAGATCTAGGTGTTGGGACAGGCACAGGTCACTCTATTTTCCCATCAGGAAGAAGAATTAACCACAGGCTCAGCCTGCCGCGCAGAAGCAGAATAGGGCCTGAGGCAATCCCGCGTTTTTGCGGCCAGCTCCCAAAAAAGCGAGTTGAAAAATGGAGCTCAGGGACACTGCAATTCACAAACCCGCAGAGCTATAAATGATAACTCTCATCCACAGATATATTGAGGGAAGGCAACGAAGAGGATTTGAAAGCAAGGCAGAATTGCAGGAAACAGGTTTCAGGAGGTAGATTCGAATCGCCTTTAAAGCACATGAAAAGTGGCAAAACTTCGACAATGATGCCCTTGGCCAAAAAGGGCGTATGCGTTTTTTCCTGAATATATTCAGGAAAAAACGCATACGCCCTTTTTTGCCAACCAAGCAACCTGGAAAGGCAAATCAGCGCTACAAAGAAGTCTCGCTTCCCATCGGTCAAAAGGGCCATGCTGCAAAAAGTGTCAAAACCAGAAATGCAGGACAGGCCATGGAGAAATGGCAGCCTTGCTACGCTGATGGGCGGGATGTAAATTGCCAACAGCCACTCTGGAGAAGTGTACGGTGTGTCCTGAAACATCGAAAGAACACAGCTTAGGGAGCATAGGGCACGTCCACTCATGGGCGTATAAATTGGGAAAACTAAAAATCAGCAAGACACAGGCACCCCAAAGTTTAGGGCTGCTCTGTTGACAAGAACCTCCACTTCATGACACCTTAAATATCCCAGGAAAGAGAAAAATGGATAAAGAAGTTGTGGTCCTTATGTACAATGGAATATCATTCAGACATGAAATCAAGGTCATAAGGCTAGTAGAAGCAAGATGAGTGGATTTAGGTACGATGATTCTAAGTGAAATAAGTCACACAGAAAAAGACACTTATCATTAGCTATCACTTATAGAGGGAATGTAAAAACCGCTACACTTGAACTGAATTACAAAACAGAACAGAGTCACACGTTTAGAAAACACACTATGGCTGCTTAACGGGAAAGGTGAGGTGGGGTGAGGCATAAAACAAGGGTTTCAAATTCGCTCAGATACCGTTCCATACACCCAATATGTAATAGAAAACACCTGCTCCTTGCTCAGTGAACTGGACTCAACACCCCCTATTCACCGCACAAGAATATATGTGACTAGTAAGAATCTTAAAACCTATGTATTGATATCTGTCTGGCATTGAGTCAAGTGGGTGTAAAGCCGCATAAACACAGCCGTGAAAAGCAGCTAAACCCCATTATAAAAATAAATTACTTTTAAAAACCCGTAAAACAAAGACAGTGAAAGAGAGAGACATTCTTACAAAATACGTTCAGAGGCTGTGATGCAACCTGGATTGACCTTATCTAGACCCACAGCTGGATGAGACATAAGGGTGGACACTCTTGGGGCTGAAAGGTTGGGTGAGGTTGGGTGAGCAAGCACAGACCCTTTAAAGTACTACTGCCTGGTACCCACCCCATGGGTCCCAAATCTCCAGGTTCAAGGGCATGTTCCTACATCGAAAACATGCATGAGGAACCCAGAAGATGGTACACCGTGTGATTTTGAAAGGTTTCTAATACGCACCTCATTTCTCATCTCCTTGTGCTCGGGTTCTCCTTTCCAGCTACTTTACTAGCAATCTCCCTACTTGGAGAATCAGCACCTTTAAGCTCCTGTTCCCTACAGGTTGCAATTTGTCCTGAGGATGAACGGGAAGAGGGGCAACCAATGAGAGACTAGATCTAGGTGTTGGGACAGGCAGAGGTCACTCTATTTTCCCATCGGGAAGAAGAATTAACCACAGGCTCAGCCTGCAGCCCAGAAGCAGAATAGGGCCTGAGGCAATCCCGCGCTTTTGCGGCCAGCTCCCAAAAAAGCCAGTTGAAAAATGGAGCTCAGGGACACTGCAATTCACAAACCCGCAGAGCTATAAATGATAACTCTCATCCACAGATATATTGAGGGAAGGCAACGAAGAGGATTTGAAAGCAAGGCAGAATTGCAGGAAACATGTTTCAGGAGGTAGATACGAATCGCCTTTAAAGCACATGAAAAGCGGCAAAACGTCGACAATTATGCCCTTGGCCAAAAAGGGCGTATGCGTTTTTTCCTGAATATATTCAGGAAAAAACGCATACGCACTTTTTTGCCAACCAAGCAACCTGGAAAGGCAAATCAGCGCTACAAAGAAGTCTCGCTTCCCATCGGTCAAAAGGGCCATGCTGCAAAAAGTGTCAAAACCAGAAATGCAGGACAGGCCATGGAGAAATGGCAGCCTTGCTACGCTGATGGGCGGGATGTAAATTGCCAACAGCCACTCTGGAGAAGTGTACGGTGTGTCCTGAAACATCGAAAAAACACAGCTTAGGGAGCATAGGGCACGTCCACTCATGGGCGTATAAATTGGGAAAACTAAAAATCAGCAAGACACAGGCACCCCAAAGTTTAGGGCTGCTCTGTTGACAAGAACCTCCACTTCATGACACCTTAAATATCCCAGGAAAGAGAAAAATGGATAAAGAAGTTGTGGTCCTTATGTACAATGGAATATCACTCAGACATGAAATCAAGGTCATAAGGCTAGTAGAAGCAAGATGAGTGGATTTAGGTACGATGATTCTAAGTGAAATACGTCACACAGAAAAAGACACTTATCATTAGCTATCACTTATAGAGGGAATGTAAAAACCGCTACACTTGAAATGAATTACAAAACAGAACAGAGTCACACGTTTAGAAAACACACTATGGCTGCTTAACGGGAAAGGTGATGTGGGGTGAGGCATAAAACAAGGGTTTCAAATTCGCTCAGATACCGTTCCATACACCCAATATGTAATAGACAACACCTGCTCCTTGCTCAGTGAACTGGACTCAACACCCCCTATTCACCGCAGAAGAATATATGTGACCAGTAAGAATCTTAAAACCTATGTATTGATATCTGTCTGGCAGTGAGTCAAGTGGGTGTAAAGCCGCATAAACACAGTCGTGAAAAGCAGCTAAACCCCATTATAAAAATAAATTACTTTTAAAAACCCGTAAAACAAAGACAGTGAAAGAGAGAGAAATTCTTACAAAATTCGTTCAGAGGCTGTGATGCAACCTAGATTGACCATATCTAGGCCCACAGCTGGATGAGACATAAGGGTGGACACTCTTGGGGCTGAAAGGTTGGGTGAGGTTGGGTGAGCAAAAGCAGACCTTTTAAGGTAACACTGCTTGGTACCCATCCCATGGGTCCCAAATCTCCAGGTTCAAGGGCATCTTCCTACATCGAAAACATGCATGAGGAACCCAGAAGATGGTACACCGTGTGATTTTGAAAGGTTTCTAATACGCACCTCATTTCTCATCTCCTTGTGCTCGGGTTCGCCATTCCAGCTACTTTACTAGCAATCTCCCTACTTGGAGAATCAGCACCTTTAAGCTCCTGTTGCCTACAGGTTGCAATTTGTCCTGAGGATGAACGGGAAGAGGGGCAACCAATGAGAGACTAGATCTAGGTGTTGGGACAGGCAGAGGTTACTCTATTTTCCCATCGGGAAGAAGAATTAACCACAGGCTCAGCCTGCCGCCCAGAAGCAGAATAGGGCCTGAGGCAATCCCGCGCTTTTGCGGCCAGCTCCCAAAAAAGCCAGTTGAAAAATGGAGCTCAGGGACACTGCAATTCACAAACCCGCAGAGCTATAAATGATAACTCTCATCCACAGATATATTGAGGGAAGGCAACGAAGAGGATTTGAAAGCAAGGCAGAATTGCAGGAAACAGGTTTCAGGAGGTAGATTCGAATCGCCTTTAAAGCACATGAAAAGTGGCAAAACATCGACAATGATGCCCTTGGCCAAACAGGGCATATGCGTTTTTTCCTGAATATATTCAGGAAAAAACGCATACGCCCTGTTTGGCCAACCAAGCAACCTGGAAAGGCTAATCAGCACTACAAAGAAGTCTCGCTTCCCATCGGTCAAAAGGGCCATGCTGCAAAAAGTGTCAAAACCAGAAATGCAGGACAGGCCATGGAGAAATGGCAGCCTTGGTACGCTGATGGGCGGGATGTAAATTGCCAACAGCCACTCTGGAGAAGTGTACGGTGTGTCCTAAAACATGGAAAAAACACAGCTTAGGGAGCATAGGGCACGTCCACTCATGGGCGTATAAATTGGGAAAACTAAAAATCAGCAAGACACAGGCACCCCAAAGTTTAGGGCTGCTCTGTTGACAAGAACCTCCACTTCATGACACCTTAAATATCCCAGGAAAGAGAAAAATGGATAAAGAAGTTGTGGTCCTTATGTACAATGGAATATCACTCAGACATGAAATCAATTTCATAAGGCTAGTAGAAGCAAGATGAGTGGATTTAGGTACGATGATTCTACGTGAAATAAGTCACACAGAAAAAGACACTTATCATAAGCTATCACTTATAGAGGGAATGTAAAAACCGCTACACTTGAACTGAATTACAAAACAGAACAGAGTCACATGTTTAGAAAACACACTATGGCTGCTTAATGGGAAAGGTGAGGTGGGGTGATGCATAAAACAAGGGTTTCAAATTCGCTCAGATACCGTTCCATACACCCAATATGTAATAGACAAGACCTACTCCTTGCTCAGTGAACTGGACTCAACACCCCCTATTCACTGCACAAGAATATATGTGACTAGTAAGAATCTTAAAACCTATGTATTGATATCTGTCTGGAAGTGAGTCAAGTGGGTGTAAAGCCGCATAAACACAGCCGTGAAAAGCAGCTGAACCCCATTATAAACATAAATTACTTTTAAAAACCCGTAAAACAAAGACAGTGAAAGAGAGAGAAATTCTTACAGAATTCGTTCAGAGGCTGTGATGCAACCTGGATTGACCATATCTAGACCCACAGCTGGATGAGACATAAGGGTGGACACTCTTGGGGCTGAAAGTTTGGGTGAGGTTGGGTGAGCAAACGCAGACCCTTTAAAGTAATACTGCCTGGTACCCATCCCATGGGTCCCAAATCTCCAGGTTCAAGGGAATCTTCCTACATCAAAAACATGCATGAGAAACCCAGAAGATGGTACACCGTGTGATTTTGAAAGGTTTCTAATACGCACCTGATTTCTCATCTCCTTGTGATCGGGTTCGCCTTTCCAGCTACTTTACTAGCAATCTCCCTACTTGGAGAATCAGCACCTTTAAGCTCCTGTTCCCTACAGGTTGCAATTTGTCCTGAGGATGAACGGGAAGAGGGGCAACCAATGAGAGACTAGATCTAGGTGTTGGGACAGGCACAGGTCACTCTATTTTCCCATCAGGAAGAAGAATTAACCACAGGCTCAGCCTGCCGCCCAGAAGCAGAATAGGGCCTGAGGCAATCCCGCGTTTTTGCGGCCAGCTCCCAAAAAAGCGAGTTGAAAAATGGAGCTCAGGGACACTGCAATTCACAAACCCGCAGAGCTATAAATGATAACTCTCATCCACAGATATATTGAGGGAAGGCAACGAAGAGGATTTGAAAGCAAGGCAGAATTGCAGGAAACAGGTTTCAGGAGGTAGATTCGAATCGCCTTTAAAGCACATGAAAAGTGGCAAAACTTCGACAATGATGCCCTTGGCCAAAAAGGGCGTATGCGTTTTTTCCTGAATATATTCAGGAAAAAACGCATACGCCCTTTTTTGCCAACCAAGCAACCTGGAAAGGCAAATCAGCGCTACAAAGAAGTCTCGCTTCCCATCGGTCAAAAGGGCCATGCTGCAAAAAGTGTCAAAACCAGAAATGCAGGACAGGCCATGGAGAAATGGCAGCCTTGCTACGCTGATGGGCGGGATGTAAATTGCCAACAGCCACTCTGGAGAAGTGTACGGTGTGTCCTGAAACATCGAAAGAACACAGCTTAGGGAGCATAGGGCACGTCCACTCATGGGCGTATAAATTGGGAAAACTAAAAATCAGCAAGACACAGGCACCCCAAAGTTTAGGGCTGCTCTGTTGACAAGAACCTCCACTTCATGACACCTTAAATATCCCAGGAAAGAGAAAAATGGATAAAGAAGTTGTGGTCCTTATGTACAATGGAATATCATTCAGACATGAAATCAAGGTCATAAGGCTAGTAGAAGCAAGATGAGTGGATTTAGGTACGATGATTCTAAGTGAAATAAGTCACACAGAAAAAGACACTTATCATTAGCTATCACTTATAGAGGGAATGTAAAAACCGCTACACTTGAACTGAATTACAAAACAGAACAGAGTCACACGTTTAGAAAACACACTATGGCTGCTTAACGGGAAAGGTGAGGTGGGGTGAGGCATAAAACAAGGGTTTCAAATTCGCTCAGATACCGTTCCATACACCCAATATGTAATAGAAAACACCTGCTCCTTGCTCAGTGAACTGGACTCAACACCCCCTATTCACCGCACAAGAATATATGTGACTAGTAAGAATCTTAAAACCTATGTATTGATATCTGTCTGGCATTGAGTCAAGTGGGTGTAAAGCCGCATAAACACAGCCGTGAAAAGCAGCTAAACCCCATTATAAAAATAAATTACTTTTAAAAACCCGTAAAACAAAGACAGTGAAAGAGAGAGACATTCTTACAAAATTCGTTCAGAGGCTGTGATGCAACCTGGATTGACCTTATCTAGACCCACAGCTGGATGAGACATAAGGGTGGACACTCTTGGGGCTGAAAGGTTGGGTGAGGTTGGGTGAGCAAGCACAGACCCTTTAAAGTACTACTGCCTGGTACCCACCCCATGGGTCCCAAATCTCCAGGTTCAAGGGCATGTTCCTACATCGAAAACATGCATGAGGAACCCAGAAGATGGTACACCGTGTGATTTTGAAAGGTTTCTAATACGCACCTCATTTCTCATCTCCTTGTGCTCGGGTTCTCCTTTCCAGCTACTTTACTAGCAATCTCCCTACTTGGAGAATCAGCACCTTTAAGCTCCTGTTCCCTACAGGTTGCAATTTGTCCTGAGGATGAACGGGAAGAGGGGCAACCAATGAGAGACTAGATCTAGGTGTTGGAACAGGCAGAGGTCACTCTATTTTCCCATCGGGAAGAAGAATTAACCACAGGCTCAGCCTGCAGCCCAGAAGCAGAATAGGGCCTGAGGCAATCCCGCGCTTTTGCGGCCAGCTCCCAAAAAAGCCAGTTGAAAAATGGAGCTCAGGGACACTGCAATTCACAAACCCGCAGAGCTATAAATGATAACTCTCATCCACAGATATATTGAGGGAAGGCAACGAAGAGGATTTGAAAGCAAGGCAGAATTGCAGGAAACATGTTTCAGGAGGTAGATACGAATCGCCTTTAAAGCACATGAAAAGCGGCAAAACGTCGACAATTATGCCCTTGGCCAAAAAGGGCGTATGCGTTTTTTCCTGAATATATTCAGGAAAAAACGCATACGCACTTTTTTGCCAACCAAGCAACCTGGAAAGGCAAATCAGCGCTACAAAGAAGTCTCGCTTCCCATCGGTCAAAAGGGCCATGCTGCAAAAAGTGTCAAAACCAGAAATGCAGGACAGGCCATGGAGAAATGGCAGCCTTGCTACGCTGATGGGCGGGATGTAAATTGCCAACAGCCACTCTGGAGAAGTGTACGGTGTGTCCTGAAACATCGAAAAAACACAGCTTAGGGAGCATAGGGCACGTCCACTCATGGGCGTATAAATTGGGAAAACTAAAAATCAGCAAGACACAGGCACCCCAAAGTTTAGGGCTGCTCTGTTGACAAGAACCTCCACTTCATGACACCTTAAATATCCCAGGAAAGAGAAAAATGGATAAAGAAGTTGTGGTCCTTATGTACAATGGAATATCACTCAGACATGAAATCAAGGTCATAAGGCTAGTAGAAGCAAGATGAGTGGATTTAGGTACGATGATTCTAAGTGAAATACGTCACACAGAAAAAGACACTTATCATTAGCTATCACTTATAGAGGGAATGTAAAAACCGCTACACTTGAAATGAATTACAAAACAGAACAGAGTCACACGTTTAGAAAACACACTATGGCTGCTTAACGGGAAAGGTGATGTGGGGTGAGGCATAAAACAAGGGTTTCAAATTCGCTCAGATACCGTTCCATACACCCAATATGTAATAGACAACACCTGCTCCTTGCTCAGTGAACTGGACTCAACACCCCCTATTCACCGCAGAAGAATATATGTGACTAGTAAGAATCTTAAAACCTATGTATTGATATCTGTCTGGCAGTGAGTCAAGTGGGTGTAAAGCCGCATAAACACAGTCGTGAAAAGCAGCTAAACCCCATTATAAAAATAAATTACTTTTAAAAACCCGTAAAACAAAGACAGTGAAAGAGAGAGAAATTCTTACAAAATTCGTTCAGAGGCTGTGATGCAACCTAGATTGACCATATCTAGGCCCACAGCTGGATGAGACATAAGGGTGGACACTCTTGGGGCTGAAAGGTTGGGTGAGGTTGGGTGAGCAAAAGCAGACCTTTTAAGGTAACACTGCTTGGTACCCATCCCATGGGTCCCAAATCTCCAGGTTCAAGGGCATCTTCCTACATCGAAAACATGCATGAGGAACCCAGAAGATGGTACACCGTGTGATTTTGAAAGGTTTCTAATACGCACCTGATTTCTCATCTCCTTGTGATCGGGTTCGCCTTTCCAGCTACTTTACTAGCAATCTCCCTACTTGGAGAATCAGCACCTTTAAGCTCCTGTTCCCTACAGGTTGCAATTTGTCATGAGGATGAACGGGAAGAGGGGCAACCAATGAGAGACTAGATCTAGGTGTTGGGACAGGCACAGGTCACTCTATTTTCCCATCAGGAAGAAGAATTAACCACAGGCTCAGCCTGCCGCCCAGAAGCAGAATAGGGCCTGAGGCAATCCCGCGTTTTTGCGGCCAGCTCCCAAAAAAGCGAGTTGAAAAATGGAGCTCAGGGACACTGCAATTCACAAACCCGCAGAGCTATAAATGATAACTCTCATCCACAGATATATTGAGGGAAGGCAACGAAGAGGATTTGAAAGCAAGGCAGAATTGCAGGAAACATGTTTCAGGAGGTAGATTCGAATCGCCTTTAAAGCACATGAAAAGTGGCAAAACATCGACAATGATGCCCTTGGCCAAACAGGGCGTATGCGTTTTTTCCTGAATATATTCAGGAAAAAACGCATACGCCCTGTTTGGCCAACCAAGCAACCTGGAAAGGCTAATCAGCGCTACAAAGAAGTCTCGCTTCCCATCGGTCAAAAGGGCCATGCTGCAAAAAGTGTCAAAACCAGAAATGCAGGACAGGCCATGGAGAAATGGCAGCCTTGGTAAGCTGATGGGCGGGATGTAAATTGCCAACAGCCACTCTGGAGAAGTGTACGGTGTGTCCTAAAACATCGAAAAAACACAGCTTAGGGAGCATAGGGCACGTCCACTCATGGGCGTATAAATTGGGAAAACTAAAAATCAGCAAGACACAGGCACCCCAAAGTTTAGGGCTGCTCTGTTGACAAGAACCTCCACTTCATGACACCTTAAATATCCCAGGAAAGAGAAAAATGGATAAAGAAGTTGTGGTCCTTATGTACAATGGAATATCACTCAGACATGAAATCAATTTCATAAGGCTAGTAGAAGCAAGATGAGTGGATTTAGGTACGATGATTCTACGTGAAATAAGTCAAACAGAAAAAGACACTTATCATAAGCTATCACTTATAGAGGGAATGTAAAAACCGCTACACTTGAACTGAATTACAAAACAGAACAGAGTCACACGTTTAGAAAACACACTATGGCTGCTTAATGGGAAAGGTGAGGTGGGGTGATGCATAAAACAAGGGTTTCAAATTCGCTCAGATACCGTTCCATACACCCAATATGTAATAGACAAGACCTACTCCTTGCTCAGTGAACTGGACTCAACACCCCCTATTCACTGCACAAGAATATATGTGACTAGTAAGAATCTTAAAACCTATGTATTGATATCTGTCTGGAAGTGAGTCAAGTGGGTGTAAAGCCGCATAAACACAGCCGTGAAAAGCAGCTGAACCCCATTATAAAAATAAATTACTTTTAAAAACCCGTAAAACAAAGACAGTGAAAGAGAGAGAAATTCTTACAGAATTCGTACAGAGGCTGTGATGCAACCTGGATTGACCATATCTAGACCCACAGCTGGATGAGACATAAGGGTGGACACTCTTGGGGCTGAAAGGTTGGGTGAGGTTGGGTGAGCAAACACAGACCCTTTAAAGTAATACTGCCTGGTACCCATCCCATGGGTCCCAAATCTCCAGGTTCAAGGGCATCTTCCTACATCAAAAACATGCATGAGAAACCCAGAAGATGGTACACCGTGTGATTTTGAAAGGTTTCTAATACGCACCTGATTTCTCATCTCCTTGTGATCGGGTTCGCCTTTCCAGCTACTTTACTAGCAATCTCCCTACTTGGAGGATCAGCACCTTTAAGCTCCTGTTCCCTACAGGTTGCAATTTGTCCTGAGGATGAACGGGAAGAGGGGCAACCAATGAGAGACTAGATCTAGGTGTTGGGACAGGCACAGGTCATTCTATTTTCCCATCAGGAAGAAGAATTAACCACAGGCTCAGCCTGCCGCCCAGAAGCAGAATAGGGCCTGAGGCAATCCCGCGTTTTTGCGGCCAGCTCCCAAAAAAGCGAGTTGAAAAATGGAGCTCAGGGACACTGCAATTCACAAACCCGCAGAGCTATAAATGATAACTCTCATCCACAGATATATTGAGGGAAGGCAACGAAGAGGATTTGAATGCAAGGCAGAATTGCAGGAAACAGGTTTCAGGAGGTAGATTCGAATCGCCTTTAAAGCACATGAAAAGTGGCAAAACTTCGACAATGATGCCCTTGGCCAAAAAGGGCGTATGCGTTTTTTCCTGAATATATTCAGGAAAAAACGCATACGCCCTTTTTTGCCAACCAAGCAACCTGGAAAGGCAAATCAGCGCTACAAAGAAGTCTCGCTTCCCATCGGTCAAAAGGGCCATGCTGCAAAAAGTGTCAAAACCAGAAATGCAGGACAGGCCATGGAGAAATGGCAGCCTTGCTACGCTGATGGGCGGGATGTAAATTGCCAACAGCCACTCTGGAGAAGTGTACGGTGTGTCCTGAAACATCGAAAAAACACAGCTTAGGGAGCATAGGGCACGTCCACTCATGGGCGTATAAATTGGGAAAACTAAAAATCAGCAAGACACAGGCACCCCAAAGTTTAGGGCTGCTCTGTTGACAAGAACCTCCACTTCATGACACCTTAAATATCCCAGGAAAGAGAAAAATGGATAAAGAAGTTGTGGTCCTTATGTACAATGGAATATCACTCAGACATGAAATCAAGGTCATAAGGCTAGTAGAAGCAAGATGAGTGGATTTAGGTACGACGATTCTAAGTGAAATAAGTCACACAGAAAAAGACACTTATCATTAGCTATCACTTATAGAGGGAATGTAAAAACCGCTACACTTGAAATGAATTACAAAACAGAACAGAGTCACACGTTTAGAAAACACACTATGGCTGCTTAACGGGAAAGGTGAGGTGGGGTGAGGCATAAAACAAGGGTTTCAAATTCGCTCAGATACCGTTCCATACACCCAATATGTAATAGACAACACCTGCTCCTTGCTCAGTGAACTGGACTCAACACCCCCTATTCACCGCACAAGAATATATGTGACTAGTAAGAATCTTAAAACCTATGTATTGATATCTGTCTGGCAGTGAGTCAAGTGGGTGTAAAGCCGCATAAACACAGTCGTGAAAAGCAGCTAAACCCCATTATAAAAATAAATTACTTTTAAAAACCCGTAAAACAAAGACAGTGAAAGAGAGAGAAATTCGTACAAAATTCGTTCAGAGGCTGTGATGCAACCTGGATTGACCATATCTAGGCCCACAGCTGGATGAGACATAAGGGTGGATACTCTTGGGGCTGAAAGGTTGGGTGAGGTTGGGTGAGCAAACGCAGACTCTTTAAGGTAACACTGCTTGGTACCCATCCCATGGGTCCCAAATCTCCAGGTTCAAGGGCATCTTCCTACATCGAAAACATGCATGAGGAACCCAGAAGATGGTACACCGTGTGATTTTGAAAGGTTTCTAATACGCACCTCATTTCTCATCTCCTTGTGCTCGGGTTCGCCTTTCCAGCTACTTTACTAGCAATCTCCCTACTTGGAGAATCAGCACCTTTAAGCTTCTGTTCCCGACAGGTTGCAAATTGTCCTGAGGATGAACGGGAAGAGGGGCAACCAATGAGAGACTAGATCTAGGTTTTGGGACAGGCACAGGTCACTCTATTTTCCCATCAGGAAGAAGAATTAACCACAGGCTCAGCCTGCCGCCCAGAAGCAGAATAGGGCCTGAGGCAATCCCGCGCTTTTGCGGCCAGCTCGCAAAAAAGCCAGTTGAAAAATGGAGCTCAGGGACACTGCAATTCACAAACCCGCAGAGCTATAAATGATAACTCTCATCCACAGATATATTGAGGGAAGGCAACGAAGAGAATTTGAAAGCAAGGCAGAATTGCAGGAAACAGGTTTCAGGAGGTAGATTCGAATTGCCTTTAAAGCAAATGAAAAGTGGCAAAATGTCGACAATGATGCCCTTGGCCAAACAGGGCGTATGCGTTTTTTCCTGAATATATTCAGGAAAAAACGCATACGCCCTGTTTGGCCAACCAAGCAACCTGGAAAGGCAAATCAGTGCTACAAAGAAGTCTCGCTTCCCATCGGTCAAAAGGGCCATGCTGCAAAAAGTGTCAAAACCAGAAAAGCAGGACAGGCCATGGAGAAATGGCAGCCTTGCTACGCTGATGGGCGGGATGTAAATTGCCAACAGCCACTCTGGAGAAGTGTACGGTGTGTCCTGAAACATCGAAAAAACACAGCTTAGGGAGCATAGGGCACGTCCACTCATGGGCGTATAAATTGGGAAAACTAAAAATCAGCAAGACACAGGCACCCCAAAGTTTAGGGCTGCTGTGTTGACAAGAACCTCCACTTCATGACACCTTAAATATCCCAGGAAAGAGAAAAATGGATAAAGAAGTTGTGGTCCTTATGTACAATGGAATATCACTCAGACATGAAATCAAGGTCATAAGGCTAGTAGAAGCAAGATGAGTGGATTTAGGTACGATGATTCTAAGTGAAATAAGTCACACAGAAAAAGACACTTATCATTAGCTATCACTTATAGAGGGAATGTAAAAACCGCTACACTTGAACTGAATTACAAAACAGAACAGAGTCACACGTTTAGAAAACACACTATGGCTGCTTAACGGGAAAGGTGAGGTGGGGTGAGGCATAAAACAAGGGTTTCAAATTCGCTCAGATACCGTTCCATACACCCAATATGTAATAGACAACACCTGCTCCTTGCTCAGTGAACTGGACTCAACACCCCCTATTCACCGCACAAGAATATATGTGACTAGTAAGAATCTTAAAACCTATGTATTGATATCTGTCTGGCAGTGAGTCAAGTGGGTGTAAAGCCGCATAAACACAGTCGTGAAAAGCAGCTAAACCCCATTATAATAATAAATTACTTTTAAAAACCCGTAAAACAAAGACAGTGAAAGAGAGAGAAATTCTTACAAAATTCGTTCAGAGGCTGTGATGCAACCTAGATTGACCATATCTAGGCCCACAGCTGGATGAGACATAAGGGTGGACACTCTTGGGGCTGAAAGGTTGGGTGAGGTTGGGTGAGCAAAAGCAGACCTTTTAAGGTAACACTGCTTGGTACCCATCCCATGGGTCCCAAATCTCCAGGTTCAAGGGCATCTTCCTACATCGAAAACATGCATGAGGAACCCAGAAGATGGTACACCGTGTGATTTTGAAAGGTTTCTAATACGCACCTCATTTCTCATCTCCTTGTGCTCGGGTTCGCCATTCCAGCTACTTTACTAGCAATCTCCCTACTTGGAGAATCAGCACCTTTAAGCTCCTGTTGCCTACAGGTTGCAATTTGTCCTGAGGATGAACGGGAAGAGGGGCAACCAATGAGAGACTAGATCTAGGTGTTGGGACAGGCAGAGGTTACTCTATTTTCCCATCGGGAAGAAGAATTAACCACAGGCTCAGCCTGCCGCCCAGAAGCAGAATAGGGCCTGAGGCAATCCCGCGCTTTTGCGGCCAGCTCCCAAAAAAGCCAGTTGAAAAATGGAGCTCAGGGACACTGCAATTCACAAACCCGCAGAGCTATAAATGATAACTCTCATCCACAGATATATTGAGGGAAGGCAACGAAGAGGATTTGAAAGCAAGGCAGAATTGCAGGAAACAGGTTTCAGGAGGTAGATTCGAATCGCCTTTAAAGCACATGAAAAGTGGCAAAACATCGACAATGATGCCCTTGGCCAAACAGGGCATATGCGTTTTTTCCTGAATATATTCAGGAAAAAACGCATACGCCCTGTTTGGCCAACCAAGCAACCTGGAAAGGCTAATCAGCACTACAAAGAAGTCTCGCTTCCCATCGGTCAAAAGGGCCATGCTGCAAAAAGTGTCAAAACCAGAAATGCAGGACAGGCCATGGAGAAATGGCAGCCTTGGTACGCTGATGGGCGGGATGTAAATTGCCAACAGCCACTCTGGAGAAGTGTACGGTGTGTCCTAAAACATGGAAAAAACACAGCTTAGGGAGCATAGGGCACGTCCACTCATGGGCGTATAAATTGGGAAAACTAAAAATCAGCAAGACACAGGCACCCCAAAGTTTAGGGCTGCTCTGTTGACAAGAACCTCCACTTCATGACACCTTAAATATCCCAGGAAAGAGAAAAATGGATAAAGAAGTTGTGGTCCTTATGTACAATGGAATATCACTCAGACATGAAATCAATTTCATAAGGCTAGTAGAAGCAAGATGAGTGGATTTAGGTACGATGATTCTACGTGAAATAAGTCACACAGAAAAAGACACTTATCATAAGCTATCACTTATAGAGGGAATGTAAAAACCGCTACACTTGAACTGAATTACAAAACAGAACAGAGTCACACGTTTAGAAAACACACTATGGCTGCTTAATGGGAAAGGTGAGGTGGGGTGATGCATAAAACAAGGGTTTCAAATTCGCTCAGATACCGTTCCATACACCCAATATGTAATAGACAAGACCTACTCCTTGCTCAGTGAACTGGACTCAACACCCCCTATTCACTGCACAAGAATATATGTGACTAGTAAGAATCTTAAAACCTATGTATTGATATCTGTCTGGAAGTGAGTCAAGTGGGTGTAAAGCCGCATAAACACAGCCGTGAAAAGCAGCTGAACCCCATTATAAACATAAATTACTTTTAAAAACCCGTAAAACAAAGACAGTGAAAGAGAGAGAAATTCTTACAGAATTCGTTCAGAGGCTGTGATGCAACCTGGATTGACCATATCTAGACCCACAGCTGGATGAGACATAAGGGTGGACACTCTTGGGGCTGAAAGTTTGGGTGAGGTTGGGTGAGCAAACGCAGACCCTTTAAAGTAATACTGCCTGGTACCCATCCCATGGGTCCCAAATCTCCAGGTTCAAGGGAATCTTCCTACATCAAAAACATGCATGAGAAACCCAGAAGATGGTACACCGTGTGATTTTGAAAGGTTTCTAATACGCACCTGATTTCTCATCTCCTTGTGATCGGGTTCGCCTTTCCAGCTACTTTACTAGCAATCTCCCTACTTGGAGAATCAGCACCTTTAAGCTCCTGTTCCCTACAGGTTGCAATTTGTCCTGAGGATGAACGGGAAGAGGGGCAACCAATGAGAGACTAGATCTAGGTGTTGGGACAGGCACAGGTCACTCTATTTTCCCATCAGGAAGAAGAATTAACCACAGGCTCAGCCTGCCGCCCAGAAGCAGAATAGGGCCTGAGGCAATCCCGCGTTTTTGCGGCCAGCTCCCAAAAAAGCGAGTTGAAAAATGGAGCTCAGGGACACTGCAATTCACAAACCCGCAGAGCTATAAATGATAACTCTCATCCACAGATATATTGAGGGAAGGCAACGAAGAGGATTTGAAAGCAAGGCAGAATTGCAGGAAACAGGTTTCAGGAGGTAGATTCGAATCGCCTTTAAAGCACATGAAAAGTGGCAAAACTTCGACAATGATGCCCATGGCCAAAAAGGGCGTATGCGTTTTTTCCTGAATATATTCAGGAAAAAACGCATACGCCCTTTTTTGCCAACCAAGCAACCTGGAAAGGCAAATCAGCGCTACAAAGAAGTCTCGCTTCCCATCGGTCAAAAGGGCCATGCTGCAAAAAGTGTCAAAACCAGAAATGCAGGACAGGCCATGGAGAAATGGCAGCCTTGCTACGCTGATGGGCGGGATGTAAATTGCCAACAGCCACTCTGGAGAAGTGTACGGTGTGTCCTGAAACATCGAAAAAACACAGCTTAGGGAGCATAGGGCACGTCCACTCATGGGCGTATAAATTGGGAAAACTAAAAATCAGCAAGACACAGGCACCCCAAAGTTTAGGGCTGCTCTCTTGACAAGAACCTCCACTTCATGACACCTTAAATATCCCAGGAAAGAGAAAAATGGATAAAGAAGTTGTGGTCCTTATGTACAATGGAATATCACTCAGACATGAAATCAATGTCTTAAGGCTAGTAGAAGCAAGATGAGTGGATTTAGGTACGATGATTCTAAGTGAAATAAGTCACACAGAAAAAGACACTTATCATAAGCTATCACTTATAGAGGGAATATAAAAACCGCTACACTTGGAATGAATTACAAAACAGAACAGAGTCACACGTTTAGAAAACACACTATGGCTGCTTAACGGGAAAGGTGAGGTGGGGTGAGGCATAAAACAAGGGTTTCAAATTCGCTCAGATACCGTTCCATACACCCAATATGTAATAGACAACACCTGCTCCTTGCTCAGTGAACTGGACTCAACACCCCCTATTCACCGCACAAGAATATATGTGACTAGTAAGAATCTTAAAACCTATGTATTGATATCTGTCTGGAAGTGAGTCAAGTGGGTGTAAAGCCGCATAAAAACAGCCGTGAAAAGCAGCTAAACCCCATTATAAAAATAAATTACTTTTAAAAACCCGTAAAACAAAGACAGTGAAAGAGAGAGAAATTCTTACAAAATTCGTTCAGAGGCTGTGATGCAACCTGGATTGACCTTATCTAGACCCACAGCTGGATGAGACATAAGGGTGGACACTCTTGGGGCTGAAAGGTTGGGTGAGGTTGGGTGAGCAAGCACAGACCCTTTAAAGTACTACTGCCTGGTACCCACCCCATGGGTCCCAAATCTCCAGGTTCAAGGGCATCTTCCTACATCGAAAACATGCATGAGGAACCCAGAAGATGGTACACCGTGTGATTTTGAAAGGTTTCTAATACGCACCTCATTTCTCATCTCCTTGTGCTCGGGTTCGCCATTCCAGCTACTTTACTAGCAATCTCCCTACTTGGAGAATCAGCACCTTTAAGCTCCTGTTCCCTACAGGTTGCAATTTGTCCTGAGGATGAACGGGAAGAGGGGCAACCAATGAGAGACTAGATCTAGGTGTTGGGACAGGCAGAGGTTACTCTAATTTCCCATCGGGAAGAAGAATTAACCACAGGCTCAGCCTGCCGCCCAGAAGCAGAATAGGGCCTGAGGCAATCCCGCGTTTTTGCGGCCAGCTCCCAAAAAAGCCAGTTGAAAAATGGAGCTCAGGGACACTGCAATTCACAAACCCGCAGAGCTATAAATGATAACTCTCATCCACAGATATATTGAGGGAAGGCAACGAAGAGGATTTGAAAGCAAGGCAGAATTGCAGGAAACATGTTTCAGGAGGTAGATTCGAATCGCCTTTAAAGCACATGAAAAGTGGCAAAACATCGACAATGATGCCCTTGGCCAAACAGGGCGTATGCGTTTTTTCCTGAATATATTCAGGAAAAAACGCATACGCCCTGTTTGGCCAACCAAGCAACCTGGAAAGGCTAATCAGCGCTACAAAGAAGTCTCGCTTCCCATCGGTCAAAAGGGCCATGCTGCAAAAAGTGTCAAAACCAGAAATGCAGGACAGGCCATGGAGAAATGGCAGCCTTGGTAAGCTGATGGGCGGGATGTAAATTGCCAACAGCCACTCTGGAGAAGTGTACGGTGTGTCCTAAAACATCGAAAAAACACAGCTTAGGGAGCATAGGGCACGTCCACTCATGGGCGTATAAATTGGGAAAACTAAAAATCAGCAAGACACAGGCACCCCAAAGTTTAGGGCTGCTCTGTTGACAAGAACCTCCACTTCATGACACCTTAAATATCCCAGGAAAGAGAAAAATGGATAAAGAAGTTGTGGTCCTTATGTACAATGGAATATCACTCAGACATGAAATCAATTTCATAAGGCTAGTAGAAGCAAGATGAGTGGATTTAGGTACGATGATTCTACGTGAAATAAGTCAAACAGAAAAAGACACTTATCATAAGCTATCACTTATAGAGGGAATGTAAAAACCGCTACACTTGAACTGAATTACAAAACAGAACAGAGTCACACGTTTAGAAAACACACTATGGCTGCTTAATGGGAAAGGTGAGGTGGGGTGATGCATAAAACAAGGGTTTCAAATTCGCTCAGATACCGTTCCATACACCCAATATGTAATAGACAAGACCTACTCCTTGCTCAGTGAACTGGACTCAACACCCCCTATTCACTGCACAAGAATATATGTGACTAGTAAGAATCTTAAAACCTATGTATTGATATCTGTCTGGAAGTGAGTCAAGTGGGTGTAAAGCCGCATAAACACAGCCGTGAAAAGCAGCTGAACCCCATTATAAACATAAATTACTTTTAAAAACCCGTAAAACAAAGACAGTGAAAGAGAGAGAAATTCTTACAGAATTCGTTCAGAGGCTGTGATGCAACCTGGATTGACCATATCTAGACCCACAGCTGGATGAGACATAAGGGTGGACACTCTTGGGGCTGAAAGTTTGGGTGAGGTTGGGTGAGCAAACGCAGACCCTTTAAAGTAATACTGCCTGGTACCCATCCCATGGGTCCCAAATCTCCAGGTTCAAGGGAATCTTCCTACATCAAAAACATGCATGAGAAACCCAGAAGATGGTACACCGTGTGATTTTGAAAGGTTTCTAATACGCACCTGATTTCTCATCTCCTTGTGATCGGGTTCGCCTTTCCAGCTACTTTACTAGCAATCTCCCTACTTGGAGAATCAGCACCTTTAAGCTCCTGTTCCCTACAGGTTGCAATTTGTCCTGAGGATGAACGGGAAGAGGGGCAACCAATGAGAGACTAGATCTAGGTGTTGGGACAGGCACAGGTCACTCTATTTTCCCATCAGGAAGAAGAATTAACCACAGGCTCAGCCTGCCGCCCAGAAGCAGAATAGGGCCTGAGGCAATCCCGCGTTTTTGCGGCCAGCTCCCAAAAAAGCGAGTTGAAAAATGGAGCTCAGGGACACTGCAATTCACAAACCCGCAGAGCTATAAATGATAACTCTCATCCACAGATATATTGAGGGAAGGCAACGAAGAGGATTTGAAAGCAAGGCAGAATTGCAGGAAACAGGTTTCAGGAGGTAGATTCGAATCGCCTTTAAAGCACATGAAAAGTGGCAAAACTTCGACAATGATGCCCATGGCCAAAAAGGGCGTATGCGTTTTTTCCTGAATATATTCAGGAAAAAACGCATACGCCCTTTTTTGCCAACCAAGCAACCTGGAAAGGCAAATCAGCGCTACAAAGAAGTCTCGCTTCCCATCGGTCAAAAGGGCCATGCTGCAAAAAGTGTCAAAACCAGAAATGCAGGACAGGCCATGGAGAAATGGCAGCCTTGCTACGCTGATGGGCGGGATGTAAATTGCCAACAGCCACTCTGGAGAAGTGTACGGTGTGTCCTGAAACATCGAAAAAACACAGCTTAGGGAGCATAGGGCACGTCCACTCATGGGCGTATAAATTGGGAAAACTAAAAATCAGCAAGACACAGGCACCCCAAAGTTTAGGGCTGCTCTGTTGACAAGAACCTCCACTTCATGACACCTTAAATATCCCAGGAAAGAGAAAAATGGATAAAGAAGTTGTGGTCCTTATGTACAATGGAATATCACTCAGACATGAAATCAATGTCTTAAGGCTAGTAGAAGCAAGATGAGTGGATTTAGGTACGATGATTCTAAGTGAAATAAGTCACACAGAAAAAGACACTTATCATAAGCTATCACTTATAGAGGGAATATAAAAACCGCTACACTTGAAATGAATTACAAAACAGAACAGAGTCACACGTTTAGAAAACACACTATGGCTGCTTAACGGGAAAGGTGAGGTGGGGTGAGGCATAAAACAAGGGTTTCAAATTCGCTCAGATACCGTTCCATACACCCAATATGTAATAGACAACACCTGCTCCTTGCTCAGTGAACTGGACTCAACACCCCCTATTCACCGCACAAGAATATATGTGACTAGTAAGAATCTTAAAACCTATGTATTGATATCTGTCTGGCAGTGAGTCAAGTGGGTGTAAAGCCGCATAAAAACAGCCGTGAAAAGCAGCTAAACCCCATTATAAAAATAAATTACTTTTAAAAACCCGTAAAACAAAGACAGTGAAAGAGAGAGAAATTCTTACAAAATTCGTTCAGAGGCTGTGATGCAACCTGGATTGACCTTATCTAGACCCACAGCTGGATGAGACATAAGGGTGGACACTCTTGGGGCTGAAAGGTTGGGTGAGGTTGGGTGAGCAAGCACAGACCCTTTAAAGTACTACTGCCTGGTACCCACCCCATGGGTCCCAAATCTCCAGGTTCAAGGGCATCTTCCTACATCGAAAACATGCATGAGGAACCCAGAAGATGGTACACCGTGTGATTTTGAAAGGTTTCTAATACGCACCTCATTTCTCATCTCCTTGTGCTCGGGTTCGCCATTCCAGCTACTTTACTAGCAATCTCCCTACTTGGAGAATCAGCACCTTTAAGCTCCTGTTGCCTACAGGTTGCAATTTGTCCTGAGGATGAACGGGAAGAGGGGCAACCAATGAGAGACTAGATCTAGGTGTTGGGACAGGCAGAGGTTACTCTATTTTCCCATCGGGAAGAAGAATTAACCACAGGCTCAGCCTGCCGCCCAGAAGCAGAATAGGGCCTGAGGCAATCCCGCGCTTTTGCGGCCAGCTCCCAAAAAAGCCAGTTGAAAAATGGAGCTCAGGGACACTGCAATTCACAAACCCGCAGAGCTATAAATGATAACTCTCATCCACAGATATATTGAGGGAAGGCAACGAAGAGGATTTGAAAGCAAGGCAGAATTGCAGGAAACAGGTTTCAGGAGGTAGATTCGAATCGCCTTTAAAGCACATGAAAAGTGGCAAAACATCGACAATGATGCCCTTGGCCAAACAGGGCATATGCGTTTTTTCCTGAATATATTCAGGAAAAAACGCATACGCCCTGTTTGGCCAACCAAGCAACCTGGAAAGGCTAATCAGCACTACAAAGAAGTCTCGCTTCCCATCGGTCAAAAGGGCCATGCTGCAAAAAGTGTCAAAACCAGAAATGCAGGACAGGCCATGGAGAAATGGCAGCCTTGGTACGCTGATGGGCGGGATGTAAATTGCCAACAGCCACTCTGGAGAAGTGTACGGTGTGTCCTAAAACATGGAAAAAACACAGCTTAGGGAGCATAGGGCACGTCCACTCATGGGCGTATAAATTGGGAAAACTAAAAATCAGCAAGACACAGGCACCCCAAAGTTTAGGGCTGCTCTGTTGACAAGAACCTCCACTTCATGACACCTTAAATATCCCAGGAAAGAGAAAAATGGATAAAGAAGTTGTGGTCCTTATGTACAATGGAATATCACTCAGACATGAAATCAATTTCATAAGGCTAGTAGAAGCAAGATGAGTGGATTTAGGTACGATGATTCTACGTGAAATAAGTCACACAGAAAAAGACACTTATCATAAGCTATCACTTATAGAGGGAATGTAAAAACCGCTACACTTGAACTGAATTACAAAACAGAACAGAGTCACACGTTTAGAAAACACACTATGGCTGCTTAATGGGAAAGGTGAGGTGGGGTGATGCATAAAACAAGGGTTTCAAATTCGCTCAGATACCGTTCCATACACCCAATATGTAATAGACAAGACCTACTCCTTGCTCAGTGAACTGGACTCAACACCCCCTATTCACTGCACAAGAATATATGTGACTAGTAAGAATCTTAAAACCTATGTATTGATATCTGTCTGGAAGTGAGTCAAGTGGGTGTAAAGCCGCATAAACACAGCCGTGAAAAGCAGCTGAACCCCATTATAAACATAAATTACTTTTAAAAACCCGTAAAACAAAGACAGTGAAAGAGAGAGAAATTCTTACAGAATTCGTTCAGAGGCTGTGATGCAACCTGGATTGACCATATCTAGACCCACAGCTGGATGAGACATAAGGGTGGACACTCTTGGGGCTGAAAGTTTGGGTGAGGTTGGGTGAGCAAACGCAGACCCTTTAAAGTAATACTGCCTGGTACCCATCCCATGGGTCCCAAATCTCCAGGTTCAAGGGAATCTTCCTACATCAAAAACATGCATGAGAAACCCAGAAGATGGTACACCGTGTGATTTTGAAAGGTTTCTAATACGCACCTGATTTCTCATCTCCTTGTGATCGGGTTCGCCTTTCCAGCTACTTTACTAGCAATCTCCCTACTTGGAGAATCAGCACCTTTAAGCTCCTGTTCCCTACAGGTTGCAATTTGTCCTGAGGATGAACGGGAAGAGGGGCAACCAATGAGAGACTAGATCTAGGTGTTGGGACAGGCACAGGTCACTCTATTTTCCCATCAGGAAGAAGAATTAACCACAGGCTCAGCCTGCCGCCCAGAAGCAGAATAGGGCCTGAGGCAATCCCGCGTTTTTGCGGCCAGCTCCCAAAAAAGCGAGTTGAAAAATGGAGCTCAGGGACACTGCAATTCACAAACCCGCAGAGCTATAAATGATAACTCTCATCCACAGATATATTGAGGGAAGGCAACGAAGAGGATTTGAAAGCAAGGCAGAATTGCAGGAAACAGGTTTCAGGAGGTAGATTCGAATCGCCTTTAAAGCACATGAAAAGTGGCAAAACTTCGACAATGATGCCCATGGCCAAAAAGGGCGTATGCGTTTTTTCCTGAATATATTCAGGAAAAAACGCATACGCCCTTTTTTGCCAACCAAGCAACCTGGAAAGGCAAATCAGCGCTACAAAGAAGTCTCGCTTCCCATCGGTCAAAAGGGCCATGCTGCAAAAAGTGTCAAAACCAGAAATGCAGGACAGGCCATGGAGAAATGGCAGCCTTGCTACGCTGATGGGCGGGATGTAAATTGCCAACAGCCACTCTGGAGAAGTGTACGGTGTGTCCTGAAACATCGAAAAAACACAGCTTAGGGAGCATAGTGCACGTCCACTCATGGGCGTATAAATTGGGAAAACTAAAAATCAGCAAGACACAGGCACCCCAAAGTTTAGGGCTGCTCTGTTGACAAGAACCTCCACTTCATGACACCTTAAATATCCCAGGAAAGAGAAAAATGGATAAAGAAGTTGTGGTCCTTATGTACAATGGAATATCACTCAGACATGAAATCAATGTCTTAAGGCTAGTAGAAGCAAGATGAGTGGATTTAGGTACGATGATTCTAAGTGAAATAAGTCACACAGAAAAAGACACTTATCATAAGCTATCACTTATAGAGGGAATATAAAAACCGCTACACTTGGAATGAATTACAAAACAGAACAGAGTCACACGTTTAGAAAACACACTATGGCTGCTTAACGGGAAAGGTGAGGTGGGGTGAGGCATAAAACAAGGGTTTCAAATTCGCTCAGATACCGTTCCATACACCCAATATGTAATAGACAACACCTGCTCCTTGCTCAGTGAACTGGACTCAACACCCCCTATTCACCGCACAAGAATATATGTGACTAGTAAGAATCTTAAAACCTATGTATTGATATCTGTCTGGAAGTGAGTCAAGTGGGTGTAAAGCCGCATAAAAACAGCCGTGAAAAGCAGCTAAACCCCATTATAAAAATAAATTACTTTTAAAAACCCGTAAAACAAAGACAGTGAAAGAGAGAGAAATTCTTACAAAATTCGTTCAGAGGCTGTGATGCAACCTGGATTGACCTTATCTAGACCCACAGCTGGATGAGACATAAGGGTGGACACTCTTGGGGCTGAAAGGTTGGGTGAGGTTGGGTGAGCAAGCACAGACCCTTTAAAGTACTACTGCCTGGTACCCACCCCATGGGTCCCAAATCTCCAGGTTCAAGGGCATCTTCCTACATCGAAAACATGCATGAGGAACCCAGAAGATGGTACACCGTGTGATTTTGAAAGGTTTCTAATACGCACCTCATTTCTCATCTCCTTGTGCTCGGGTTCGCCATTCCAGCTACTTTACTAGCAATCTCCCTACTTGGAGAATCAGCACCTTTAAGCTCCTGTTCCCTACAGGTTGCAATTTGTCCTGAGGATGAACGGGAAGAGGGGCAACCAATGAGAGACTAGATCTAGGTGTTGGGACAGGCAGAGGTTACTCTAATTTCCCATCGGGAAGAAGAATTAACCACAGGCTCAGCCTGCCGCCCAGAAGCAGAATAGGGCCTGAGGCAATCCCGCGCTTTTGCGGCCAGCTCCCAAAAAAGCCAGTTGAAAAATGGAGCTCAGGGACACTGCAATTCACAAACCCGCAGAGCTATAAATGATAACTCTCATCCACAGATATATTGAGGGAAGGCAACGAAGAGGATTTGAAAGCAAGGCAGAATTGCAGGAAACATGTTTCAGGAGGTAGATTCGAATCGCCTTTAAAGCACATGAAAAGTGGCAAAACATCGACAATGATGCCCTTGGCCAAACAGGGCGTATGCGTTTTTTCCTGAATATATTCAGGAAAAAACGCATACGCCCTGTTTGGCCAACCAAGCAACCTGGAAAGGCTAATCAGCGCTACAAAGAAGTCTCGCTTCCCATCGGTCAAAAGGGCCATGCTGCAAAAAGTGTCAAAACCAGAAATGCAGGACAGGCCATGGAGAAATGGCAGCCTTGGTAAGCTGATGGGCGGGATGTAAATTGCCAACAGCCACTCTGGAGAAGTGTACGGTGTGTCCTAAAACATCGAAAAAACACAGCTTAGGGAGCATAGGGCACGTCCACTCATGGGCGTATAAATTGGGAAAACTAAAAATCAGCAAGACACAGGCACCCCAAAGTTTAGGGCTGCTCTGTTGACAAGAACCTCCACTTCATGACACCTTAAATATCCCAGGAAAGAGAAAAATGGATAAAGAAGTTGTGGTCCTTATGTACAATGGAATATCACTCAGACATGAAATCAATTTCATAAGGCTAGTAGAAGCAAGATGAGTGGATTTAGGTACGATGATTCTACGTGAAATAAGTCAAACAGAAAAAGACACTTATCATAAGCTATCACTTATAGAGGGAATGTAAAAACCGCTACACTTGAACTGAATTACAAAACAGAACAGAGTCACACGTTTAGAAAACACACTATGGCTGCTTAATGGGAAAGGTGAGGTGGGGTGATGCATAAAACAAGGGTTTCAAATTCGCTCAGATACCGTTCCATACACCCAATATGTAATAGACAAGACCTACTCCTTGCTCAGTGAACTGGACTCAACACCCCCTATTCACTGCACAAGAATATATGTGACTAGTAAGAATCTTAAAACCTATGTATTGATATCTGTCTGGAAGTGAGTCAAGTGGGTGTAAAGCCGCATAAACACAGCCGTGAAAAGCAGCTGAACCCCATTATAAAAATAAATTACTTTTAAAAACCCGTAAAACAAAGACAGTGAAAGAGAGAGAAATTCTTACAGAATTCGTACAGAGGCTGTGATGCAACCTGGATTGACCATATCTAGACCCACAGCTGGATGAGACATAAGGGTGGACACTCTTGGGGCTGAAAGGTTGGGTTAGGTTGGGTGAGCAAACACAGACCCTTTAAAGTAATACTGCCTGGTACCCATCCCATGGGTCCCAAATCTCCAGGTTCAAGGGCATCTTCCTACATCAAAAACATGCATGAGAAACCCAGAAGATGGTACACCGTGTGATTTTGAAAGGTTTCTAATACGCACCTGATTTCTCATCTCCTTGTGATCGGGTTCGCCTTTCCAGCTACTTTACTAGCAATCTCCCTACTTGGAGGATCAGCACCTTTAAGCTCCTGTTCCCTACAGGTTGCAATTTGTCCTGAGGATGAACGGGAAGAGGGGCAACCAATGAGAGACTAGATCTAGGTGTTGGGACAGGCACAGGTCATTCTATTTTCCCATCAGGAAGAAGAATTAACCACAGGCTCAGCCTGCCGCCCAGAAGCAGAATAGGGCCTGAGGCAATCCCGCGTTTTTGCGGCCAGCTCCCAAAAAAGCGAGTTGAAAAATGGAGCTCAGGGACACTGCAATTCACAAACCCGCAGAGCTATAAATGATAACTCTCATCCACAGATATATTGAGGGAAGGCAACGAAGAGGATTTGAATGCAAGGCAGAATTGCAGGAAACAGGTTTCAGGAGGTAGATTCGAATCGCCTTTAAAGCACATGAAAAGTGGCAAAACTTCGACAATGATGCCCTTGGCCAAAAAGGGCGTATGCGTTTTTTCCTGAATATATTCAGGAAAAAACGCATACGCCCTGTTTGGCCAACCAAGCAACCTGGAAAGGCAAATCAGTGCTACAAAGAAGTCTCGCTTCCCATCGATCAAAAGGGCCATGCTGCAAAAAGTGTCAAAACCAGAAAAGCAGGACAGGCCATGGAGAAATGGCAGCCTTGCTACACTGATGGGCGGGATGTAAATTGCCAACAGCCACTCTGGAGAAGTGTACGGTGTGTACTGAAACATCGAAAAACCACAGCTTAGGGAACATAGGGCACGTCCACTCATGGGCGTATAAATTGGGAAAACTAAAAATCAGCAAGACACAGGCACCCCAAAGTTTAGGGCTGCTCTGTTGACAAGAACCTCCACTTCATGACACCTTAAATATCCCAGGAAAGAGAAAAATGGATAAAGAAGTTGTGGTCCTTATGTACAATGGAATATCACTCAGACATGAAATCAATGTCTTAAGGCTAGTAGAAGCAAGATGAGTGGATTTAGGTACGATGATTCTAAGTGAAATAAGTCACACAGAAAAAGACACTTATCATAAGCTATCACTTATAGAGGGAATATAAAAACCGCTACACTTGGAATGAATTACAAAACAGAACAGAGTCACACGTTTAGAAAACACACTATGGCTGCTTAACGGGAAAGGTGAGGTGGGGTGAGGCATAAAACAAGGGTTTCAAATTCGCTCAGATACCGTTCCATACACCCAATATGTAATAGACAACACCTGCTCCTTGCTCAGTGAACTGGACTCAACACCCCCTATTCACCGCACAAGAATATATGTGACTAGTAAGAATCTTAAAACCTATGTATTGATATCTGTCTGGAAGTGAGTCAAGTGGGTGTAAAGCCGCATAAAAACAGCCGTGAAAAGCAGCTAAACCCCATTATAAAAATAAATTACTTTTAAAAACCCGTAAAACAAAGACAGTGAAAGAGAGAGAAATTCTTACAAAATTCGTTCAGAGGCTGTGATGCAACCTGGATTGACCTTATCTAGACCCACAGCTGGATGAGACATAAGGGTGGACACTCTTGGGGCTGAAAGGTTGGGTGAGGTTGGGTGAGCAAGCACAGACCCTTTAAAGTACTACTGCCTGGTACCCACCCCATGGGTCCCAAATCTCCAGGTTCAAGGGCATCTTCCTACATCGAAAACATGCATGAGGAACCCAGAAGATGGTACACCGTGTGATTTTGAAAGGTTTCTAATACGCACCTCATTTCTCATCTCCTTGTGCTCGGGTTCGCCATTCCAGCTACTTTACTAGCAATCTCCCTACTTGGAGAATCAGCACCTTTAAGCTCCTGTTCCCTACAGGTTGCAATTTGTCCTGAGGATGAACGGGAAGAGGGGCAACCAATGAGAGACTAGATCTAGGTGTTGGGACAGGCAGAGGTTACTCTAATTTCCCATCGGGAAGAAGAATTAACCACAGGCTCAGCCTGCCGCCCAGAAGCAGAATAGGGCCTGAGGCAATCCCGCGCTTTTGCGGCCAGCTCCCAAAAAAGCCAGTTGAAAAATGGAGCTCAGGGACACTGCAATTCACAAACCCGCAGAGCTATAAATGATAACTCTCATCCACAGATATATTGAGGGAAGGCAACGAAGAGGATTTGAAAGCAAGGCAGAATTGCAGGAAACATGTTTCAGGAGGTAGATTCGAATCGCCTTTAAAGCACATGAAAAGTGGCAAAACATCGACAATGATGCCCTTGGCCAAACAGGGCGTATGCGTTTTTTCCTGAATATATTCAGGAAAAAACGCATACGCCCTGTTTGGCCAACCAAGCAACCTGGAAAGGCTAATCAGCGCTACAAAGAAGTCTCGCTTCCCATCGGTCAAAAGGGCCATGCTGCAAAAAGTGTCAAAACCAGAAATGCAGGACAGGCCATGGAGAAATGGCAGCCTTGGTAAGCTGATGGGCGGGATGTAAATTGCCAACAGCCACTCTGGAGAAGTGTACGGTGTGTCCTAAAACATCGAAAAAACACAGCTTAGGGAGCATAGGGCACGTCCACTCATGGGCGTATAAATTGGGAAAACTAAAAATCAGCAAGACACAGGCACCCCAAAGTTTAGGGCTGCTCTGTTGACAAGAACCTCCACTTCATGACACCTTAAATATCCCAGGAAAGAGAAAAATGGATAAAGAAGTTGTGGTCCTTATGTACAATGGAATATCACTCAGACATGAAATCAATTTCATAAGGCTAGTAGAAGCAAGATGAGTGGATTTAGGTACGATGATTCTACGTGAAATAAGTCAAACAGAAAAAGACACTTATCATAAGCTATCACTTATAGAGGGAATGTAAAAACCGCTACACTTGAACTGAATTACAAAACAGAACAGAGTCACACGTTTAGAAAACACACTATGGCTGCTTAATGGGAAAGGTGAGGTGGGGTGATGCATAAAACAAGGGTTTCAAATTCGCTCAGATACCGTTCCATACACCCAATATGTAATAGACAAGACCTACTCCTTGCTCAGTGAACTGGACTCAACACCCCCTATTCACTGCACAAGAATATATGTGACTAGTAAGAATCTTAAAACCTATGTATTGATATCTGTCTGGAAGTGAGTCAAGTGGGTGTAAAGCCGCATAAACACAGCCGTGAAAAGCAGCTGAACCCCATTATAAAAATAAATTACTTTTAAAAACCCGTAAAACAAAGACAGTGAAAGAGAGAGAAATTCTTACAGAATTCGTACAGAGGCTGTGATGCAACCTGGATTGACCATATCTAGACCCACAGCTGGATGAGACATAAGGGTGGACACTCTTGGGGCTGAAAGGTTGGGTTAGGTTGGGTGAGCAAACACAGACCCTTTAAAGTAATACTGCCTGGTACCCATCCCATGGGTCCCAAATCTCCAGGTTCAAGGGCATCTTCCTACATCAAAAACATGCATGAGAAACCCAGAAGATGGTACACCGTGTGATTTTGAAAGGTTTCTAATACGCACCTGATTTCTCATCTCCTTGTGATCGGGTTCGCCTTTCCAGCTACTTTACTAGCAATCTCCCTACTTGGAGGATCAGCACCTTTAAGCTCCTGTTCCCTACAGGTTGCAATTTGTCCTGAGGATGAACGGGAAGAGGGGCAACCAATGAGAGACTAGATCTAGGTGTTGGGACAGGCACAGGTCATTCTATTTTCCCATCAGGAAGAAGAATTAACCACAGGCTCAGCCTGCCGCCCAGAAGCAGAATAGGGCCTGAGGCAATCCCGCGTTTTTGCGGCCAGCTCCCAAAAAAGCGAGTTGAAAAATGGAGCTCAGGGACACTGCAATTCACAAACCCGCAGAGCTATAAATGATAACTCTCATCCACAGATATATTGAGGGAAGGCAACGAAGAGGATTTGAATGCAAGGCAGAATTGCAGGAAACAGGTTTCAGGAGGTAGATTCGAATCGCCTTTAAAGCACATGAAAAGTGGCAAAACTTCGACAATGATGCCCTTGGCCAAAAAGGGCGTATGCGTTTTTTCCTGAATATATTCAGGAAAAAACGCATACGCCCTGTTTGGCCAACCAAGCAACCTGGAAAGGCAAATCAGTGCTACAAAGAAGTCTCGCTTCCCATCGATCAAAAGGGCCATGCTGCAAAAAGTGTCAAAACCAGAAAAGCAGGACAGGCCATGGAGAAATGGCAGCCTTGCTACACTGATGGGCGGGATGTAAATTGCCAACAGCCACTCTGGAGAAGTGTACGGTGTGTACTGAAACATCGAAAAACCACAGCTTAGGGAACATAGGGCACGTCCACTCATGGGCGTATAAATTGGGAAAACTAAAAATCAGCAAGACACAGGCACCCCAAAGTTTAGGGCTGCTCTGTTGACAAGAACCTCCACTTCATGACACCTTAAATATCCCAGGAAAGAGAAAAATGGATAAAGAAGTTGTGGTCCTTATGTACAATGGAATATCACTCAGACATGAAATCAATGTCTTAAGGCTAGTAGAAGCAAGATGAGTGGATTTAGGTACGATGATTCTAAGTGAAATAAGTCACACAGAAAAAGACACTTATCATAAGCTATCACTTATAGAGGGAATATAAAAACCGCTACACTTGAAATGAATTACAAAACAGAACAGAGTCACACGTTTAGAAAACACACTATGGCTGCTTAACGGGAAAGGTGAGGTGGGGTGAGGCATAAAACAAGGGTTTCAAATTCGCTCAGATACCGTTCCATACACCCAATATGTAATAGACAACACCTGCTCCTTGCTCAGTGAACTGGACTCAACACCCCCTATTCACCGCACAAGAATATATGTGACTAGTAAGAATCTTAAAACCTATGTATTGATATCTGTCTGGCAGTGAGTCAAGTGGGTGTAAAGCCGCATAAAAACAGCCGTGAAAAGCAGCTAAACCCCATTATAAAAATAAATTACTTTTAAAAACCCGTAAAACAAAGACAGTGAAAGAGAGAGAAATTCTTACAAAATTCGTTCAGAGGCTGTGATGCAACCTGGATTGACCTTATCTAGACCCACAGCTGGATGAGACATAAGGGTGGACACTCTTGGGGCTGAAAGGTTGGGTGAGGTTGGGTGAGCAAGCACAGACCCTTTAAAGTACTACTGCCTGGTACCCACCCCATGGGTCCCAAATCTCCAGGTTCAAGGGCATCTTCCTACATCGAAAACATGCATGAGGAACCCAGAAGATGGTACACCGTGTGATTTTGAAAGGTTTCTAATACGCACCTCATTTCTCATCTCCTTGTGCTCGGGTTCGCCATTCCAGCTACTTTACTAGCAATCTCCCTACTTGGAGAATCAGCACCTTTAAGCTCCTGTTCCCTACAGGTTGCAATTTGTCCTGAGGATGAACGGGAAGAGGGGCAACCAATGAGAGACTAGATCTAGGTGTTGGGACAGGCAGAGGTTACTCTAATTTCCCATCGGGAAGAAGAATTAACCACAGGCTCAGCCTGCCGCCCAGAAGCAGAATAGGGCCTGAGGCAATCCCGCGCTTTTGCGGCCAGCTCCCAAAAAAGCCAGTTGAAAAATGGAGCTCAGGGACACTGCAATTCACAAACCCGCAGAGCTATAAATGATAACTCTCATCCACAGATATATTGACGGAAGGCAACGAAGAGGATTTGAAAGCAAGGCAGAATTGCAGGAAACATGTTTCAGGAGGTAGATTCGAATCGCCTTTAAAGCACATGAAAAGTGGCAAAACATCGACAATGATGCCCTTGGCCAAACAGGGCGTATGCGTTTTTTCCTGAATATATTCAGGAAAAAACGCATACGCCCTGTTTGGCCAACCAAGCAACCTGGAAAGGCTAATCAGCGCTACAAAGAAGTCTCGCTTCCCATCGGTCAAAAGGGCCATGCTGCAAAAAGTGTCAAAACCAGAAATGCAGGACAGGCCATGGAGAAATGGCAGCCTTGGTAAGCTGATGGGCGGGATGTAAATTGCCAACAGCCACTCTGGAGAAGTGTACGGTGTGTCCTAAAACATCGAAAAAACACAGCTTAGGGAGCATAGGGCACGTCCACTCATGGGCGTATAAATTGGGAAAACTAAAAATCAGCAAGACACAGGCACCCCAAAGTTTAGGGCTGCTCTGTTGACAAGAACCTCCACTTCATGACACCTTAAATATCCCAGGAAAGAGAAAAATGGATAAAGAAGTTGTGGTCCTTATGTACAATGGAATATCACTCAGACATGAAATCAATTTCATAAGGCTAGTAGAAGCAAGATGAGTGGATTTAGGTACGATGATTCTACGTGAAATAAGTCAAACAGAAAAAGACACTTATCATAAGCTATCACTTATAGAGGGAATGTAAAAACCGCTACACTTGAACTGAATTACAAAACAGAACAGAGTCACACGTTTAGAAAACACACTATGGCTGCTTAATGGGAAAGGTGAGGTGGGGTGATGCATAAAACAAGGGTTTCAAATTCGCTCAGATACCGTTCCATACACCCAATATGTAATAGACAAGACCTACTCCTTGCTCAGTGAACTGGACTCAACACCCCCTATTCACTGCACAAGAATATATGTGACTAGTAAGAATCTTAAAACCTATGTATTGATATCTGTCTGGAAGTGAGTCAAGTGGGTGTAAAGCCGCATGAACACAGCCGTGAAAAGCAGCTGAACCCCATTATAAAAATAAATTACTTTTAAAAACCCGTAAAACAAAGACAGTGAAAGAGAGAGAAATTCTTACAGAATTCGTACAGAGGCTGTGATGCAACCTGGATTGACCATATCTAGACCCACAGCTGGATGAGACATAAGGGTGGACACTCTTGGGGCTGAAAGGTTGGGTGAGGTTGGGTGAGCAAACACAGACCCTTTAAAGTAATACTGCCTGGTACCCATCCCATGGGTCCCAAATCTCCAGGTTCAAGGGCATCTTCCTACATCAAAAACATGCATGAGAAACCCAGAAGATGGTACACCGTGTGATTTTGAAAGGTTTCTAATACGCACCTGATTTCTCATCTCCTTGTGATCGGGTTCGCCTTTCCAGCTACTTTACTAGCAATCTCCCTACTTGGAGGATCAGCACCTTTAAGCTCCTGTTCCCTACAGGTTGCAATTTGTCCTGAGGATGAACGGGAAGAGGGGCAACCAATGAGAGACTAGATCTAGGTGTTGGGACAGGCACAGGTCACTCTATTTTCCCATCAGGAAGAAGAATTAACCACAGGCTCAGCCTGCCGCCCAGAAGCAGAATAGGGCCTGAGGCAATCCCGCGTTTTTGCGGCCAGCTCCCAAAAAAGCGAGTTGAAAAATGGAGCTCAGGGACACTGCAATTCACAAACCCGCAGAGCTATAAATGATAACTCTCATCCACAGATATATTGAGGGAAGGCAACGAAGAGGATTTGAAAGCAAGGCAGAATTGCAGGAAACAGGTTTCAGGAGGTAGATTCGAATCGCCTTTAAAGCACATGAAAAGTGGCAAAACTTCGACAATGATGCCCTTGGCCAAAAAGGGCGTATGCGTTTTTTCCTGAATATATTCAGGAAAAAACGCATACGCCCTTTTTTGCCAACCAAGCAACCTGGAAAGGCAAATCAGCGCTACAAAGAAGTCTCGCTTCCCATCGGTCAAAAGGGCCATGCTGCAAAAAGTGTCAAAACCAGAAATGCAGGACAGGCCATGGAGAAATGGCAGCCTTGCTACGCTGATGGGCGGGATGTAAATTGCCAACAGCCACTCTGGAGAAGTGTACGGTGTGTCCTGAAACATCGAAAAAACACAGCTTAGGGAGCATAGGGCACGTCCACTCATGGGCGTATAAATTGGGAAAACTAAAAATCAGCAAGACACAGGCACCCCAAAGTTTAGGGCTGCTCTGTTGACAAGAACCTCCACTTCATGACACCTTAAATATCCCAGGAAAGAGAAAAATGGATAAAGAAGTTGTGGTCCTTATGTACAATGGAATATCACTCAGACATGAAATCAAGGTCATAAGGCTAGTAGAAGCAAGATGAGTGGATTTAGGTACGACGATTCTAAGTGAAATAAGTCACACAGAAAAAGACACTTATCATTAGCTATCACTTATAGAGGGAATGTAAAAACCGCTACACTTGAAATGAATTACAAAACAGAACAGAGTCACACGTTTAGAAAACACACTATGGCTGCTTAACGGGAAAGGTGAGGTGGGGTGAGGCATAAAACAAGGGTTTCAAATTCGCTCAGATACCGTTCCATACACCCAATATGTAATAGACAACACCTGCTCCTTGCTCAGTGAACTGGACTCAACACCCCCTATTCACCGCACAAGAATATATGTGACTAGTAAGAATCTTAAAACCTATGTATTGATATCTGTCTGGCAGTGAGTCAAGTGGGTGTAAAGCCGCATAAACACAGTCGTGAAAAGCAGCTAAACCCCATTATAAAAATAAATTACTTTTAAAAACCCGTAAAACAAAGACAGTGAAAGAGAGAGAAATTCGTACAAAATTCGTTCAGAGGCTGTGATGCAACCTGGATTGACCATATCTAGGCCCACAGCTGGATGAGACATAAGGGTGGACACTCTTGGGGCTGAAAGGTTGGGTGAGGTTGGGTGAGCAAACGCAGACTCTTTAAGGTAACACTGCTTGGTACCCATCCCATGGGTCCCAAATCTCCAGGTTCAAGGGCATCTTCCTACATCGAAAACATGCATGAGGAACCCAGAAGATGGTACACCGTGTGATTTTGAAAGGTTTCTAATACGCACCTCATTTCTCATCTCCTTGTGCTCGGGTTCGCCTTTCCAGCTACTTTACTAGCAATCTCCCTACTTGGAGAATCAGCACCTTTAAGCTTCTGTTCCCGACAGGTTGCAAATTGTCCTGAGGATGAACGGGAAGAGGGGCAACCAATGAGAGACTAGATCTAGGTTTTGGGACAGGCACAGGTCACTCTATTTTCCCATCAGGAAGAAGAATTAACCACAGGCTCAGCCTGCCGCCCAGAAGCAGAATAGGGCCTGAGGCAATCCCGCGCTTTTGCGGCCAGCTCGCAAAAAAGCCAGTTGAAAAATGGAGCTCAGGGACACTGCAATTCACAAACCCGCAGAGCTATAAATGATAACTCTCATCCACAGATATATTGAGGGAAGGCAACGAAGAGAATTTGAAAGCAAGGCAGAATTGCAGGAAACAGGTTTCAGGAGGTAGATTCGAATTGCCTTTAAAGCAAATGAAAAGTGGCAAAATGTCGACAATGATGCCCTTGGCCAAACAGGGCGTATGCGTTTTTTCCTGAATATATTCAGGAAAAAACGCATACGCCCTGTTTGGCCAACCAAGCAACCTGGAAAGGCAAATCAGTGCTACAAAGAAGTCTCGCTTCCCATCGATCAAAAGGGCCATGCTGCAAAAAGTGTCAAAACCAGAAAAGCAGGACAGGCCATGGAGAAATGGCAGCCTTGCTACACTGATGGGCGGGATGTAAATTGCCAACAGCCACTCTGGAGAAGTGTACGGTGTGTACTGAAACATCGAAAAACCACAGCTTAGGGAACATAGGGCACGTCCACTCATGGGCGTATAAATTGGGAAAACTAAAAATCAGCAAGACACAGGCACCCCAAAGTTTAGGGCTGCTCTGTTGACAAGAACCTCCACTTCATGACACCTTAAATATCCCAGGAAAGAGAAAAATGGATAAAGAAGTTGTGGTCCTTATGTACAATGGAATATCACTCAGACATGAAATCAATGTCTTAAGGCTAGTAGAAGCAAGATGAGTGGATTTAGGTACGATGATTCTAAGTGAAATAAGTCACACAGAAAAAGACACTTATCATAAGCTATCACTTATAGAGGGAATATAAAAACCGCTACACTTGAACTGAATTACAAAACAGAACAGAGTCACACGTTTAGAAAACACACTATGGCTGCTTAACGGGAAAGGTGAGGTGGGGTGAGGCATAAAACAAGGGTTTCAAATTCGCTCAGATACCGTTCCATACACCCAATATGTAATAGACAACACCTGCTCCTTGCTCAGTGAACTGGACTCAACACCCCCTATTCACCGCACAAGAATATATGTGACTAGTAAGAATCTTAAAACCTACGTATTGATATCTATCTGGAAGTGAGTCAAGTGGGTGTAAAGCCGCATAAACACAGCCGTGAAAAGCAGATAAACCCCATTATAAAAATAAATTACTTTTAAAAACCCGTAAAACAAAGACTGTGAAAGAGAGAGAAATTCTTACAAAATTCGTTCAGAGGCTGTGATGCAACCTGGATTGACCTTATCTAGACCCACAGCTGGATGAGACATAAGGGTGGACACTCTTGGGGCTGAAAGGTTGGGTGAGGTTGGGTGAGCAAACGCAGACCCTTTAAAGTAATACTGCCTGGTACCCATCCCATGGGTCCCAAATCTCCAGGTTCAAGGGCATCTTCCTACATCAAAAACATGCATGAGAAACCCAGAAGATGGTACACCGTGTGATTTTGAAAGGTTTCTAATACGCACCTGATTTCTCATCTCCTTGTGCTCGGGTTCGCCTTTCCAGCTACTTTACTAGCAATCTCCCTACTTGGAGAATCAGCACCTTTAAGCTCCTGTTCCCTACAGGTTGCAATTTGTCCTGAGGATGAACGGGAAGAGGGGCAACCAATGAGAGACTAGATCTAGGTGTTGGGACAGGCACAGGTCACTCTATTTTCCCATCAGGAAGAAGAATTAACCACAGGCTCAGCCTGCCGCCCAGAAGCAGAATAGGGCCTGAGGCAATCCCGCGTTTTTGCGGCCAGCTTCCAAAAAAGCGAGTTGAAAAATGGAGCTCAGGGACACTGCAATTCACAAACCCGCAGAGCTATAAATGATAACTCTCATCCACAGATATATTGAGGGAAGGCAACGAAGAGGATTTGAAAGCAAGGCAGAATTGCAGGAAACAGGTTTCAGGAGGTAGATTCGAATCGCCTTTAAAGCACATGAAAAGGGGCAAAACTTCGACAATGATGCCCTTGGCCAAAAAGGGCGTATGCGTTTTTTCCTGAATATATTCAGGAAAAAACGCATACGCCCTTTTTTGCCAACCAAGCAACCTGGAAAGGCAAATCAGCGCTACAAAGAAGTCTCGCTTCCCGTCGGTCAAAAGGGCCATGCTGCAAAAAGTGTCAAAACCAGAAATGCAGGACAGGCCATGGAGAAATGGCAGCCTTGCTACGCTGATGGGCGGGATGTAAATTGCCAACAGCCACTCTGGAGAAGTGTACGGGGTGTCCTGAAACATCGAAAAAACACAGCTTAGGGAGCATAGGGCACGTCCACTCATGGGCGTATAAATTGGGAAAACTAAAAATCAGCAAGACACAGGCACCCCAAAGTTTAGGGCTGCTCTGTTGACAAGAACCTCCACTTCATGACACCTTAAATATCCCAGGAAAGAGAAAAATGGATAAAGAAGTTGTGGTCCTTATGTACAATGGAATATCACTCAGACATGAAATCAAGGTCATAAGGCTAGTAGAAGCAAGATGAGTGGATTTAGGTACGATGATTCTAAGTGAAATAAGTCACACAGAAAAAGACACTTATCATTAGCTATCACTTATAGAGGGAATGTAAAAACCGCTACACTTGAAATGAATTACAAAACAGAACAGAGTCACACGTTTAGAAAACACACTATGGCTGCTTAACGGGAAAGGTGAGGTGGGGTGAGGCATAAAACAAGGGTTTCAAATTCGCTCAGATACCGTTCCATACACCCAATATGTAATAGACAACACGTGCTCCTTGCTCAGTGAACTGGACTCAACACCCCCTATTCACCGCACAAGAATATATGTGACTAGTAAGAATCTTAAAACCTATGTATTGATATCTGTCTGGCAGTGAGTCAAGTGGGTGTAAAGCCGCATAAACACAGTCGTGAAAAGCAGCTAAACCCCATTATAAAAATAAATTACTTTTAAAAACCCGTAAAACAAAGACAGTGAAAGAGAGAGAAATTCGTACAAAATTCGTTCAGAGGCTGTGATGCAACCTGGATTGACCATATCTAGGCCCACAGCTGGATGAGACATAAGGGTGGACACTCTTGGGGCTGAAAGGTTGGGTGAGGTTGGGTGAGCAAACGCAGACTCTTTAAGGTAACACTGCTTGGTACCCATCCCATGGGTCCCAAATCTCCAGGTTCAAGGGCATCTTCCTACATCGAAAACATGCATGAGGAACCCAGAAGATGGTACACCGTGTGATTTTGAAAGGTTTCTAATACGCACCTCATTTCTCATCTCCTTGTGCTCGGGTTCGCCTTTCCAGCTACTTTACTAGCAATCTCCCTACTTGGAGAATCAGCACCTTTAAGCTTCTGTTCCCTACAGGTTGCAAATTGTCCTGAGGATGAACGGGAAGAGGGGCAACCAATGAGAGACTAGATCTAGGTTTTGGGACAGGCACAGGTCACTCTATTTTCCCATCGGGAAGAAGAATTAACCACAGGCTCAGCCTGCCGCCCAGAAGCAGAATAGGGCCTGAGGCAATCCCGCGCTTTTGCGGCCAGCTCGCAAAAAAGCCAGTTGAAAAATGGAGCTCAGGGACACTGCAATTCACAAACCCGCAGAGCTATAAATGATAACTCTCATCCACAGATATATTGAGGGAAGGCAACGAAGAGAATTTGAAAGCAAGGCAGAATTGCAGGAAACAGGTTTCAGGAGGTAGATTCGAATTGCCTTTAAAGCAAATGAAAAGTGGCAAAATGTCGACAATGATGCCCTTGGCCAAACAGGGCGTATGCGTTTTTTCCTGAATATATTCAGGAAAAAACGCATACGCCCTGTTTGGCCAACCAAGCAACCTGGAAAGGCAAATCAGTGCTACAAAGAAGTCTCGCTTCCCATCGATCAAAAGGGCCATGCTGCAAAAAGTGTCAAAACCAGAAAAGCAGGACAGGCCATGGAGAAATGGCAGCCTTGCTACACTGATGGGCGGGATGTAAATTGCCAACAGCCACTCTGGAGAAGTGTACGGTGTGTACTGAAACATCGAAAAACCACAGCTTAGGGAACATAGGGCACGTCCACTCATGGGCGTATAAATTGGGAAAACTAAAAATCAGCAAGACACAGGCACCCCAAAGTTTAGGGCTGCTCTGTTGACAAGAACCTCCACTTCATGACACCTTAAATATCCCAGGAAAGAGAAAAATGGATAAAGAAGTTGTGGTCCTTATGTACAATGGAATATCACTCAGACATGAAATCAATGTCTTAAGGCTAGTAGAAGCAAGATGAGTGGATTTAGGTACGATGATTCTAAGTGAAATAAGTCACACTGAAAAAGACACTTATCATAAGCTATCACTTATAGAGGGAATATAAAAACCGCTATACTTGAACTGAATTACAAAACAGAACAGAGTCACACGTTTAGAAAACACACTATGGCTGCTTAACGGGAAAGGTGAGGTGGGGTGAGGCATAAAACAAGGGTTTCAAATTCGCTCAGATACCGTTCCATACACCCAATATGTAATAGACAACACCTGCTCCTTGCTCAGTGAACTGGACTCAACACCCCCTATTCACCGCACAAGAATATATGTGACTAGTAAGAATCTTAAAACCTATGTATTGATATCTATCTGGAAGTGAGTCAAGTGGGTGTAAAGCCGCATAAACACAGCCGTGAAAAGCAGCTAAACCCCATTATAAAAATAAATTACTTTTAAAAACCCGTAAAACAAAGACTGTGAAAGAGAGAGAAATTCTTACAAAATTCGTTCAGAGGCTGTGATGCAACCTGGATTGACCTTATCTAGACCCACAGCTGGATGAGACATAAGGGTGGACACTCTTGGGGCTGAAAGGTTGGGTGAGGTTGGGTGAGCAAACGCAGACCCTTTAAAGTAATACTGCCTGGTACCCATCCCATGGGTCCCAAATCTCCAGGTTCAAGGGCATCTTCCTACATCAAAAACATGCATGAGAAACCCAGAAGATGGTACACCGTGTGATTTTGAAAGGTTTCTAATACGCACCTGATTTCTCATCTCCTTGTGATCGGGTTCGCCTTTCCAGCTACTTTACTAGCAATCTCCCTACTTGGAGAATCAGCACCTTTAAGCTCCTGTTCCCTACAGGTTGCAATTTGTCCTGAGGATGAACGGGAAGAGGGGCAACCAATGAGAGACTAGATCTAGGTGTTGGGACAGGCACAGGTCACTCTATTTTCCCATCAGGAAGAAGAATTAACCACAGGCTCAGCCTGCCGCCCAGAAGCAGAATAGGGCCTGAGGCAATCCCGCGTTTTTGCGGCCAGCTTCCAAAAAAGCGAGTTGAAAAATGGAGCTCAGGGACACTGCAATTCACAAACCCGCAGAGCTATAAATGATAACTCTCATCCACAGATATATTGAGGGAAGGCAACGAAGAGGATTTGAAAGCAAGGCAGAATTGCAGGAAACAGGTTTCAGGAGGTAGATTCGAATCGCCTTTAAAGCACATGAAAAGGGGCAAAACTTCGACAATGATGCCCTTGGCCAAAAAGGGCGTATGCGTTTTTTCCTGAATATATTCAGGAAAAAACGCATACGCCCTTTTTTGCCAACCAAGCAACCTGGAAAGGCAAATCAGCGCTACAAAGAAGTCTCGCTTCCCGTCGGTCAAAAGGGCCATGCTGCAAAAAGTGTCAAAACCAGAAATGCAGGACAGGCCATGGAGAAATGGCAGCCTTGCTACGCTGATGGGCGGGATGTAAATTGCCAACAGCCACTCTGGAGAAGTGTACGGTGTGTCCTGAAACATCGAAAAAACACAGCTTAGGGAGCATAGGGCACGTCCACTCATGGGCGTATAAATTGGGAAAACTAAAAATCAGCAAGACACAGGCACCCCAAAGTTTAGGGCTGCTCTGTTGACAAGAACCTCCACTTCATGACACCTTAAATATCCCAGGAAAGAGAAAAATGGATAAAGAAGTTGTGGTCCTTATGTACAATGGAATATCACTCAGACATGAAATCAAGGTCATAAGGCTAGTAGAAGCAAGATGAGTGTATTTAGGTACGATGATTCTAAGTGAAATAAGTCACACAGAAAAAGACACTTATCATTAGCTATCACTTATAGAGGGAATGTAAAAACCGCTACACTTGAAATGAATTACAAAACAGAACAGAGTCACACGTTTAGAAAACACACTATGGCTGCTTAACGGGAAAGGTGAGGTGGGGTGAGGCATAAAACAAGGGTTTCAAATTCGCTCAGATACCGTTCCATACACCCAATATGTAATAGACAACACCTGCTCCTTGCTCAGTGAACTGGACTCAACACCCCCTATTCACCGCACAAGAATATATGTGACTAGTAAGAATCTTAAAACCTATGTATTGATATCTGTCTGGCAGTGAGTCAAGTGGGTGTAAAGCCGCATAAACACAGTCGTGAAAAGCAGCTAAACCCCATTATAAAAATAAATTACTTTTAAAAACCCGTAAAACAAAGACAGTGAAAGAGAGAGAAATTCGTACAAAATTCGTTCAGAGGCTGTGATGCAACCTGGATTGACCATATCTAGGCCCACAGCTGGATGAGACATAAGGGTGGACACTCTTGGGGCTGAAAGGTTAGGTGAGGTTGGGTGAGCAAACGCAGACCCTTTAAGGTAACACTGCTTTGTACCCATCCCATGGGTCCCAAATCTCCAGGTTCAAGGGCATCTTCCTACATCGAAAACATGCATGACGAACCCAGAAGATGGTACACCGTGTGATTTTGAAAGGTTTCTAATACGCACCTGATTTCTCATCTCCTTGTGATCGGGTTCGCCTTTCCAGCTACTTTACTAGCAATCTCCCTACTTGGAGAATCAGCACCTTTAAGCTTCTGTTTCTACAGGTTGCAATTTGTCCTGAGGATGAACGGGAAGAGGGGCAACCAATGAGAGACTAGATCTAGGTGTTGGGACAGGCACAGGTCACTCTATTTTCCCATCAGGAAGAAGAATTAACCACAGGCTCAGCCTGCCGCGCAGAAGCAGAATAGGGCCTGAGGCAATCCCGCGTTTTTGCGGCCAGCTCCCAAAAAAGCGAGTTGAAAAATGGAGCTCAGGGACACTGCAATTCACAAACCCGCAGAGCTATAAAAGATAACTCTCATCCACAGATATATTGAGGGAAGGCAACGAAGAGGATTTGAAAGCAAGGCAGAGTTGCAGGAAACAGGTTTCAGGAGGTAGATTCGAATCGCCTTTAAAGCACATGAAAAGTGGCAAAACTTCGACAATGATGCCCTTGGCCAAAAAGGGCGTATGCGTTTTTTCCTGAATATATTCAGGAAAAAACGCATACGCCCTTTTTTGCCAACCAAGCAACCTGGAAAGGCAAATCAGCGCTACAAAGAAGTCTCGCTTCCCATCGGTCAAAAGGGCCATGCTGCAAAAAGTGTCAAAACCAGAAATGCAGGACAGGCCATGGAGAAATGGCAGCCTTGCTACGCTGATGGGCGGGATGTAAATTGCCAACAGCCACTCTGGAGAAGTGTACGGTGTGTCCTGAAACATCGAAAGAACACAGCTTAGGGAGCATAGGGCACGTCCACTCATGGGCGTATAAATTGGGAAAACTAAAAATCAGCAAGACACAGGCACCCCAAAGTTTAGGGCTGCTCTGTTGACAAGAACCTCCACTTCATGACACCTTAAATATCCCAGGAAAGAGAAAAATGGATAAAGAAGTTGTGGTCCTTATGTACAATGGAATATCATTCAGACATGAAATCAAGGTCATAAGGCTAGTAGAAGCAAGATGAGTGGATTTAGGTACGATGATTCTAAGTGAAATAAGTCACACAGAAAAAGACACTTATCATTAGCTATCACTTATAGAAGGAATGTAAAAACCGCTACACTTGAACTGAATTACAAAACAGAACAGAGTCACACGTTTAGAAAACACACTATGGCTGCTTAACGGGAAAGGTGAGGTGGGGTGAGGCATAAAACAAGGGTTTCAAATTCGCTCAGATACCGTTCCATACACCGAATATGTAATAGAAAACACCTGCTCCTTGCTCAGTGAACTGGACTCAACACCCCCTATTCACCGCACAAGAATATATGTGACTAGTAAGAATCTTAAAACCTATGTATTGATATCTGTCTGGCATTGAGTCAAGTGGGTGTAAAGCCGCATAAGCACAGCCGTGAAAAGCAGCTAAACCCCATTATAAAAATAAATTACTTTTAAAAACCCGTAAAACAAAGACAGTGAAAGAGAGAGACATTCTTACAAAATTCGTTCAGAGGCTGTGATGCAACCTGGATTGACCTTATCTAGACCCACAGCTGGATGAGACATAAGGGTGGACACTCTTGGGGCTGAAAGGTTGGGTGAGGTTGGGTGAGCAAGCACAGACCCTTTAAAGTACTACTGCCTGGTACCCACCCCATGGGTCCCAAATCTCCAGGTTCAAGGGCATCTTCCTACATCGAAAACATGCATGAGGAACCCAGAAGATGGTACACCGTGTGATTTTGAAAGGTTTCTAATACGCACCTCATTTCTCATCTCCTTGTGCTCGGGTTCGCCATTCCAGCTACTTTACTAGCAATCTCCCTACTTGGAGAATCAGCACCTTTAAGCTCCTGTTGCCTACAGGTTGCAATTTGTCCTGAGGATGAACGGGAAGAGGGGCAACCAATGAGAGACTAGATCTAGGTGTTGGGACAGGCAGAGGTTACTCTATTTTCCCATCGGGAAGAAGAATTAACCACAGGCTCAGCCTGCCGCCCAGAAGCAGAATAGGGCCTGAGGCAATCCCGCGCTTTTGCGGCCAGCTCCCAAAAAAGCCAGTTGAAAAATGGAGCTCAGGGACACTGCAATTCACAAACCCGCAGAGCTATAAATGATAACTCTCATCCACAGATATATTGAGGGAAGGCAACGAAGAGGATTTGAAAGCAAGGCAGAATTGCAGGAAACAGGTTTCAGGAGGTAGATTCGAATCGCCTTTAAAGCACATGAAAAGTGGCAAAACATCGACAATGATGCCCTTGGCCAAACAGGGCATATGCGTTTTTTCCTGAATATATTCAGGAAAAAACGCATACGCCCTGTTTGGCCAACCAAGCAACCTGGAAAGGCAAATCAGCGCTACAAAGAAGTCTCGCTTCCCATCGGTCAAAAGGGCCATGCTGCAAAAAGTGTCAAAACCAGAAATGCAGGAAAGGCCATGGAGAAATGGCAGCCTTGCTACGCTGATGGGCGGGATGTAAATTGCCAACAGCCGCTCTGGAGAAGTGTACGGTGTGTCCTGAAACATCGAAAAAACACAGCTTAGGGAGCATAGTGCACGTCCACTCATGGGCGTATAAATTGGGAAAACTAAAAATCAGCAAGACACAGGCACCCCAAAGTTTAGGGCTGCTCTGTTGACAAGAACCTCCACTTCATGACACCTTAAATATCCCAGGAAAGAGAAAAATGGATAAAGAAGTTGTGGTCCTTATGTACAATGGAATATCACTCAGACATGAAATCAATGTCTTAAGGCTAGTAGAAGCAAGATGAGTGGATTTAGGTACGATGATTCTAAGTGAAATAAGTCACACAGAAAAAGACACTTATCATAAGCTATCACTTATAGAGGGAATATAAAAACCGCTACACTTGAAATGAATTACAAAACAGAACAGAGTCACACGTTTAGAAAACACACTATGGCTGCTTAACGGGAAAGGTGAGGTGGGGTGAGGCATAAAACAAGGGTTTCAAATTCGCTCAGATACCGTGCCATACACCCAATATGTAATAGACAACACCTGCTCCTTGCTCAGTGAACTGGACTCAACACCCCCTATTCACCGCACAAGAATATATGTGACTAGTAAGAATCTTAAAACCTATGTATTGATATCTGTCTGGCAGTGAGTCAAGTGGGTGTAAAGCCGCATAAACACAGCCGTGAAAAGCAGCTAAACCCCATTATAAAAATAAATTACTTTTAAAAACCCGTAAAACAAAGACAGTGAAAGAGAGAGAAATTCTTACAAAATTCGTTCAGAGGCTGTGATGCAACCTGGATTGACCTTATCTAGACCCACAGCTGGATGAGACATAAGGGTGGACACTCTTGGGGCTGAAAGGTTGGGTGAGGTTGGGTGAGCAAGCACAGACCCTTTAAAGTACTACTGCCTGGTACCCACCCCATGGGTCCCAAATCTCCAGGTTCAAGGGCATCTTCCTACATCAAAAACATGCATGAGGAACCCAGAAGATGGTACACCGTGTGATTTTGAAAGGTTTCTAATACGCACCTCATTTCTCATCTCCTTGTGCTCGGGTTCGCCATTCCAGCTACTTTACTAGCAATCTCCCTACTTGGAGAATCAGCACCTTTAAGCTCCTGTTCCCTACAGGTTGCAATTTGTCCTGAGGATGAACGGGAAGAGGGGCAACCAATGAGAGACTAGATCTAGGTGTTGGGACAGGCAGAGGTTACTCTAATTTCCCATCGGGAAGAAGAATTAACCACAGGCTCAGCCTGCCGCCCAGAAGCAGAATAGGGCCTGAGGCAATCCCGCGCTTTTGCGGCCAGCTCCCAAAAAAGCGAGTTGAAAAATGGAGCTCAGGGACACTGCAATTCAGAAACCCGCAGAGCTATAAATGATAACTCTCATCCACAGATATATTGAGGGAAGGCAACGAAGAGGATTTGAAAGCAAGGCAGAATTGCAGGAAACATGTTTCAGGAGGTAGATTCGAATCGCCTTTAAAGCACATGAAAAGTGGCAAAACATCGACAATGATGCCCTTGGCCAAACAGGGCGTATGCGTTTTTTCCTGAATATATTCAGGAAAAAACGCATACGCCCTGTTTGGCCAACCAAGCAACCTGGAAAGGCTAATCAGCGCTACAAAGAAGTCTCGCTTCCCATCGGTCAAAAGGGCCATGCTGCAAAAAGTGTCAAAACCAGAAATGCAGGACAGGCCATGGAGAAATGGCAGCCTTGGTAAGCTGATGGGCGGGATGTAAATTGCCAACAGCCACTCTGGAGAAGTGTACGGTGTGTCCTAAAACATCGAAAAAACACAGCTTAGGGAGCATAGGGCACGTCCACTCATGGGCGTATAAATTGGGAAAACTAAAAATCAGCAAGACACAGGCACCCCAAAGTTTAGGGCTGCTCTGTTGACAAGAACCTCCACTTCATGACACCTTAAATATCCCAGGAAAGAGAAAAATGGATAAAGAAGTTGTGGTCCTTATGTACAATGGAATATCACTCAGACATGAAATCAATTTCATAAGGCTAGTAGAAGCAAGATGAGTGGATTTAGGTACAATGATTCTACATGAAATAAGTCAAACAGAAAAAGACACTTATCATAAGCTATCACTTATAGAGGGAATGTAAAAACCGCTACACTTGAACTGAATTACAAAACAGAACAGAGTCACACGTTTAGAAAACACACTATGGCTGCTTAATGGGAAAGGTGAGGTGGGGTGATGCATAAAACAAGGGTTTCAAATTCGCTCAGATACCGTTCCATACACCCAATATGTAATAGACAAGACCTACTCCTTGCTCAGTGAACTGGACTCAACACCCCCTATTCACCGCACAAGAATATATGTGACTAGTAAGAATCTTAAAACCTATGTATTGATATCTGTCTGGAAGTGAGTCAAGTGGGTGTAAAGCCGCATAAACACAGCCGTGAAAAGCAGCTGAACCCCATTATAAAAATAAATTACTTTTAAAAACCCGTAAAACAAAGACAGTGAAAGAGAGAGAAATTCTTACAGAATTCGTACAGAGGCTGTGATGCAACCTGGATTGACCATATCTAGAACCACAGCTGGATGAGACATAAGGGTGGACACTCTTGGGGCTGAAAGGTTGGGTGAGGTTGGGTGAGCAAACACAGACCCTTTAAAGTAATACTGCCTGGTACCCATCCCATGGGTCCCAAATCTCCAGGTTCAAGGGCATCTTCCTACATCAAAAACATGCATGAGAAACCCAGAAGATGGTACACCGTGTGATTTTGAAAGGTTTCTAATACGCACCTGATTTCTCATCTCCTTGTGTTCGGGTTCGCCTTTCCAGCTACTTTACTAGCAATCTCCCTACTTGGAGGATCAGCACCTTTAAGCTCCTGTTCCCTACAGGTTGCAATTTGTCCTGAGGATGAACGGGAAGAGGGGCAACCAATGAGAGACTAGATCTAGGTGTTGGGACAGGCACAGGTCACTCTATTTTCCCATCAGGAAGAAGAATTAACCACAGGCTCAGCCTGCCGCCCAGAAGCAGAATAGGGCCTGAGGCAATCCCGCGTTTTTGCGGCCAGCTCCCAAAAAAGCGAGTTGAAAAATGGAGCTCAGGGACACTGCAATTCACAAACCCGCAGAGCTATAAATGATAACTCTCATCCACAGATATATTGAGGGAAGGCAACGAAGAGGATTTGAATGCAAGGCAGAATTGCAGGAAACAGGTTTCAGGAGGTAGATTCGAATCGCCTTTAAAGCACATGAAAAGTGGCAAAACTTCGACAATGATGCCCTTGGCCAAAAAGGGCGTATGCGTTTTTTCCTGAATATATTCAGGAAAAAACGCATACGCCCTTTTTTGCCAACCAAGCAACCTGGAAAGGCAAATCTGCGCTACAAAGAAGTCTCGCTTCCCATCGGTCAAAAGGGCCATGCTGCAAAAAGTGTCAAAACCAGAAATGCAGGACAGGCCATGGAGAAATGGCAGCCTTGCTACGCTGATGGGCGGGATGTAAATTGCCAACAGCCACTCTGGAGAAGTGTACGGTGTGTCCTGAAACATCGAAAAAGCACAGCTTAGGGAGCATAGGGCACGTCCACTCATGGGCGTATAAATTGGGAAAACTAAAAATCAGCAAGACACAGGCACCCCAAAGTTTAGGGCTGCTCTGTTGACAAGAACCTCCACTTCATGACACCTTAAATATCCCAGGAAAGAGAAAAATGGATAAAGAAGTTGTGGTCCTTATGTACAATGGAATATCACTCAGACATGAAATCAATGTCTTAAGGCTAGTAGAAGCAAGATGAGTGGATTTAGGTACGATGATTCTAAGTGAAATAAGTCACACAGAAAAAGACACTTATCATAAGCTATCACTTATACAGGGAATATAAAAACCGCTACACTTGAACTGAATTACAAAACAGAACAGAGTCACACGTTTAGAAAACACACTATGGCTGCTTAACGGGAAAGGTGAGGTGGGGTGAGGCATAAAACAAGTGTTTCAAATTCGCTCAGATACCGTTCCATACACCCAATATGTAATAGACAAGACCTACTGCTTGCTCAGTGAACTGGACTCAACACCCCCTATTCACTGCACAAGAATATATGTGACTAGTAAGAATCTTAAAACCTATGTATTGATATCTGTCTGGAAGTGAGTCAAGTGGGTGTAAAGCCGCATAAACACAGCCGTGAAAAGCAGCTAAACCCCATTATAAAAATAAATTACTTTTAAAAACCCGTAAAACAAAGACAGTGAAAGAGAGAGAAATTCTTACAAAATTCGTTCAGAGGCTGTGATGCAACCTGGATTGACCATATCTAGACCCACAGCTGGATGAGACATAAGGGTGGGCACTCTTGGGGCTGAAAGTTTGGGTGAGGTTGAGTGAGCAAACGCAGACCCTTTAAAGTAATACTGCCTGGTACCCATCCCATGGGTCCCAAATCTCCAGGTTCAAGGGCATCTTCCTACATCGAAAACATGCATGAGAAACCCAGAAGATGGTACACCGTGTGATTTTGAAAGGTTTCTAATGCGCACCTGATTTGTCATCTCCTTGTGCTCGGGTTCGCCTTTCCAGCTACTTTACTAGCAATCTCCCTACTTGGAGAATCAGCACCTTTAAGCTCCTGTTCCCTACAGGTTGCAATTTGTCCTGAGGATGAACGGGAAGAGGGGCAACCAATGAGAGACTAGATCTAGGTGTAGGGACAGGCACAGGTCACTCTATTTTCCCATTGGGAAGAAGAATTAACCACAGGCTCAGCCTGCGGATCAGAAGCAGAATAGGGCCTGAGGCAATCCCGCGCTTTTGCGGTCAGCTCCCAAAAAAGCCAGTTGAAAAATGGAGATCAGGGACACTGCAATTCACAAACCCGCAGATCTACAAATGATAACTCTCATCCACAGATATATTGAGGGAAGGCAACGAAGAGGATTTGAAAGCAAGGCAGAATTGCAGGAAACAGGTTTCAGGAGGTAGATTCGAATCGCCTTTACAGCACATGAAAAGTGGCAAAACGTCGACAATGATGCCCTTGGCCAAACAGGGCGTATGCGTTTTTTCCTGAATATATTCAGGAAAAAACGCATACGCCCTGTTTGGCCAACCAAGCAACCTGGAAAGGTTAATCAGCGCTACAAAGAAGTCTCGCTTCCCATCGGTCAAAAGGGCCATGCTGCAAAAAGTGTCAAAACCAGAAATGCAGGACAGGCCATGGAGAAATGGCAGCCTTGCTACAATGAGGGGCGGGATGTAAATTGCCAACAGCCACTCTGGAGAAGTGTACGGTGTGTCCTGAAACATCGAAAAAACACAGCTTAGGGAGCATAGGGCACGTCCACTCATGGGCGTATAAATTGGGAAAACTAAAAATCAGCAAGACACAGGCACCCCAAAGTTTAGGGCTGCTCTGTTGACAAGAACCTCCACTTCATGACACCTTAAATATCCCAGGAAAGAGAAAAATGGATAAAGAAGTTGTGGTCCTTATGTACAATGGAATATCACTCAGACATGAAATCAATGTCTTAAGGCTAGTAGAAGCAAGATGAGTGGATTTAGGTACGATGATTCTAAGTGAAATAAGTCACACAGAAAAAGACACTTATCATAAGCTATCACTTATAGAGGGAATATAAAAACCGCTACACTTGAAATGAATTACAAAACAGAACAGAGTCACACGTTTAGAAAACACACTATGGCTGCTTAACGGGAAAGGTGAGGTGGGGTGAGGCATAAAACAAGGGTTTCAAATTCGCTCAGATACCGTTCCATACACCCAATATGTAATAGACAACACCTGCTCCTTGCTCAGTGAACTGGACTCAACACCCCCTATTCACCGCACAAGAATATATGTGACTAGTAAGAATCTTAAAACCTATGTATTGATATCTGTCTGGAAGTGAGTCAAGTGGGTGTAAAGCCGCATAAACACAGCCGTGAAAAGCAGCTGAACCCCATTATAAAAATAAATTACTTTTAAAAACCCGTAAAACAAAGACAGTGAAAGAGAGAGAAATTCTTACAGAATTCGTTCAGAGGCTGTGATGCAACCTGGATTGACCATATCTAGACCCACAGCTGGATGAGACATAAGGGTGGACACTCTTGGGGCTGAAAGGTTGGGTGAGGTTGGGTGAGCAAACGCAGACCCTTTAAAGTAATACTGCCTGGTACCCATCCCATGGGTCCCAAATCTCCAGGTTCAAGGGCATCTTCCTACATCAAAAACATGCATGAGAAACCCAGAAGATGGTACACCGTGTGATTTTGAAAGGTTTCTAATACGCACCTGATTTCTCATCTCCTTGTGATCGGGTTCGCCTTTCCAGCTACTTTACTAGCAATCTCCCTACTTGGAGAATCAGCACCTTTAAGCTCCTGTTCCCTACAGGTTGCAATTTGTCCTGAGGATGAACGGGAAGAGGGGCAACCAATGAGAGACTAGATCTAGGTGTTGGGACAGGCACAGGTCACTCTATTTTCCCATCAGGAAGAAGAATTAACCACAGGCTCAGCATGCCGCCCAGAAGCAGAATAGGGCCTGAGGCAATCCCGCGTTTTTGCGGCCAGCTCCCAAAAAAGCGAGTTGAAAAATGGAGCTCAGGGACACTGCAATTCACAAACCCGCAGAGCTATAAATGATAACTCTCATCCACAGATATATTGAGGGAGGGCAACGAAGAGGATTTGAAAGCAAGGCAGAATTGAAGGAAACAGGTTTCAGGAGGTAGATTCGAATCGCCTTTAAAGCACATGAAAAGTGGCAAAACTTCGACAATGATGCCCTTTGCCAAAAAGGGCGTATGCGTTTTTTCCTGAATATATTCAGGAAAAAACGCATACGCCCTTTTTTGCCAACCAAGCAACCTGGAAAGGCAAATCTGCGCTACAAAGAAGTCTCGCTTCCCATCGGTCAAAAGGGCCATGCTGCAAAAAGTGTCAAAACCAGAAATGCAGGACAGGCAATGGAGAAATGGCAGCCTTGCTACGCTGATGGGCGGGATGTAAATTGCCAACAGCCACTCTGGAGAAGTGTACGGTGTGTCCTGAAACATCGAAAAAGCACAGCTTAGGGAGCATAGGGCACGTCCACTCATGGGCGTATAAATTGGGAAAACTAAAAATCAGCAAGACACAGGCACCCCAAAGTTTAGGGCTGCTCTGTTGACAAGAACCTCCACTTCATGACACCTTAAATATCCCAGGAAAGACAAAAATGGATAAAGAAGTTGTGGTCCTTATGTACAATGGAATATCACTCAGACATAAAATCAAGGTCATAAGGCTAGTAGAAGCAAGATGAGTGGATTTAGGTACGATGATTCTAAGTGAAATAAGTCACACAGAAAAAGACACTTATCATTAGCTATCACTTATAGAGGGAATGTAAAAACCGCTACACTTGAACTGAATTACAAAACAGAACAGAGTCACACGTTTAGAAAACACACTATGGCTGCTTAACGGGAAAGGTGAGGTGGGGTGAGGCATAAAACAAGGGTTTCAAATTCGCTCAGATACCGTTCCATACACCCAATATGTAATAGACATCACCTGCTCCTTGCTCAGTGAACTGGACTCAACACCCCCTATTCACCGCACAAGAATATATGTGACTAGTAAGAATCTTAAAACCTATGTATTGATATCTGTCTGGCAGTGAGTCAAGTGGGTGTAAAGCCGCATAAACACAGTCGTGAAAAGCAGCTAAACCCCATTATAAAAATAAATTACTTTTAAAAACCCGTAAAACAAAGACAGTGAAAGAGAGAGAAATTCGTACAAAATTCGTTCAGAGGCTGTGATGCAACCTGGATTGACCATATCTAGACCCACAGCTGGATGAGACATAAGGGTGGACACTCTTGGGGCTGAAAGGTTGGGTGAGGTTGGGTGAGCAAACTCAGACCCTTTAAAGTAACACTGCTTGGTACCCATCCCATGGTTCCCAAATCTCCAGATTCAAGGGCATCTTCCTACATCGAAAACATGCATGAGAAACCCAGAAGATGGTACACCGTGTGATTTTGAAAGGTTTCTAATACGCACCTCATTTCTCATCTCCTTGTGCTCGGGTTCGCCTTTCCAGCTACTTTACTAGCAATCTCCCTACTTGGAGAATCAGCACCTTTAAGCTTCTGTTCCCTACAGGTTGCAAATTGTCCTGAGGATGAACGGGAAGAGGGGCAACCAATGAGAGACTAGATCTAGGTTTTGGGACAGGCACAGGTCACTCTATTTTCCCATCAGGAAGAAGAATTAACCACAGGCTCAGCCTGCCGCCCAGAAGCAGAATAGGGCCTGAGGCAATCCCGCGCTTTTGCGGCCAGCTCGCAAAAAAGCCAGTGGAAAAATGGAGCTCAGGGACACTGCAATTCACAAACCCGCAGAGCTATAAATGATAACTCTCATCCACAGATATATTGAGGGAAGGCAACGAAGAGAATTTGAAAGCAAGGCAGAATTGCAGGAAACAGGTTTCAGGAGGTAGATTCGAATTGCCTTTAAAGCAAATGAAAATTGGCAAAATGTCGACAATGATGCCCTTGGCCAAACAGGGCGTATGCGTTTTTTCCTGAATATATTCAGGAAAAAACACATACGCCCTGTTTGGCCAACCAAGCAACCTGGAAAGGCAAATCAGCGCTACAAAGAAGTCTCGCTTCCCATCGATCAAAAGGGCCATGCTGCAAAAAGTGTCAAAACCAGAAAAGCAGGACAGGCCATGGAGAAATGGCAGCCTTGCTACACTGATGGGCGGGATGTAAATTGCCAACAGCCACTCTGGAGAAGTGTACGGTGTGTACTGAAACATCGAAAAACCACAGCTTAGGGAACATAGGGCACGTCCACTCATGGGCGTATAAATTGGGAAAACTAAAAATCAGCAAGACACAGGCACCCCAAAGTTTAGGGCTGCTCTGTTGACAAGAACCTCCACTTCATGACACCTTAAATATCCCAGGAAAGAGAAAAATGGATAAAGAAGTTGTGGTCCTTATGTACAATGGAATATCACTCAGACATGAAATCAATGTCTTAAGGCTAGTAGAAGCAAGATGAGTGGATTTAGGTACGATGATTCTAAGTGAAATAAGTCACACAGAAAAAGACACTTATCATAAGCTATCACTTATAGAGGGAATGTAAAAACCGCTACACTTGAACTGAATTACAAAACAGAACAGAGTCACACGTTTAGAAAACACACTATGGCTGCTTAACGGGAAAGGTGAGGTGGGGTGAGGCATAAAACAAGGGTTTCAAATTCGCTCAGATACCGTTCCATACACCCAATATGTAATAGACAACACCTGCTCCTTGCTCAGTGAACTGGACTCAACACCCCCTATTCACCGCACAAGAATATATGTGACTAGTAAGAATCTTAAAACCTATGTATTGATATCTATCTGGAAGTGAGTCAAGTGGGTGTAAAGCCGCATAAACACAGCCGTGAAAAGCAGCTAAACCCCATTATAAAAATAAATTACTTTTAAAAACCCGTAAAACAAAGACAGTGAAAGAGAGAGAAATTCTTACAAAATTCGTTCAGAGGCTGTGATGCAACCTGGATTGACCTTATCTAGACCCACAGCTGGATGAGACATAAGGGTGGACACTCTTGGGGCTGAAAGGTTGGGTGAGGTTGGGTGAGCAAACGCAGACCCTTTAAAGTAATACTGCCTGGTACCCATCCCATGGGTCCCAAATCTCCAGGTTCAAGGGCATCTTCCTACATCAAAAACATGCGTGAGAAACCCAGAAGACGGTACACCGTGTGATTTTGAAAGGTTTCTAATGCGCACCTGATTTCTCATCTCCTTGTGCTCGGGTTCGCCTTTCCAGCTACTTTACTAGCAATCTCCCTACTTGGAGAATCAGCACCTTTAAGCTCCTGTTCCCTACAGGTTGCAATTTGTCCTGAGGATGAACGGGAAGAGGGGCAACCAATGAGAGACTAGATCTAGGTGTTGGGACAGGCACAGGTCACTCTATTTTCCCATCAGGAAGAAGAATTAACCACAGGCTCAGCCTGCCGCCCAGAAGCAGAATAGGGCCTGAGGCAATCCCGCGTTTTTGCGGCCAGCTTCCAAAAAAGCGAGTTGAAAAATGGAGCTCAGGGACACTGCAATTCACAAACCCGCAGAGCTATAAATGATAACTCTCATCCACAGATATATTGAGGGAAGGCAACGAAGAGGATTTGAAAGCAAGGCAGAATTGCAGGAAACAGGTTTCAGGAGGTAGATTCGAATCGCCTTTAAAGCACATGAAAAGGGGCATAACTTCGACAATGATGCCCTTGGCCAAAAAGGGCGTATGCGTTTTTTCCTGAATATATTCAGGAAAAAACGCATACGCCCTTTTTTGCCAACCAAGCAACCTGGAAAGGCAAATCAGCGCTACAAAGAAGTCTCGCTTCCCATCGGTCAAAAGGGCCATGCTGCAAAAAGTGTCAAAACCAGAAATGCAGGACAGGCCATGGAGAAATGGCAGCCTTGCTACGCTGATGGGCGGGATGTAAATTGCCAACAGCCACTCTGGAGAAGTGTACGGGGTGTCCTGAAACATCGAAAAAACACAGCTTAGGGAGCATAGGGCACGTCCACTCATGGGCGTATAAATTGGGAAAACTAAAAATCAGCAAGACACAGGCACCCCAAAGTTTAGGGCTGCTCTGTTGACAAGAACCTCCACTTCATGACACCTTAAATATCCCAGGAAAGAGAAAAATGGATAAAGAAGTTGTGGTCCTTATGTACAATGGAATATCACTCAGACATGAAATCAAAGTCATAAGGCTAGTAGAAGCAAGATGAGTGGATTTAGGTACGACGATTCTAAGTGAAATAAGTCACACAGAAAAAGACACTTATCATTAGCTATCACTTATAGAGGGAATGTAAAAACCGCTACACTTGAAATGAATTACAAAACAGAACAGAGTCACACGTTTAGAAAACACACTATGGCTGCTTAACGGGAAAGGTGAGGTGGGGTGAGGCATAAAACAAGGGTTTCAAATTCGCTCAGATACCGTTCCATACACCCAATATGTAATAGACAACACCTGCTCCTTGCTCAGTGAACTGGACTCAACACCCCCTATTCACCGCACAAGAATATATGTGACTAGTAAGAATCTTAAAACCTATGTATTGATATCTGTCTGGCAGTGAGTCAAGTGGGTGTAAAGCCGCATAAACACAGTCGTGAAAAGCAGCTAAACCCCATTATAAAAATAAATTACTTTTAAAAACCCGTAAAACAAAGACAGTGAAAGAGAGAGAAATTCGTACAAAATTCGTTCAGAGGCTGTGATGCAACCTGGATTGACCATATCTAGGCCCACAGCTGGATGAGACATAAGGGTGGACACTCTTGGGGCTGAAAGGTTGGGTGAGGTTGGGTGAGCAAACGCAGACTCTTTAAGGTAACACTGCTTGGTACCCATCCCATGGGTCCCAAATCTCCAGGTTCAAGGGCATCTTCCTACATCGAAAACATGCATGAGGAACCCAGAAGATGGTACACCGTGTGATTTTGAAAGGTTTCTAATACGCACCTCATTTCTCATCTCCTTGTGCTCGGGTTCGCCTTTCCAGCTACTTTACTAGCAATCTCCCTACTTGGAGAATCAGCACCTTTAAGCTTCTGTTCCCTACAGGTTGCAAATTGTCCTGAGGATGAACGGGAAGAGGGGCAACCAATGAGAGACTAGATCTAGGTTTTGGGACAGGCACAGGTCACTCTATTTTCCCATCAGGAAGAAGAATTAACCACAGGCTCAGCCTGCCGCCCAGAAGCAGAATAGGGCCTGAGGCAATCCCGCGCTTTTGCGGCCAGCTCGCAAAAAAGCCAGTTGAAAAATGGAGCTCAGGGACACTGCAATTCACAAACCCGCAGAGCTATAAATGATAACTCTCATCCACAGATATATTGAGGGAAGGCAACGAAGAGAATTTGAAAGCAAGGCAGAATTGCAGGAAACAGGTTTCAGGAGGTAGATTCGAATTGCCTTTAAAGCAAATGAAAAGTGGCAAAATGTCGACAATGATGCCCTTGGCCAAACAGGGCGTATGCGTTTTTTCCTGAATATATTCAGGAAAAAACGCATACGCCCTGTTTGGCCAACCAAGCAACCTGGAAAGGCAAATCAGTGCTACAAAGAAGTCTCGCTTCCCATCGATCAAAAGGGCCATGCTGCAAAAAGTGTCAAAACCAGAAAAGCAGGACAGGCCATGGAGAAATGGCAGCCTTGCTACACTGATGGGCGGGATGTAAATTGCCAACAGCCACTCTGGAGAAGTGTACGGTGTGTACTGAAACATCGAAAAACCACAGCTTAGGGAACATAGGGCACGTCCACTCATGGGCGTATAAATTGGGAAAACTAAAAATCAGCAAGACACAGGCACCCCAAAGTTTAGGGCTGCTCTGTTGACAAGAACCTCCACTTCATGACACCTTAAATATCCCAGGAAAGAGAAAAATGGATAAAGAAGTTGTGGTCCTTATGTACAATGGAATATCACTCAGACATGAACTCAATGTCTTAAGGCTAGTAGAAGCAAGATGAGTGGATTTAGGTACGATGATTCTAAGTGAAATAAGTCACACAGAAAAAGACACTTATCATAAGCTATCACTTATAGAGGGAATATAAAAACCGCTACACTTGAACTGAATTACAAAACAGAACAGAGTCACACGTTTAGAAAACACACTATGGCTGCTTAACGGGAAAGGTGAGGTGGGGTGAGGCATAAAACAAGGGTTTCAAATTCGCTCAGATACCGTTCCATACACCCAATATGTAATAGACAACACCTGCTCCTTGCTCAGTGAACTGGACTCAACACCCCCTATTCACCGCACAAGAATATATGTGACTAGTAAGAATCTTAAAACCTATGTATTGATATCTATCTGGAAGTGAGTCAAGTGGGTGTAAAGCCGCATAAACACAGCCGTGAAAAGCAGCTAAACCCCATTATAAAAATAAATTACTTTTAAAAACCCGTAAAACAAAGACTGTGAAAGAGAGAGAAATTCTTACAAAATTCGTTCAGAGGCTGTGATGCAACCTGGATTGACCTTATCTAGACCCACAGCTGGATGAGACATAAGGGTGGACACTCTTGGGGCTGAAAGGTTGGGTGAGGTTGGGTGAGCAAACGCAGACCCTTTAAAGTAATACTGCCTGGTACCCATCCCATGGGTCCCAAATATCCAGGTTCAAGGGCATCTTCCTACATCAAAAACATGCATGAGAAACCCAGAAGATGGTACACCGTGTGATTTTGAAAGGTTTCTAATACGCACCTGATTTCTCATCTCCTTGTGATCGGGTTCGCCTTTCCAGCTACTTTACTAGCAATCTCCCTACTTGGAGAATCAGCACCTTTAAGCTCCTGTTCCCTACAGGTTGCAATTTGTCCTGAGGATGAACGGGAAGAGGGGCAACCAATGAGAGACTAGATCTAGGTGTTGGGACAGGCACAGGTCACTCTATTTTCCCATCAGGAAGAAGAATTAACCACAGGCTCAGCCTGCCGCCCAGAAGCAGAATAGGGCCTGAGGCAATCCCGCGTTTTTGCGGCCAGCTTCCAAAAAAGCGAGTTGAAAAATGGAGCTCAGGGACACTGCAATTCACAAACCCGCAGAGCTATAAATGATAACTCTCATCCACAGATATATTGAGGGAAGGCAACGAAGAGGATTTGAAAGCAAGGCAGAATTGCAGGAAACAGGTTTCAGGAGGTAGATTCGAATCGCCTTTAAAGCACATGAAAAGGGGCAAAACTTCGACAATGATGCCCTTGGCCAAAAAGGGCGTATGCGTTTTTTCCTGAATATATTCAGGAAAAAACGCATACGCCCTTTTTTGCCAACCAAGCAACCTGGAAAGGCAAATCAGCGCTACAAAGAAGTCTCGCTTCCCGTCGGTCAAAAGGGCCATGCTGCAAAAAGTGTCTAAACCAGAAATGCAGGACAGGCCATGGAGAAATGGCAGCCTTGCTACGCTGATGGGCGGGATGTAAATTGCCAACAGCCACTCTGGAGAAGTGTACGGTGTGTCCTGAAACATCGAAAAAACACAGCTTAGGGAGCATAGGGCACGTCCACTCATGGGCGTATAAATTGGGAAAACTAAAAATCAGCAAGACACAGGCACCCCAAAGTTTAGGGCTGCTCTGTTGACAAGAACCTCCACTTCATGACACCTTAAATATCCCAGGAAAGAGAAAAATGGATAAAGAAGTTGTGGTCCTTATGTACAATGGAATATCACTCAGACATGAAATCAAGGTCATAAGGCTAGTAGAAGCAACATGAGTGGATTTAGGTACGATGATTCTAAGTGAAATAAGTCACACAGAAAAAGACACTTATCATTAGCTATCACTTATAGAGGGAATGTAAAAACCGCTACACTTGAAATGAATTACAAAACAGAACAGAGTCACACGTTTAGAAAACACACTATGGCTGCTTAACGGGAAAGGTGAGGTGGGGTGAGGCATAAAACAAGGGTTTCAAATTCGCTCAGATACCGTTCCATACACCCAATATGTAATAGACAACACCTGCTCCTTGCTCAGTGAACTGGACTCAACACCCCCTATTCACCGCACAAGAATATATGTGACTAGTAAGAATCTTAAAACCTATGTATTGATATCTCTCTGGAAGTGTGTCAAGTGGGTGTAAAGCCGCATAAACACAGTCGTGAAAAGCAGCTAAACCCCATTATAATAATAAATTACTTTTAAAAACCCGTAAAACAAAGACAGTGAAAGAGAGAGAAATTCGTACAAAATTCGTTCAGAGGCTGTGATGCAACCTGGATTGACCATATCTAGGCCCACAGCTGGATGAGACATAAGGGTGGACACTCTTGGGGCTGAAAGGTTGGGTGAGGTTGGGTGAGCAAACGCAGACTCTTTAAGGTAACACTGCTTGGTACCCATCCCATGGGTCCCAAATCTCCAGGTTCAAGGGCATCTTCCTACATCGAAAACATGCATGAGGAACCCAGAAGATGGTACACCGTGTGATTTTGAAAGGTTTCTAATACGCACCTCATTTCTCATCTCCTTGTGCTCGGGTTCGCCTTTCCAGCTACTTTACTAGCAATCTCCCTACTTGGAGAATCAGCACCTTTAAGCTTCTGTTCCCTACAGGTTGCAAATTGTCCTGAGGATGAACGGGAAGAGGGGCAACCAATGAGAGACTAGATCTAGGTTTTGGGACAGGCACAGGTCACTCTATTTTCCCATCAGGAAGAAGAATTAACCACAGGCTCAGCCTGCCGCCCAGAAGCAGAATAGGGCCTGAGGCAATCCCGCGCTTTTGCGGCCAGCTCGCAAAAAAGCCAGTTGAAAAATGGAGCTCAGGGACACTGCAATTCACAAACCCGCAGAGCTATAAATGATAACTCTCATCCACAGATATATTGAGGGAAGGCAACGAAGAGAATTTGAAAGCAAGGCAGAATTGCAGGAAACAGGTTTCAGGAGGTAGATTCGAATTGCCTTTAAAGCAAATGAAAAGTGGCAAAATGTCGACAATGATGCCCTTGGCCAAACAGGGCGTATGCGTTTTTTCCTGAATATATTCAGGAAAAAACGCATACGCCCTGTTTGGCCAACCAAGCAACCTGGAAAGGCAAATCAGTGCTACAAAGAAGTCTCGCTTCCCATCGATCAAAAGGGCCATGCTGCAAAAAGTGTCAAAACCAGAAAAGCAGGACAGGCCATGGAGAAATGGCAGCCTTGCTACACTGATGGGCGGGATGTAAATTGCCAACAGCCACTCTGGAGAAGTGTACGGTGTGTACTGAAACATCGAAAAACCACAGCTTAGGGAACATAGGGCACGTCCACTCATGGGCGTATAAATTGGGAAAACTAAAAATCAGCAAGACACAGGCACCCCAAAGTTTAGGGCTGCTCTGTTGACAAGAACCTCCACTTCATGACACCTTAAATATCCCAGGAAAGAGAAAAATGGATAAAGAAGTTGTGGTCCTTATGTAAAATGGAATATCACTCAGACATGAAATCAATGTCTTAAGGCTAGTAGAAGCAAGATGAGTGGATTTAGATACGATGATTCTAAGTGAAATAAGTCACACAGAAAAAGACACTTATCATAAGCTATCACTTATAGAGGGAATATAAAAACCGCTACACTTGAACTGAATTACAAAACAGAACAGAGTCACACGTTTAGAAAACACACTATGGCTGCTTAACGGGAAAGGTGAGGTGGGGTGAGGCATAAAACAAGGGTTTCAAATTCGCTCAGATACCGTTCCATACACCCAATATGTAATAGACAACACCTGCTCCTTGCTCAGTGAACTGGACTCAACACCCCCTATTCACCGCACAAGAATATATGTGACTAGTAAGAATCTTAAAGCCTATGTATTGATATCTATCTGGAAGTGAGTCAAGTGGGTGTAAAGCCGCATAAACACAGCCGTGAAAAGCAGCTAAACCCCATTATAAAAATAAATTACTTTTAAAAACCCGTAAAACAAAGACTGTGAAAGAGAGAGAAATTCTTACAAAATTCGTTCAGAGGCTGTGATGCAACCTGGATTGACCTTATCTAGACCCACAGCTGGATGAGACATAAGGGTGGACACTCTTGGGGCTGAAAGGTTGGGTGAGGTTGGGTGAGCAAACGCAGACCCTTTAAAGTAATACTGCCTGGTACCCATCCCATGGGTCCCAAATCTCCAGGTTCAAGGGCATCTTCCTACATCAAAAACATGCATGAGAAACCCAGAAGATGGTACACCGTGTGATTTTGAAAGGTTTCTAATACGCACCTGATTTCTCATCTCCTTGTGATCGGGTTCGCCTTTCCAGCTACTTTACTAGCAATCTCCCTACTTGGAGAATCAGCACCTTTAAGCTCCTGTTCCCTACAGGTTGCAATTTGTCCTGAGGATGAACGGGAAGAGGGGCAACCAATGAGAGACTAGATCTAGGTGTTGGGACAGGCACAGGTCACTCTATTTTCCCATCAGGAAGAAGAATTAACCACAGGCTCAGCCTGCCGCCCAGAAGCAGAATAGGGCCTGAGGCAATCCCGCGCTTTTGCGGTCAGCTCCCAAAAAAGCCAGTTGAAAAATGGAGATCAGGGACACTGCAATTCACAAACCCGCAGATCTACAAATGATAACTCTCATCCACAGATATATTGAGGGAAGGCAACGAAGAGGATTTGAAAGCAAGGCAGAATTGCAGGAAACAGGTTTCAGGAGGTAGATTCGAATCGCCTTTACAGCACATGAAAAGTGGCAAAACGTCGACAATGATGCCCTTGGCCAAACAGGGCGTATGCGTTTTTTCCTGAATATATTCAGGAAAAAACGCATACGCCCTGTTTGGCCAACCAAGCAACCTGGAAAGGTTAATCAGCGCTACAAAGAAGTCTCGCTTCCCATCGGTCAAAAGGGCCATGCTGCAAAAAGTGTCAAAACCAGAAATGCAGGACAGGCCATGGAGAAATGGCAGCCTTGCTACAATGAGGGGCGGGATGTAAATTGCCAACAGCCACTCTGGAGAAGTGTACGGTGTGTCCTGAAACATCGAAAAAACACAGCTTAGGGAGCATAGGGCACGTCCACTCATGGGCGTATAAATTGGGAAAACTAAAAATCAGCAAGACACAGGCACCCCAAAGTTTAGGGCTGCTCTGTTGACAAGAACCTCCACTTCATGACACCTTAAATATCCCAGGAAAGAGAAAAATGGATAAAGAAGTTGTGGTCCTTATGTACAATGGAATATCACTCAGACATGAAATCAATGTCTTAAGGCTAGTAGAAGCAAGATGAGTGGATTTAGGTACGATGATTCTAAGTGAAATAAGTCACACAGAAAAAGACACTTATCATAAGCTATCACTTATAGAGGGAATATAAAAACCGCTACACTTGAAATGAATTACAAAACAGAACAGAGTCACACGTTTAGAAAACACACTATGGCTGCTTAACGGGAAAGGTGAGGTGGGGTGAGGCATAAAACAAGGGTTTCAAATTCGCTCAGATACCGTTCCATACACCCAATATGTAATAGACAACACCTGCTCCTTGCTCAGTGAACTGGACTCAACACCCCCTATTCACCGCACAAGAATATATGTGACTAGTAAGAATCTTAAAACCTATGTATTGATATCTGTCTGGAAGTGAGTCAAGTGGGTGTAAAGCCGCATAAACACAGCCGTGAAAAGCAGCTGAACCCCATTATAAAAATAAATTACTTTTAAAAACCCGTAAAACAAAGACAGTGAAAGAGAGAGAAATTCTTACAGAATTCGTTCAGAGGCTGTGATGCAACCTGGATTGACCATATCTAGACCCACAGCTGGATGAGACATAAGGGTGGACACTCTTGGGGCTGAAAGGTTGGGTGAGGTTGGGTGAGCAAACGCAGACCCTTTAAAGTAATACTGCCTGGTACCCATCCCATGGGTCCCAAATCTCCAGGTTCAAGGGCATCTTCCTACATCAAAAACATGCATGAGAAACCCAGAAGATGGTACACCGTGTGATTTTGAAAGGTTTCTAATACGCACCTGATTTCTCATCTCCTTGTGATCGGGTTCGCCTTTCCAGCTACTTTACTAGCAATCTCCCTACTTGGAGAATCAGCACCTTTAAGCTCCTGTTCCCTACAGGTTGCAATTTGTCCTGAGGATGAACGGGAAGAGGGGCAACCAATGAGAGACTAGATCTAGGTGTTGGGACAGGCACAGGTCACTCTATTTTCCCATCAGGAAGAAGAATTAACCACAGGCTCAGCATGCCGCCCAGAAGCAGAATAGGGCCTGAGGCAATCCCGCGTTTTTGCGGCCAGCTCCCAAAAAAGCGAGTTGAAAAATGGAGCTCAGGGACACTGCAATTCACAAACCCGCAGAGCTATAAATGATAACTCTCATCCACAGATATATTGAGGGAGGGCAACGAAGAGGATTTGAAAGCAAGGCAGAATTGAAGGAAACAGGTTTCAGGAGGTAGATTCGAATCGCCTTTAAAGCACATGAAAAGTGGCAAAACTTCGACAATGATGCCCTTTGCCAAAAAGGGCGTATGCGTTTTTTCCTGAATATATTCAGGAAAAAACGCATACGCCCTTTTTTGCCAACCAAGCAACCTGGAAAGGCAAATCTGCGCTACAAAGAAGTCTCGCTTCCCATCGGTCAAAAGGGCCATGCTGCAAAAAGTGTCAAAACCAGAAATGCAGGACAGGCAATGGAGAAATGGCAGCCTTGCTACGCTGATGGGCGGGATGTAAATTGCCAACAGCCACTCTGGAGAAGTGTACGGTGTGTCCTGAAACATCGAAAAAGCACAGCTTAGGGAGCATAGGGCACGTCCACTCATGGGCGTATAAATTGGGAAAACTAAAAATCAGCAAGACACAGGCACCCCAAAGTTTAGGGCTGCTCTGTTGACAAGAACCTCCACTTCATGACACCTTAAATATCCCAGGAAAGACAAAAATGGATAAAGAAGTTGTGGTCCTTATGTACAATGGAATATCACTCAGACATAAAATCAAGGTCATAAGGCTAGTAGAAGCAAGATGAGTGGATTTAGGTACGATGATTCTAAGTGAAATAAGTCACACAGAAAAAGACACTTATCATTAGCTATCACTTATAGAGGGAATGTAAAAACCGCTACACTTGAACTGAATTACAAAACAGAACAGAGTCACACGTTTAGAAAACACACTATGGCTGCTTAACGGGAAAGGTGAGGTGGGGTGAGGCATAAAACAAGGGTTTCAAATTCGCTCAGATACCGTTCCATACACCCAATATGTAATAGACATCACCTGCTCCTTGCTCAGTGAACTGGACTCAACACCCCCTATTCACCGCACAAGAATATATGTGACTAGTAAGAATCTTAAAACCTATGTATTGATATCTGTCTGGCAGTGAGTCAAGTGGGTGTAAAGCCGCATAAACACAGTCGTGAAAAGCAGCTAAACCCCATTATAAAAATAAATTACTTTTAAAAACCCGTAAAACAAAGACAGTGAAAGAGAGAGAAATTCGTACAAAATTCGTTCAGAGGCTGTGATGCAACCTGGATTGACCATATCTAGACCCACAGCTGGATGAGACATAAGGGTGGACACTCTTGGGGCTGAAAGGTTGGGTGAGGTTGGGTGAGCAAACTCAGACCCTTTAAAGTAACACTGCTTGGTACCCATCCCATGGTTCCCAAATCTCCAGATTCAAGGGCATCTTCCTACATCGAAAACATGCATGAGAAACCCAGAAGATGGTACACCGTGTGATTTTGAAAGGTTTCTAATACGCACCTCATTTCTCATCTCCTTGTGCTCGGGTTCGCCTTTCCAGCTACTTTACTAGCAATCTCCCTACTTGGAGAATCAGCACCTTTAAGCTTCTGTTCCCTACAGGTTGCAAATTGTCCTGAGGATGAACGGGAAGAGGGGCAACCAATGAGAGACTAGATCTAGGTTTTGGGACAGGCACAGGTCACTCTATTTTCCCATCAGGAAGAAGAATTAACCACAGGCTCAGCCTGCCGCCCAGAAGCAGAATAGGGCCTGAGGCAATCCCGCGCTTTTGCGGCCAGCTCGCAAAAAAGCCAGTGGAAAAATGGAGCTCAGGGACACTGCAATTCACAAACCCGCAGAGCTATAAATGATAACTCTCATCCACAGATATATTGAGGGAAGGCAACGAAGAGAATTTGAAAGCAAGGCAGAATTGCAGGAAACAGGTTTCAGGAGGTAGATTCGAATTGCCTTTAAAGCAAATGAAAAGTGGCAAAATGTCGACAATGATGCCCTTGGCCAAACAGGGCGTATGCGTTTTTTCCTGAATATATTCAGGAAAAAACACATACGCCCTGTTTGGCCAACCAAGCAACCTGGAAAGGCAAATCAGCGCTACAAAGAAGTCTCGCTTCCCATCGATCAAAAGGGCCATGCTGCAAAAAGTGTCAAAACCAGAAAAGCAGGACAGGCCATGGAGAAATGGCAGCCTTGCTACACTGATGGGCGGGATGTAAATTGCCAACAGCCACTCTGGAGAAGTGTACGGTGTGTACTGAAACATCGAAAAACCACAGCTTAGGGAACATAGGGCACGTCCACTCATGGGCGTATAAATTGGGAAAACTAAAAATCAGCAAGACACAGGCACCCCAAAGTTTAGGGCTGCTCTGTTGACAAGAACCTCCACTTCATGACACCTTAAATATCCCAGGAAAGAGAAAAATGGATAAAGAAGTTGTGGTCCTTATGTACAATGGAATATCACTCAGACATGAAATCAATGTCTTAAGGCTAGTAGAAGCAAGATGAGTGGATTTAGGTACGATGATTCTAAGTGAAATAAGTCACACAGAAAAAGACACTTATCATAAGCTATCACTTATAGAGGGAATGTAAAAACCGCTACACTTGAACTGAATTACAAAACAGAACAGAGTCACACGTTTAGAAAACACACTATGGCTGCTTAACGGGAAAGGTGAGGTGGGGTGAGGCATAAAACAAGGGTTTCAAATTCGCTCAGATACCGTTCCATACACCCAATATGTAATAGACAACACCTGCTCCTTGCTCAGTGAACTGGACTCAACACCCCCTATTCACCGCACAAGAATATATGTGACTAGTAAGAATCTTAAAACCTATGTATTGATATCTATCTGGAAGTGAGTCAAGTGGGTGTAAAGCCGCATAAACACAGCCGTGAAAAGCAGCTAAACCCCATTATAAAAATAAATTACTTTTAAAAACCCGTAAAACAAAGACAGTGAAAGAGAGAGAAATTCTTACAAAATTCGTTCAGAGGCTGTGATGCAACCTGGATTGACCTTATCTAGACCCACAGCTGGATGAGACATAAGGGTGGACACTCTTGGGGCTGAAAGGTTGGGTGAGGTTGGGTGAGCAAACGCAGACCCTTTAAAGTAATACTGCCTGGTACCCATCCCATGGGTCCCAAATCTCCAGGTTCAAGGGCATCTTCCTACATCAAAAACATGCGTGAGAAACCCAGAAGACGGTACACCGTGTGATTTTGAAAGGTTTCTAATGCGCACCTGATTTCTCATCTCCTTGTGCTCGGGTTCGCCTTTCCAGCTACTTTACTAGCAATCTCCCTACTTGGAGAATCAGCACCTTTAAGCTCCTGTTCCCTACAGGTTGCAATTTGTCCTGAGGATGAACGGGAAGAGGGGCAACCAATGAGAGACTAGATCTAGGTGTTGGGACAGGCACAGGTCACTCTACTTTCCCATCAGGAAGAAGAATTAACCACAGGCTCAGCCTGCCGCCCAGAAGCAGAATAGGGCCTGAGGCAATCCCGCGTTTTTGCGGCCAGCTTCCAAAAAAGCGAGTTGAAAAATGGAGCTCAGGGACACTGCAATTCACAAACCCGCAGAGCTATAAATGATAACTCTCATCCACAGATATATTGAGGGAAGGCAACGAAGAGGATTTGAAAGCAAGGCAGAATTGCAGGAAACAGGTTTCAGGAGGTAGATTCGAATCGCCTTTAAAGCACATGAAAAGGGGCATAACTTCGACAATGATGCCCTTGGCCAAAAAGGGCGTATGCGTTTTTTCCTGAATATATTCAGGAAAAAACGCATACGCCCTTTTTTGCCAACCAAGCAACCTGGAAAGGCAAATCAGCGCTACAAAGAAGTCTCGCTTCCCATCGGTCAAAAGGGCCATGCTGCAAAAAGTGTCAAAACCAGAAATGCAGGACAGGCCATGGAGAAATGGCAGCCTTGCTACGCTGATGGGCGGGATGTAAATTGCCAACAGCCACTCTGGAGAAGTGTACGGGGTGTCCTGAAACATCGAAAAAACACAGCTTAGGGAGCATAGGGCACGTCCACTCATGGGCGTATAAATTGGGAAAACTAAAAATCAGCAAGACACAGGCACCCCAAAGTTTAGGGCTGCTCTGTTGACAAGAACCTCCACTTCATGACACCTTAAATATCCCAGGAAAGAGAAAAATGGATAAAGAAGTTGTGGTCCTTATGTACAATGGAATATCACTCAGACATGAAATCAAAGTCATAAGGCTAGTAGAAGCAAGATGAGTGGATTTAGGTACGACGATTCTAAGTGAAATAAGTCACACAGAAAAAGACACTTATCATTAGCTATCACTTATAGAGGGAATGTAAAAACCGCTACACTTGAAATGAATTACAAAACAGAACAGAGTCACACGTTTAGAAAACACACTATGGCTGCTTAACGGGAAAGGTGAGGTGGGGTGAGGCATAAAACAAGGGTTTCAAATTCGCTCAGATACCGTTCCATACACCCAATATGTAATAGACAACACCTGCTCCTTGCTCAGTGAACTGGACTCAACACCCCCTATTCACCGCACAAGAATATATGTGACTAGTAAGAATCTTAAAACCTATGTATTGATATCTGTCTGGCAGTGAGTCAAGTGGGTGTAAAGCCGCATAAACACAGTCGTGAAAAGCAGCTAAACCCCATTATAAAAATAAATTACTTTTAAAAACCCGTAAAACAAAGACAGTGAAAGAGAGAGAAATTCGTACAAAATTCGTTCAGAGGCTGTGATGCAACCTGGATTGACCATATCTAGGCCCACAGCTGGATGAGACATAAGGGTGGACACTCTTGGGGCTGAAAGGTTGGGTGAGGTTGGGTGAGCAAACGCAGACTCTTTAAGGTAACACTGCTTGGTACCCATCCCATGGGTCCCAAATCTCCAGGTTCAAGGGCATCTTCCTACATCGAAAACATGCATGAGGAACCCAGAAGATGGTACACCGTGTGATTTTGAAAGGTTTCTAATACGCACCTCATTTCTCATCTCCTTGTGCTCGGGTTCGCCTTTCCAGCTACTTTACTAGCAATCTCCCTACTTGGAGAATCAGCACCTTTAAGCTTCTGTTCCCTACAGGTTGCAAATTGTCCTGAGGATGAACGGGAAGAGGGGCAACCAATGAGAGACTAGATCTAGGTTTTGGGACAGGCACAGGTCACTCTATTTTCCCATCAGGAAGAAGAATTAACCACAGGCTCAGCCTGCCGCCCAGAAGCAGAATAGGGCCTGAGGCAATCCCGCGCTTTTGCGGCCAGCTCGCAAAAAAGCCAGTTGAAAAATGGAGCTCAGGGACACTGCAATTCACAAACCCGCAGAGCTATAAATGATAACTCTCATCCACAGATATATTGAGGGAAGGCAACGAAGAGAATTTGAAAGCAAGGCAGAATTGCAGGAAACAGGTTTCAGGAGGTAGATTCGAATTGCCTTTAAAGCAAATGAAAAGTGGCAAAATGTCGACAATGATGCCCTTGGCCAAACAGGGCGTATGCGTTTTTTCCTGAATATATTCAGGAAAAAACGCATACGCCCTGTTTGGCCAACCAAGCAACCTGGAAAGGCAAATCAGTGCTACAAAGAAGTCTCGCTTCCCATCGATCAAAAGGGCCATGCTGCAAAAAGTGTCAAAACCAGAAAAGCAGGACAGGCCATGGAGAAATGGCAGCCTTGCTACACTGATGGGCGGGATGTAAATTGCCAACAGCCACTCTGGAGAAGTGTACGGTGTGTACTGAAACATCGAAAAACCACAGCTTAGGGAACATAGGGCACGTCCACTCATGGGCGTATAAATTGGGAAAACTAAAAATCAGCAAGACACAGGCACCCCAAAGTTTAGGGCTGCTCTGTTGACAAGAACCTCCACTTCATGACACCTTAAATATCCCAGGAAAGAGAAAAATGGATAAAGAAGTTGTGGTCCTTATGTACAATGGAATATCACTCAGACATGAACTCAATGTCTTAAGGCTAGTAGAAGCAAGATGAGTGGATTTAGGTACGATGATTCTAAGTGAAATAAGTCACACAGAAAAAGACACTTATCATAAGCTATCACTTATAGAGGGAATATAAAAACCGCTACACTTGAACTGAATTACAAAACAGAACAGAGTCACACGTTTAGAAAACACACTATGGCTGCTTAACGGGAAAGGTGAGGTGGGGTGAGGCATAAAACAAGGGTTTCAAATTCGCTCAGATACCGTTCCATACACCCAATATGTAATAGACAACACCTGCTCCTTGCTCAGTGAACTGGACTCAACACCCCCTATTCACCGCACAAGAATATATGTGACTAGTAAGAATCTTAAAACCTATGTATTGATATCTATCTGGAAGTGAGTCAAGTGGGTGTAAAGCCGCATAAACACAGCCGTGAAAAGCAGCTAAACCCCATTATAAAAATAAATTACTTTTAAAAACCCGTAAAACAAAGACTGTGAAAGAGAGAGAAATTCTTACAAAATTCGTTCAGAGGCTGTGATGCAACCTGGATTGAACTTATCTAGACCCACAGCTGGATGAGACATAAGGGTGGACACTCTTGGGGCTGAAAGGTTGGGTGAGGTTGGGTGAGCAAACGCAGACCCTTTAAAGTAATACTGCCTGGTACCCATCCCATGGGTCCCAAATATCCAGGTTCAAGGGCATCTTCCTACATCAAAAACATGCATGAGAAACCCAGAAGATGGTACACCGTGTGATTTTGAAAGGTTTCTAATACGCACCTGATTTCTCATCTCCTTGTGATCGGGTTCGCCTTTCCAGCTACTTTACTAGCAATCTCCCTACTTGGAGAATCAGCACCTTTAAGCTCCTGTTCCCTACAGGTTGCAATTTGTCCTGAGGATGAACGGGAAGAGGGGCAACCAATGAGAGACTAGATCTAGGTGTTGGGACAGGCACAGGTCACTCTATTTTCCCATCAGGAAGAAGAATTAACCACAGGCTCAGCCTGCCGCCCAGAAGCAGAATAGGGCCTGAGGCAATCCCGCGTTTTTGCGGCCAGCTTCCAAAAAAGCGAGTTGAAAAATGGAGCTCAGGGACACTGCAATTCACAAACCCGCAGAGCTATAAATGATAACTCTCATCCACAGATATATTGAGGGAAGGCAACGAAGAGGATTTGAAAGCAAGGCAGAATTGCAGGAAACAGGTTTCAGGAGGTAGATTCGAATCGCCTTTAAAGCACATGAAAAGGGGCAAAACTTCGACAATGATGCCCTTGGCCAAAAAGGGCGTATGCGTTTTTTCCTGAATATATTCAGGAAAAAACGCATACGCCCTTTTTTGCCAACCAAGCAACCTGGAAAGGCAAATCAGCGCTACAAAGAAGTCTCGCTTCCCGTCGGTCAAAAGGGCCATGCTGCAAAAAGTGTCTAAACCAGAAATGCAGGACAGGCCATGGAGAAATGGCAGCCTTGCTACGCTGATGGGCGGGATGTAAATTGCCAACAGCCACTCTGGAGAAGTGTACGGTGTGTCCTGAAACATCGAAAAAACACAGCTTAGGGAGCATAGGGCACGTCCACTCATGGGCGTATAAATTGGGAAAACTAAAAATCAGCAAGACACAGGCACCCCAAAGTTTAGGGCTGCTCTGTTGACAAGAACCTCCACTTCATGACACCTTAAATATCCCAGGAAAGAGAAAAATGGATAAAGAAGTTGTGGTCCTTATGTACAATGGAATATCACTCAGACATGAAATCAAGGTCATAAGGCTAGTAGAAGCAACATGAGTGGATTTAGGTACGATGATTCTAAGTGAAATAAGTCACACAGAAAAAGACACTTATCATTAGCTATCACTTATAGAGGGAATGTAAAAACCGCTACACTTGAAATGAATTACAAAACAGAACAGAGTCACACGTTTAGAAAACACACTATGGCTGCTTAACGGGAAAGGTGAGGTGGGGTGAGGCATAAAACAAGGGTTTCAAATTCGCTCAGATACCGTTCCATACACCCAATATGTAATAGACAACACCTGCTCCTTGCTCAGTGAACTGGACTCAACACCCCCTATTCACCGCACAAGAATATATGTGACTAGTAAGAATCTTAAAACCTATGTATTGATATCTCTCTGGAAGTGTGTCAAGTGGGTGTAAAGCCGCATAAACACAGTCGTGAAAAGCAGCTAAACCCCATTATAATAATAAATTACTTTTAAAAACCCGTAAAACAAAGACAGTGAAAGAGAGAGAAATTCGTACAAAATTCGTTCAGAGGCTGTGATGCAACCTGGATTGACCATATCTAGGCCCACAGCTGGATGAGACATAAGGGTGGACACTCTTGGGGCTGAAAGGTTGGGTGAGGTTGGGTGAGCAAACGCAGACTCTTTAAGGTAACACTGCTTGGTACCCATCCCATGGGTCCCAAATCTCCAGGTTCAAGGGCATCTTCCTACATCGAAAACATGCATGAGGAACCCAGAAGATGGTACACCGTGTGATTTTGAAAGGTTTCTAATACGCACCTCATTTCTCATCTCCTTGTGCTCGGGTTCGCCTTTCCAGCTACTTTACTAGCAATCTCCCTACTTGGAGAATCAGCACCTTTAAGCTTCTGTTCCCTACAGGTTGCAAATTGTCCTGAGGATGAACGGGAAGAGGGGCAACCAATGAGAGACTAGATCTAGGTTTTGGGACAGGCACAGGTCACTCTATTTTCCCATCAGGAAGAAGAATTAACCACAGGCTCAGCCTGCCGCCCAGAAGCAGAATAGGGCCTGAGGCAATCCCGCGCTTTTGCGGCCAGCTCGCAAAAAAGCCAGTTGAAAAATGGAGCTCAGGGACACTGCAATTCACAAACCCGCAGAGCTATAAATGATAACTCTCATCCACAGATATATTGAGGGAAGGCAACGAAGAGAATTTGAAAGCAAGGCAGAATTGCAGGAAACAGGTTTCAGGAGGTAGATTCGAATTGCCTTTAAAGCAAATGAAAAGTGGCAAAATGTCGACAATGATGCCCTTGGCCAAACAGGGCGTATGCGTTTTTTCCTGAATATATTCAGGAAAAAACGCATACGCCCTGTTTGGCCAACCAAGCAACCTGGAAAGGCAAATCAGTGCTACAAAGAAGTCTCGCTTCCCATCGATCAAAAGGGCCATGCTGCAAAAAGTGTCAAAACCAGAAAAGCAGGACAGGCCATGGAGAAATGGCAGCCTTGCTACACTGATGGGCGGGATGTAAATTGCCAACAGCCACTCTGGAGAAGTGTACGGTGTGTACTGAAACATCGAAAAACCACAGCTTAGGGAACATAGGGCACGTACACTCATGGGCGTATAAATTGGGAAAACTAAAAATCAGCAAGACACAGGCACCCCAAAGTTTAGGGCTGCTCTGTTGACAAGAACCTCCACTTCATGACACCTTAAATATCCCAGGAAAGAGAAAAATGGATAAAGAAGTTGTGGTCCTTATGTAAAATGGAATATCACTCAGACATGAAATCAATGTCTTAAGGCTAGTAGAAGCAAGATGAGTGGATTTAGATACGATGATTCTAAGTGAAATAAGTCACACAGAAAAAGACACTTATCATAAGCTATCACTTATAGAGGGAATATAAAAACCGCTACACATGAACTGAATTACAAAACAGAACAGAGTCACACGTTTAGAAAACACACTATGGCTGCTTAACGGGAAAGGTGAGGTGGGGTGAGGCATAAAACAAGGGTTTCAAATTCGCTCAGATACCGTTCCATACACCCAATATGTAATAGACAACACCTGCTCCTTGCTCAGTGAACTGGACTCAACACCCCCTATTCACCGCACAAGAATATATGTGACTAGTAAGAATCTTAAAACCTATGTATTGATATCTATCTGGAAGTGAGTCAAGTGGGTGTAAAGCCGCATAAACACAGCCGTGAAAAGCAGCTAAACCCCATTATAAAAATAAATTACTTTTAAAAACCCGTAAAACAAAGACTGTGAAAGAGAGAGAAATTCTTACAAAATTCGTTCAGAGGCTGTGATGCAACCTGGATTGACCTTATCTAGACCCACAGCTGGATGAGACATAAGGGTGGACACTCTTGGGGCTGAAAGGTTGGGTGAGGTTGGGTGAGCAAACGCAGACCCTTTAAAGTAATACTGCCTGGTACCCATCCCATGGGTCCCAAATCTCCAGGTTCAAGGGCATCTTCCTACATCAAAAACATGCATGAGAAACCCAGAAGATGGTACACCGTGTGATTTTGAAAGGTTTCTAATACGCACCTGATTTCTCATCTCCTTGTGATCGGGTTCGCCTTTCCAGCTACTTTACTAGCAATCTCCCTACTTGGAGAATCAGCACCTTTAAGCTCCTGTTCCCTACAGGTTGCAATTTGTCCTGAGGATGAACGGGAAGAGGGGCAACCAATGAGAGACTAGATCTAGGTGTTGGGACAGGCACAGGTCACTCTATTTTCCCATCAGGAAGAAGAATTAACCACAGGCTCAGCCTGCCGCCCAGAAGCAGAATAGGGCCTGAGGCAATCCCGCGTTTTTGCGGCCAGCTTCCAAAAAAGCGAGTTGAAAAATGGAGCTCAGGGACACTGCAATTCACAAACCCGCAGAGCTATAAATGATAACTCTCATCCACAGATATATTGAGGGAAGGCAACGAAGAGGATTTGAAAGCAAGGCAGAATTGCAGGAAACAGGTTTCAGGAGGTAGATTCGAATCGCCTTTAAAGCACATGAAAAGGGGCAAAACTTCGACAATGATGCCCTTGGCCAAAAAGGGCGTATGCGTTTTTTCCTGAATATATTCAGGAAAAAACGCATACGCCCTTTTTGGCCAACCAAGCAACCTGGAAAGGCAAATCAGCGCTACAAAGAAGTCTCGCTTCCCGTCGGTCAAAAGGGCCATGCTGCAAAAAGTGTCAAAACCAGAAATGCAGGACAGGCCATGGAGAAATGGCAGCCTTGCTACGCTGATGGGCGGGATGTAAATTGCCAACAGCCACTCTGGAGAAGTGTACGGTGTGTCCTGAAACATCGAAAAAACACAGCTTAGGGAGCATAGGGCACGTCCACTCATGGGCGTATAAATTGGGAAAACTAAAAATCAGCAAGACACAGGCACCCCAAAGTTTAGGGCTGCTCTGTTGACAAGAACCTCCACTTCATGACACCTTAAATATCCCAGGAAAGAGAAAAATGGATAAAGAAGTTGTGGTCCTTATGTACAATGGAATATCACTCAGACATGAAATCAAGGTCATAAGGCTAGTAGAAGCAAGATGAGTGGATTTAGATACGATGATTCTAAGTGAAATAAGTCACACAGAAAAAGACACTTATCATTAGCTATCACTTATAGAGGGAATGTAAAAACCGCTACACTTGAAATGAATTACAAAACAGAACAGAGTCACACGTTTAGAAAACACACTATGGCTGCTTAACGGGAAAGGTGAGGTGGGGTGAGGCATAAAACAAGGGTTTCAAATTCGCTCAGATACCGTTCCATACACCCAATATGTAATAGACAACACCTGCTCCTTGCTCAGTGAACTGGACTCAACACCCCCTATTCACCGCACAAGAATATATGTGACTAGTAAGAATCTTAAAACCTATGTATTGATATCTGTCTGGCAGTGAGTCAAGTGGGTGTAAAGCCGCATAAACACAGTCGTGAAAAGCAGCTAAACCCCATTATAAAAATAAATTACTTTTAAAAACCCGTAAAACAAAGACAGTGAAAGAGAGAGAAATTCGTACAAAATTCGTTCAGAGGCTGTGATGCAACCTGGATTGACCATATCTAGGCCCACAGCTGGATGAGACATAAGGGTGGACACTCTTGGGGCTGAAAGGTTGGGTGAGGTTGGGTGAGCAAACGCAGACTCTTTAAGGTAACACTGCTTGGTACCCATCCCATGGGTCCCAAATCTCCAGGTTCAAGGGCATCTTCCTACATCGAAAACATTCATGAGGAACCCAGAAGATGGTACACCGTGTGATTTTGAAAGGTTTCTAATACGCACCTCATTTCTCATCTCCTTGTGCTCGGGTTCGCCTTTCCAGCTACTTTACTAGCAATCTCCCTACTTGGAGAATCAGCACCTTTAAGCTTCTGTTCCCTACAGGTTGCAAATTGTCCTGAGGATGAACGGGAAGAGGGGCAACCAATGAGAGACTAGATCTAGGTGTTGGGACAGGCACAGGTCACTCTATTTTCCCATCAGGAAGAAGAATTAACCACAGGCTCAGCCTGCCGCCCAGAAGCAGAATAGGGCCTGAGGCAATCCCGCGCTTTTGCGGCCAGCTCGCAAAAAAGCCAGTTGAAAAATGGAGCTCAGGGACACTGCAATTCACAAACCCGCAGAGCTATAAATGATAACTCTCATCCACAGATATATTGAGGGAAGGCAACGAAGAGAATTTGAAAGCAAGGAAGAATTGCAGGAAACAGGTTTCAGGAGGTAGATTCGAATTGCCTTTAAAGCAAATGAAAAGTGGCAAAATGTCGACAATGATGCCCTTGGCCAAACAGGGCGTATGCGTTTTTTCCTGAATATATTCAGGAAAAAACGCATACGCCCTGTTTGGCCAACCAAGCAACCTGGAAAGGCAAATCAGTGCTACAAAGAAGTCTCGCTTCCCATCGATCAAAAGGGCCATGCTGCAAAAAGTGTCAAAACCAGAAAAGCAGGACAGGCCATGGAGAAATGGCAGCCTTGCTACACTGATGGGCGGGATGTAAATTGCCAACAGCCACTCTGGAGAAGTGTACGGTGTGTACTGAAACATCGAAAAACCACAGCTTAGGGAACATAGGGCACGTCCACTCATGGGCGTATAAATTGGGAAAACTAAAAATCAGCAAGACACAGGCACCCCAAAGTTTAGGGCTGCTCTGTTGACAAGAACCTCCACTTCATGACACCTTAAATATCCCAGGAAAGAGAAAAATGGATAAAGAAGTTGTGGTCCTTATGTACAATGGAATATCACTCAGACATGAAATCAATGTCTTAAGGCTAGTAGAAGCAAGATGAGTGGATTTAGGTACGATGATTCTAAGTGAAATAAGTCACACAGAAAAAGACACTTATCATAAGCTATCACTTATAGAGGGAATATAAAAACCGCTACACTTGAACTGAATTACAAAACAGAACAGAGTCACACGTTTAGAAAACACACTATGGCTGCTTAACGGGAAAGGTGAGGTGGGGTGAGGCATAAAACAAGGGTTTCAAATTCGCTCAGATACCGTTCCATACACCCAATATGTAATAGACAACACCTGCTCCTTGCTCAGTGAACTGGACTCAACACCCCCTATTCACCGCACAAGAATATATGTGACTAGTAAGAATCTTAAAACCTATGTATTGATATCTGTCTGGCAGTGAGTCAAGTGGGTGTAAAGCCGCATAAACACAGTCGTGAAAAGCAGCTAAACCCCATTATAAAAATAAATTACTTTTAAAAACCCGTAAAACAAAGACAGTGAAAGAGAGAGAAATTCGTACAAAATTCGTTCAGAGGCTGTGATGCAACCTGGATTGACCATATCTAGGCCCACAGCTGGATGAGACATAAGGGTGGACACTCTTGGGGCTGAAAGGTTGGGTGAGGTTGGGTGAGCAAATGCAGACTCTTTAAGGTAACACTGCTTGGTACCCATCCCATGGGTCCCAAATCTCCAGGTTCAAGGGCATCTTCCTACATCGAAAACATGCATGAGGAACCCAGAAGATGGTACACCGTGTGATTTTGAAAGGTTTCTAATACGCACCTCATTTCTCATCTCCTTGTGCTCGGGTTCGCCTTTCCAGCTACTTTACTAGCAATCTCCCTACTTGGAGAATCAGCACCTTTAAGCTTCTGTTCCCTACAGGTTGCAAATTGTCCTGAGGATGAACGAGAAGAGGGGCAACCAATGAGAGACTAGATCTAGGTGTTGGGACAGGCACAGGTCACTCTATTTTCCCATCAGGAAGAAGAATTAACCACAGGCTCAGCCTGCCGCCCAGAAGCAGAATAGGGCCTGAGGCAATCCCGCGCTTTTGCGGCCAGCTCGCAAAAATCCAGTTGAAAAATGGAGCTCAGGGACACTGCAATTCACAAACCCGCAGAGCTATAAATGATAACTCTCATCCACAGATATATTGAGGGAAGGCAACGAAGAGAATTTGAAAGCAAGGCAGAATTGCAGGAAACAGGTTTCAGGAGGTAGATTCGAATTGCCTTTAAAGCAAATGAAAAGTGGCAAAATGTCGACAATGATGCCCTTGGCCAAACAGGGCGTATGCGTTTTTTCCTGAATATATTCAGGAAAAAACGCATACGCCCTGTTTGGCCAACCAAGCAACCTGGAAAGGCAAATCAGTGCTACAAAGAAGTCTCGCTTCCCATCGATCAAAAGGGCCATGCTGCAAAAAGTGTCAAAACCAGAAAAGCAGGACAGGCCATGGAGAAATGGCAGCCTTGCTACACTGATGGGCGGGATGTAAATTGCCAACAGCCACTCTGGAGAAGTGTACGGTGTGTACTGAAACATCGAAAAACCACAGCTTAGGGAACATAGGGCACGTCCACTCATGGGCGTATAAATTGGGAAAACTAAAAATCAGCAAGACACAGGCACCCCAAAGTTTAGGGCTGCTCTGTTGACAAGAACCTCCACTTCATGACACCTTAAATATCCCAGGAAAGAGAAAAATGGATAAAGAAGTTGTGGTCCTTATGTACAATGGAATATCACTCAGACATGAAATCAATGTCTTAAGGCTAGTAGAAGCAAGATGAGTGGATTTAGGTACGATGATTCTAAGTGAAATAAGTCACACAGAAAAAGACACTTATCATAAGCTATCACTTATAGAGGGAATATAAAAACCGCTACACTTGAACTGAATTACAAAACAGAACAGAGTCACACGTTTAGAAAACACACTATGGCTGCTTAACGGGAAAGGTGAGGTGGGGTGAGGCATAAAACAAGGGTTTCAAATTCGCTCAGATACCGTTCCATACACCCAATATGTAATAGACAACACCTGCTCCTTGCTCAGTGAACTGGACTCAACACCCCCTATTCACCGCACAAGAATATATGTGACTAGTAAGAATCTTAAAACCTATGTATTGATATCTATCTGGAAGTGAGTCAAGTGGGTGTAAAGCCGCATAAACACAGCCGTGAAAAGCAGCTAAACCCCATTATAAAAATAAATTACTTTTAAAAACCCGTAAAACAAAGACTGTGAAAGAGAGAGAAATTCTTACAAAATTCGTTCAGAGGCTGTGATGCAACCTGGATTGACCTTATCTAGACCCACAGCTGGATGAGACATAAGGGGGGACACTCTTGGGGCTGAAAGGTTGGGTGAGGTTGGGTGAGCAAACGCAGACCCTTTAAAGTAATACTGCCTGGTACCCATCCCATGGGTCCCAAATCTCCAGGTTAAAGGGCATCTTCCTACATCAAAAACATGCATGAGAAACCCAGAAGATGGTACACCGTGTGATTTTGAAAGGTTTCTAATACGCACCTGATTTCTCATCTCCTTGTGATCGGGTTCGCCTTTCCAGCTACTTTACTAGCAATCTCCCTACTTGGAGAATCAGCACCTTTAAGCTCCTGTTCCCTACAGGTTGCAATTTGTCCTGAGGATGAACGAGAAGAGGGGCAACCAATGAGAGACTAGATCTAGGTGTTGGGACAGGCACAGGTCACTCTATTTTCCCATCAGGAAGAAGAATTAACCACAGGCTCAGCCTGCCGCCCAGAAGCAGAATAGGGCCTGAGGCAATCCCGCGTTTTTGCGGCCAGCTTCCAAAAAAGCGAGTTGAAAAATGGAGCTCAGGGACACTGCAATTCACAAACCCGCAGAGCTATAAATGATAACTCTCATCCACAGATATATTGAGGGAAGGCAACGAAGAGGATTTGAAAGCAAGGCAGAATTGCAGGAAACAGGTTTCAGGAGGTAGATTCGAATCGCCTTTAAAGCACATGAAAAGGGGCAAAACTTCGACAATGATGCCCTTGGCCAAAAAGGGCGTATGCGTTTTTTCCTGAATATATTCAGGAAAAAACGCATACGCCCTTTTTTGCCAACCAAGCAACCTGGAAAGGCAAATCAGCGCTACAAAGAAGTCTCGCTTCCCATCGGTCAAAAGGGCCATGCTGCAAAAAGTGTCAAAACCAGAAATGCAGGACAGGCCATGGAGAAATGGCAGCCTTGCTACGCTGATGGGCGGGATGTAAATTGCCAACAGCCACTCTGGAGAAGTGTACGGTGTGTCCTGAAACATCGAAAAAACACAGCTTAGGGAGCATAGGGCACGTCCACTCATGGGCGTATAAATTGGGAAAACTAAAAATCAGCAAGACACAGGCACCCCAAAGTTTAGGGCTGCTCTGTTGACAAGAACCTCCACTTCATGACACCTTAAATATCCCAGGAAAGAGAAAAATGGATAAAGAAGTTGTGGTCCTTATGTACAATGGAATATCACTCAGACATGAAATCAAGGTCATAAGGCTAGTAGAAGCAAGATGAGTGGATTTAGGTACGATGATTCTAAGTGAAATAAGTCACACAGAAAAAGACACTTATCATTAGCTATCACTTATAGAGGGAATGTAAAAACCGCTACACTTGAAATGAATTACAAAACAGAACAGAGTCACACGTTTAGAAAACACACTATGGCTGCTTAACGGGAAAGGTGAGGTGGGGTGAGGCATAAAACAAGGGTTTCAAATTCGCTCAGATACCGTTCCATACACCCAATATGTAATAGACAACACCTGCTCCTTGCTCAGTGAACTGGACTCAACACCCCCTATTCACCGCACAAGAATATATGTGACTAGTAAGAATCTTAAAACCTATGTATTGATATCTGTCTGGCAGTGAGTCAAGTGGGTGTAAAGCCGCATAAACACAGTCGTGAAAAGCAGCTAAACCCCATTATAAAAATAAATTACTTTTAAAAACCCGTAAAACAAAGACAGTGAAAGAGAGAGAAATTCGTACAAAATTCGTTCAGAGGCTGTGATGCAACCTGGATTGACCATATCTAGGCCCACAGCTGGATGAGACATAAGGGTGGACACTCTTGGGGCTGAAAGGTTGGGTGAGGTTGGGTGAGCAAACGCAGACCCTTTAAGGTAACACTGCTTTGTACCCTTCCCATGGGTCCCAAATCTCCAGGTTCAAGGGCATCTTCCTACATCGAAAACATGCATGACGAACCCAGAAGATGGTACACCGTGTGATTTTGAAAGGTTTCTAATACGCACCTCATTTCTCATCTCCTTGTGCTCGGGTTCGCCTTTCCAGCTACTTTACTAGCAATCTCCCTACTTGGAGAATCAGCACCTTTAAGCTCCTGTTCCCTACAGGTTGCAATTTGTCCTGAGGATGAACGGGAAGAGGGGCAACCAATGAGAGACTAGATCTAGGTGTTGGGACAGGCAGAGGTTACTCTATTTTCCCATCGGGAAGAAGAATTAACCACAGGCTCAGCCTGCCGCCCAGAAGCAGAATAGGGCCTGAGGCAATCCCGCGCTTTTGCGGCCAGCTCCCAAAAAAGCCAGTTGAAAAATGGAGCTCAGGGACACTGCAATTCACAAACCCGCAGAGCTATAAATGATAACTCTCATCCACAGATATATTGAGGGAAGGCAACGAAGAGGATTTGAAAGCAAGGCAGAATTGCAGGAAACATGTTTCAGGAGGTAGATTCGAATCGCCTTTAAAGCACATGAAAAGTGGCAAAACATCGACAATGATGCCCTTGGCCAAACAGGGCGTATGCGTTTTTTCCTGAATATATTCAGGAAAAAACGCATACGCCCTGTTTGGCCAACCAAGCAACCTGGAAAGGCTAATCAGCGCTACAAAGAAGTCTCGCTTCCCATCGGTCAAAAGGGCCATGCTGCAAAAAGTGTCAAAACCAGAAATGCAGGACAGGCCATGGAGAAATGGCAGCCTTGGTACGCTGATGGGCGGGATGTAAATTGCCAACAGCCACTCTGGAGAAGTGTACGGTGTGTCCTAAAACATCGAAAAAACACAGCTTAGGGAGCATAGGGCACGTCCACTCATGGGCGTATAAATTGGGAAAACTAAAAATCAGCAAGACACAGGCACCCCAAAGTTTAGGGCTACTCTGTTGACAAGAACCTCCACTTCATGACACCTTAAATATCCCAGGAAAGAGAAAAATGGATAAAGAAGTTGTGGTCCTTATGTACAATGGAATATCACTCAGACATGAAATCAATTTCATAAGGCTAGTAGAAGCAAGATGAGTGGATTTAGGTACGATGATTTTACATGAAATAAGTCACACAGAAAAAGACACTTATCATAAGCTATCACTTATAGAGGGAATGTAAAAACCGCTACACTTGAACTGAATTACAAAACAGAACAGAGTCACACGTTTAGAAAACACACTATGGCTGCTTAATGGGAAAGGTGAGGTGGGGTGATGCATAAAACAAGGGTTTCAAATTCGCTCAGATACCGTTCCATACACCCAATATGTAATAGACAAGACCTACTCCTTGCTCAGTGAACTGGACTCAACAACCCCTATTCACTGCACAAGAATATATGTGACTAGTAAGAATCTTAAAACCTATGTATTGATATCTGTCTGGAAGTGAGTCAAGTGGGTGTAAAGCCGCATAAACACAGCCGTGAAAAGCAGCTGAACCCCATTATAAAAATAAATTACTTTTAAAAACCCGTAAAACAAAGACAGTGAAAGCGAGAGAAATTCTTACAGAATTCGTTCAGAGGCTATGATGCAACCTGGATTGACCATATCTAGACCCACAGCTGGATGAGACATAAGGGTGGACACTCTTGGGGCTGAAAGGTTGGGTGAGGTTCGGTGAGCAAACGCAGACCCTTTAAAGTAATACTGCCTGGTACCCATCCCATGGGTCCCAAATCTCCAGGTTCAAGGGCATCTTCCTACATCAAAAACATGCATGAGAAACCCAGAAGATGGTACACCGTGTGATTTTGAAAGGTTTCTAATACGCACCTGATTTCTCATCTCCTTGTGATCGGGTTCGCCTTTCCAGCTACTTTACTAGCAATCTCCCTACTTGGAGAATCAGCACCTTTAAGCTTCTGTTTCTACAGGTTGCAATTTGTCCTGAGGATGAACGGGAAGAGGGGCAACCAATGAGAGACTAGATCTAGGTGTTGGGACAGGCACAGGTCACTCTATTTTCCCATCAGGAAGAAGAATTAACCACAGGCTCAGCCTGCCGCGCAGAAGCAGAATAGGGCCTGAGGCAATCCCGCGTTTTTGCGGCCAGCTCCCAAAAAAGCGAGTTGAAAAATGGAGCTCAGGGACACTGCAATTCACAAACCCGCAGAGCTATAAATGATAACTCTCATCCACAGATATATTGAGGGAAGGCAACGAAGAGGATTTGAAAGCAAGGCAGAATTGCAGGAAACAGGTTTCAGGAGGTAGATTCGAATCGCCTTTAAAGCACATGAAAAGTGTCAAAACTTCGACAATGATGCCCTTGGCCAAAAAGGGCGTATGCGTTTTTTCCTGAATATATTCAGGAAAAAACGCATACGCCCTTTTTTGCCAACCAAGCAACCTGGAAAGGCAAATCAGCGCTACAAAGAAGTCTCGCTTCCCATCGGTCAAAAGGGCCATGCTGCAAAAAGTGTCAAAACCAGAAATGCAGGACAGGCCATGGAGAAATGGCAGCCTTGCTACGCTGATGGGCGGGATGTAAATTGCCAACAGCCACTCTGGAGAAGTGTACGGTGTGTCCTGAAACATCGAAAGAACACAGCTTAGGGAGCATAGGGCACGTCCACTCATGGGCGTATAAATTGGGAAAACTAAAAATCAGCAAGACACAGGCACCCCAAAGTTTAGGGCTGCTCTGTTGACAAGAACCTCCACTTCATGACACCTTAAATATCCCAGGAAAGAGAAAAATGGATAAAGAAGTTGTGGTCCTTATGTACAATGGAATATCATTCAGACATGAAATCAAGGTCATAAGGCTAGTAGAAGCAAGATGAGTGGATTTAGGTACGATGATTCTAAGTGAAATAAGTCACACAGAAAAAGACACTTATCATTAGCTATCACTTATAGAGGGAATGTAAAAACCGCTACACTTGAACTGAATTACAAAACAGAACAGAGTCACACGTTTAGAAAACACACTATGGCTGCTTAACGGGAAAGGTGAGGTGGGGTGAGGCATAAAACAAGGGTTTCAAATTCGCTCAGATACCGTTCCATACACCCAATATGTAATAGAAAACACCTGCTCCTTGCTCAGTGAACTGGACTCAACACCCCCTATTCACCGCACAAGAATATATGTGACTAGTAAGAATCTTAAAACCTATGTATTGATATCTGTCTGGCATTGAGTCAAGTGGGTGTAAAGCCGCATAAACACAGCCGTGAAAAGCAGCTAAACCCCATTATAAAAATAAATTACTTTTAAAAACCCGTAAAACAAAGACAGTGAAAGAGAGAGACATTCTTACAAAATTCGTTCAGAGGCTGTGATGCAACCTGGATTGACCTTATCTAGACCCACAGCTGGATGAGACATAAGGGTGGACACTCTTGGGGCTGAAAGGTTGGGTGAGGTTGGGTGAGCAAGCACAGACCCTTTAAAGTACTACTGCCTGGTACCCACCCCATGGGTCCCAAATCTCCAGGTTCAAGGGCATGTTCCTACATCGAAAACATGCATGAGGAACCCAGAAGATGGTACACCGTGTGATTTTGAAAGGTTTCTAATACGCACCTCATTTCTCATCTCCTTGTGCTCGGGTTCTCCTTTCCAGCTACTTTACTAGCAATCTCCCTACTTGGAGAATCAGCACCTTTAAGCTCCTGTTCCCTACAGGTTGCAATTTGTCCTGAGGATGAACGGGAAGAGGGGCAACCAATGAGAGACTAGATCTAGGTGTTGGGACAGGCAGAGGTCACTCTATTTTCCCATCGGGAAGAAGAATTAACCACAGGCTCAGCCTGCAGCCCAGAAGCAGAATAGGGCCTGAGGCAATCCCGCGCTTTTGCGGCCAGCTCCCAAAAAAGCCAGTTGAAAAATGGAGCTCAGGGACACTGCAATTCACAAACCCGCAGAGCTATAAATGATAACTCTCATCCACAGATATATTGAGGGAAGGCAACGAAGAGGATTTGAAAGCAAGGCAGAATTGCAGGAAACATGTTTCAGGAGGTAGATACGAATCGCCTTTAAAGCACATGAAAAGCGGCAAAACGTCGACAATTATGCCCTTGGCCAAAAAGGGCGTATGCGTTTTTTCCTGAATATATTCAGGAAAAAACGCATACGCACTTTTTTGCCAACCAAGCAACCTGGAAAGGCAAATCAGCGCTACAAAGAAGTCTCGCTTCCCATCGGTCAAAAGGGCCATGCTGCAAAAAGTGTCAAAACCAGAAATGCAGGACAGGCCATGGAGAAATGGCAGCCTTGCTACGCTGATGGGCGGGATGTAAATTGCCAACAGCCACTCTGGAGATGTGTACGGTGTGTCCTGAAACATCGAAAAAACACAGCTTAGGGAGCATAGGGCACGTCCACTCATGGGCGTATAAATTGGGAAAACTAAAAATCAGCAAGACACAGCCACCCCAAAGTTTAGGGCTGCTCTGTTGACAAGAACCTCCACTTCATGACACCTTAAATATCCCAGGAAAGAGAAAAATGGATAAAGAAGTTGTGGTCCTTATGTACAATGGAATATCACTCAGACATGAAATCAAGGTCATAAGGCTAGTAGAAGCAAGATGAGTGGATTTAGGTACGATGATTCTAAGTGAAATACGTCACACAGAAAAAGACACTTATCATTAGCTATCACTTATAGAGGGAATGTAAAAACCGCTACACTTGAAATGAATTACAAAACAGAACAGAGTCACACGTTTAGAAAACACACTATGGCTGCTTAACAGGAAAGGTGATGTGGGGTGAGGCATAAAACAAGGGTTTCAAATTCGCTCAGATACCGTTCCATACACCCAATATGTAATAGACAACACCTGCTCCTTGCTCAGTGAACTGGACTCAACACCCCCTATTCACCGCAGAAGAATATATGTGACTAGTAAGAATCTTAAAACCTATGTATTGATATCTGTCTGGCAGTGAGTCAAGTGGGTGTAAAGCCGCATAAACACAGTCGTGAAAAGCAGCTAAACCCCATTATAAAAATAAATTACTTTTAAAAACCCGTAAAACAAAGACAGTGAAAGAGAGAGAAATTCTTACAAAATTCGTTCAGAGGCTGTGATGCAACCTAGATTGACCATATCTAGGCCCACAGCTGGATGAGACATAAGGGTGGACACTCTTGGGGCTGAAAGGTTGGGTGAGGTTGGGTGAGCAAAAGCAGACCTTTTAAGGTAACACTGCTTGGTACCCATCCCATGGGTCCCAAATCTCCAGGTTCAAGGGCATCTTCCTACATCGAAAACATGCATGAGGAACCCAGAAGATGGTACACCGTGTGATTTTGAAAGGTTTCTAATACGCACCTCATTTCTCATCTCCTTGTGCTCGGGTTCGCCATTCCAGCTACTTTACTAGCAATCTCCCTACTTGGAGAATCAGCACCTTTAAGCTCCTGTTGCCTACAGGTTGCAATTTGTCCTGAGGATGAACGGGAAGAGGGGCAACCAATGAGAGACTAGATCTAGGTGTTGGGACAGGCAGAGGTTACTCTATTTTCCCATCGGGAAGAAGAATTAACCACAGGCTCAGCCTGCCGCCCAGAAGCAGAATAGGGCCTGAGGCAATCCCGCGCTTTTGCGGCCAGCTCCCAAAAAAGCCAGTTGAAAAATGGAGCTCAGGGACACTGCAATTCACAAACCCGCAGAGCTATAAATGATAACTCTCATCCACAGATATATTGAGGGAAGGCAACGAAGAGGATTTGAAAGCAAGGCAGAATTGCAGGAAACAGGTTTCAGGAGGTAGATTCGAATCGCCTTTAAAGCACATGAAAAGTGGCAAAACATCAACAATGATGCCCTTGGCCAAACAGGGCGTATGCGTTTTTTCCTGAATATATTCAGGAAAAAACGCATACGCCCTGTTTGGCCAACCAAGCAACCTGGAAAGGCTAATCAGCGCTACAAAGAAGTCTCGCTTCCCATCGGTCAAAAGGGCCATGCTGCAAAAAGTGTCAAAACCAGAAATGCAGGACAGGCCATGGAGAAATGGCAGCCTTGGTAGGCTGATGGGCGGGATGTAAATTGCCAACAGCCACTCTGGAGAAGTGTACGGTGTGTCCTAAAACATGGAAAAAACACAGCTTAGGGAGCATAGGGCACGTCCACTCATGGGCGTATAAATTGGGAAAACTAAAAATCAGCAAGACACAGGCACCCCAAAGTTTAGGGCTGCTCTGTTGACAAGAACCTCCACTTCATGACACCTTAAATATCCCAGGAAAGAGAAAAATGGATAAAGAAGTTGTGGTCCTTATGTACAATGGAATATCACTCAGACATGAAATCAATTTCATAAGGCTAGTAGAAGCAAGATGAGTGGATTTAGGTACGATGATTCTACGTGAAATAAGTCACACAGAAAAAGACACTTATCATAAGCTATCACTTATAGAGGGAATGTAAAAACCGCTACACTTGAACTGAATTACAAAACAGAACAGAGTCACACGTTTAGAAAACACACTATGGCTGCTTAATGGGAAAGGTGAGGTGGGGTGATGCATAAAACAAGGGTTTCAAATTCGCTCAGATACCGTTCCATACACCCAATATGTAATAGACAAGACCTACTCCTTGCTCAGTGAACTGGACTCAACACCCCCTATTCACTGCACAAGAATATATGTGACTAGTAAGAATCTTAAAACCTATGTATTGATATCTGTCTGGAAGTGAGTCAAGTGGGTGTAAAGCCGCATAAACACAGCCGTGAAAAGCAGCTAAACCCCATTATAAAAATAAATTACTTTTAAAAACCCGTAAAACAAAGACAGTGAAAGAGAGAGAAATTCTTACAGAATTCGTTCAGAGGCTGTGATGCAACCTGGATTGACCATATCTAGACCCACAGCTGGATGAGACATAAGGGTGGACACTCTTGGGGCTGAAAGGTTGGGTGAGGTTGGGTGAGCAAACGCAGACCCTTTAAAGTAATACTGCCTGGTACCCATCCCATGGGTCCCAAATCTCCAGGTTCAAGGGAATCTTCCTACATCAAAAACATGCATGAGAAACCCAGAAGATGGTACACCGTGTGATTTTGAAAGGTTTCTAATACGCACCTGATTTCTCATCTCCTTGTGATCGGGTTCGCCTTTCCAGCTACTTTACTAGCAATCTCCCTACTTGGAGAATCAGCACCTTTAAGCTCCTGTTCCCTACAGGTTGCAATTTGTCCTGAGGATGAACGGGAAGAGGGGCAACCAATGAGAGACTAAATCTAGGTGTTGGGACAGGCACAGGTCACTCTATTTTCCCATCAGGAAGAAGAATTAACCACAGGCTCAGCCTGCCGCCCAGAAGCAGAATAGGGCCTGAGGCAATCCCGCGTTTTTGCGGCCAGCTCCCAAAAAAGCGAGTTGAAAAATGGAGCTCAGGGACACTGCAATTCACAAACCCGCAGAGCTATAAATGATAACTCTCATCCACAGATATATTGAGGGAAGGCAACGAAGAGGATTTGAAAGCAAGGCAGAATTGCAGGAAACAGGTTTCAGGAGGTAGATTCGAATCGCCTTTAAAGCACATGAAAAGTGTCAAAACTTCGACAATGATGCCCTTGGCCAAAAAGGGCGTATGCGTTTTTTCCTGAATATATTCAGGAAAAAACGCATACGCCCTTTTTTGCCAACCAAGCAACCTGGAAAGGCAAATCAGCGCTACAAAGAAGTCTCGCTTCCCATCGGTCAAAAGGGCCATGCTGCAAAAAGTGTCAAAACCAGAAATGCAGGACAGGCCATGGAGAAATGGCAGCCTTGCTACGCTGATGGGCGGGATGTAAATTGCCAACAGCCACTCTGGAGAAGTGTACGGTGTGTCCTGAAACATCGAAAAAACACAGCTTAGGGAGCATAGTGCACGTCCACTCATGGGCGTATAAATTGGGAAAACTAAAAATCAGCAAGACACAGGCACCCCAAAGTTTAGGGCTGCTCTGTTGACAAGAACCTCCACTTCATGACACCTTAAATATCCCAGGAAAGAGAAAAATGGATAAAGAAGTTGTGGTCCTTATGTACAATGGAATATCACTCAGACATGAAATCAATGTCTTAAGGCTAGTAGAAGCAAGATGAGTGGATTTAGGTACGATGATTCTAAGTGAAATAAGTCACACAGAAAAAGACACTTATCATAAGCTATCACTTATAGAGGGAATATAAAAACCGCTACACTTGAAATGAATTACAAAACAGAACAGAGTCACACGTTTAGAAAACACACTATGGCTGCTTAACGGGAAAGGTGAGGTGGGGTGAGGCATAAAACAAGGGTTTCAAATTCGCTCAGATACCGTTCCGTACACCCAATATGTAATAGACAACACCTGCTCCTTGCTCAGTGAACTGGACTCAACACCCCCTATTCACCGCACAAGAATATATGTGACTAGTAAGAATCTTAAAACCTATGTATTGATATCTGTCTGGCAGTGAGTCAAGTGGGTGTAAAGCCGCATAAACACAGCCGTGAAAAGCAGCTAAACCCCATTATAAAAATAAATTACTTTTAAAAACCCGTAAAACAAAGACAGTGAAAGAGAGAGAAATTCTTACAAAATTCGTTCAGAGGCTGTGATGCAACCTGGATTGACCTTATCTAGACCCACAGCTGGATGAGACATAAGGGTGGACACTCTTGGGGCTGAAAGGTTGGGTGAGGTTGGGTGAGCAAGCACAGACCCTTTAAAGTAATACTGCCTGGTACCCACCCCATGGGTCCCAAATCTCCAGGTTCAAGGGCATCTTCCTACATCGAAAACATGCATGAGGAACCCAGAAGATGGTACACCGTGTGATTTTGAAAGGTTTCTAATACGCACCTCATTTCTCATCTCCTTGTGCTCGGGTTCGCCATTCCAGCTACTTTACTAGCAATCTCCCTACTTGGAGAATCAGCACCTTTAAGCTCCTGTTCCCTACAGGTTGCAATTTGTCCTGAGGATGAACGGGAAGAGGGGCAAGCAATGAGAGACTAGATCTAGGTGTTGGGACAGGCAGAGGTTACTCTAATTTCCCATCGGGAAGAAGAATTAACCACAGGCTCAGCCTGCCGCCCAGAAGCAGAATAGGGCCTGAGGCAATCCCGCGCTTTTGCGGCCAGCTCCCAAAAAAGCCAGTTGAAAAATGGAGCTCAGGGACACTGCAATTCACAAACCCGCAGAGCTATAAATGATAACTCTCATCCACAAATATATTGAGGGAAGGCAACGAAGAGGATTTGAAAGCAAGGCAGAATTGCAGGAAACATGTTTCAGGAGGTAGATTCGAATCGCCTTTAAAGCACATGAAAAGTGGCAAAACATCGACAATGATGCCCTTGGCCAAACAGGGCGTATGCGTTTTTTCCTGAATATATTCAGGAAAAAACGCATACGCCCTGTTTGGCCAACCAAGCAACCTGGAAAGGCTAATCAGTGCTACAAAGAAGTCTCGCTTCCCATCGGTCAAAAGGGCCATGCTGCAAAAAGTGTCAAAACCAGAAATGCAGGACAGGCCATGGAGAAATGGCAGCCTTGCTACGCTGATGGGCGGGATGTAAATTGCCAACAGCCACTCTGGAGAAGTGTACGGTGTGTCCTAAAACATCGAAAAAACACAGCTTAGGGAGCATAGGGCACGTCCACTCATGGGCGTATAAATTGGGAAAACTAAAAATCAGCAAGACACAGGCACCCCAAAGTTTAGGGCTGCTCTGTTGACAAGAACCTCCACTTCATGACACCTTAAATATCCCAGGAAAGAGAAAAATGGATAAAGAAGTTGTGGTCCTTATGTACAATGGAATATCACTCAGACATGAAATCAATTTCATAAGGCTAGTAGAAGCAAGATGAGTGGATTTAGGTACGATGATTCTACGTGAAATAAGTCAAACAGAAAAAGACACTTATCATAAGCTATCACTTATAGAGGGAATGTAAAAACCGCTACACTTGAACTGAATTACAAAACAGAACAGAGTCACACGTTTAGAAAACACACTATGGCTGCTTAATGGGAAAGGTGAGGTGGGGTGATGCATAAAACAAGGGTTTCAAATTCGCTCAGATACCGTTCCATACACCCAATATGTAATAGACAAGACCTACTCCTTGCTCAGTGAACTGGACTCAACACCCCCTATTCACTGCACAAGAATATATGTGACTAGTAAGAATCTTAAAACCTATGTATTGATATCTGTCTGGAAGTGAGTCAAGTGGGTGTAAAGCCGCATAAACACAGCCGTGAAAAGCAGCTGAACCCCATTAAAAAATAAATTACTTTTAAAAACCCGTAAAACAAAGACAGTGAAAGAGAGAGAAATTCTTACAGAATTCGTACAGAGGCTGTGATGCAACCTGGATTGACCATATCTAGACCCACAGCTGGATGAGACATAAGGGTGGACACTCTTGGGGCTGAAAGGTTGGGTGAGGTTGGGTGAGCAAACACAGACCCTTTAAAGTAATACTGCCTGGTACCCATCCCATGGGTCCCAAATCTCCAGGTTCAAGGGCATCTTCCTACATCAAAAACATGCATGAGAAACCCAGAAGATGGTACACCGTGTGATTTTGAAAGGTTTCTAATACGCACCTGATTTCTCATCTCCTTGTGATCGGGTTCGCCTTTCCAGCTACTTTACTAGCAATCTCCCTACTTGGAGGATCAGCACCTTTAAGCTCCTGTTCCCTACAGGTTGCAATTTGTCCTGAGGATGAACGGGAAGAGGGGCAACCAATGAGAGACTAGATCTAGGTGTTGGGACAGGCACAGGTCACTCTATTTTCCCATCAGGAAGAAGAATTAACCACAGGCTCAGCCTGCCGCCCAGAAGCAGAATAGGGCCTGAGGCAATCCCGCGTTTTTGCGGCCAGCTCCCAAAAAAGCGAGTTGAAAAATGGAGCTCAGGGACACTGCAATTCACAAACCCGCAGAGCTATAAATGATAACTCTCATCCACAGATATATTGAGGGAAGGCAACGAAGAGGATTTGAATGCAAGGCAGAATTGCAGGAAACAGGTTTCAGGAGGTAGATTCGAATCGCCTTTAAAGCACATGAAAAGTGGCAAAACTTCGACAATGATGCCCTTGGCCAAAAAGGGCGTATGCGTTTTTTCCTGAATATATTCAGGAAAAAACGCATACGCCCTTTTTTGCCAACCAAGCAACCTGGAAAGGCAAATCAGCGCTACAAAGAAGTCTCGCTTCCCATCGGTCAAAAGGGCCATGCTGCAAAAAGTGTCAAAACCAGAAATGCAGGACAGGCCATGGAGAAATGGCAGCCTTGCTACGCTGATGGGCGGGATGTAAATTGCCAACAGCCACTCTGGAGAAGTGTACGGTGTGTCCTGAAACATCGAAAAAACACAGCTTAGGGAGCATAGGGCACGTCCACTCATGGGCGTATAAATTGGGAAAACTAAAAATCAGCAAGACACAGGCACCCCAAAGTTTAGGGCTGCTCTGTTGACAAGAACCTCCACTTCATGACACCTTAAATATCCCAGGAAAGAGAAAAATGGATAAAGAAGTTGTGGTCCTTATGTACAATGGAATATCACTCAGACATGAAATCAAGGTCATAAGGCTAGTAGAAGCAAGATGAGTGGATTTAGGTACGATGATTCTAAGTGAAATAAGTCACACAGAAAAAGACACTTATCATTAGCTATCACTTATAGAGGGAATGTAAAAACCGCTACACTTGAACTGAATTACAAAACAGAACAGAGTCACACGTTTAGAAAACACACTATGGCTGCTTAACGGGAAAGGTGAGGTGGGGTGAGGCATAAAACAAGGGTTTCAAATTCGCTCAGATACCGTTCCGTACACCCAATATGTAATAGACAACACCTGCTCCTTGCTCAGTGAACTGGACTCAACACCCCCTATTCACCGCACAAGAATATATGTGACTAGTAAGAATCTTAAAACCTATGTATTGATATCTGTCTGGCAGTGAGTCAAGTGGGTGTAAAGCCGCATAAACACAGCCGTGAAAAGCAGCTAAACCCCATTATAAAAATAAATTACTTTTAAAAACCCGTAAAACAAAGACAGTGAAAGAGAGAGAAATTCTTACAAAATTCGTTCAGAGGCTGTGATGCAACCTGGATTGACCTTATCTAGACCCACAGCTGGATGAGACATAAGGGTGGACACTCTTGGGGCTGAAAGGTTGGGTGAGGTTGGGTGAGCAAGCACAGACCCTTTAAAGTACTACTGCCTGGTACCCACCCCATGGGTCCCAAATCTCCAGGTTCAAGGGCATCTTCCTACATCGAAAACATGCATGAGGAACCCAGAAGATGGTACACCGTGTGATTTTGAAAGGTTTCTAATACGCACCTCATTTCTCATCTCCTTGTGCTCGGGTTCGCCATTCCAGCTACTTTACTAGCAATCTCCCTACTTGGAGAATCAGCACCTTTAAGCTCCTGTTCCCTACAGGTTGCAATTTGTCCTGAGGATGAACGGGAAGAGGGGCAAGCAATGAGAGACTAGATCTAGGTGTTGGGACAGGCAGAGGTCACTCTAATTTCCCATCGGGAAGAAGAATTAACCACAGGCTCAGCCTGCCGCCCAGAAGCAGAATAGGGCCTGAGGCAATCCCGCGCTTTTGCGGCCAGCTCCCAAAAAAGCCAGTTGAAAAATGGAGCTCAGGGACACTGCAATTCACAAACCCGCAGAGCTATAAATGATAACTCTCATCCACAGATATATTGAGGGAAGGCAACGAAGAGGATTTGAAAGCAAGGCAGAATTGCAGGAAACATGTTTCAGGAGGTAGATTCGAATCGCCTTTAAAGCACATGAAAAGTGGCAAAACATCGACAATGATGCCCTTGGCCAAACAGGGCGTATGCGTTTTTTCCTGAATATATTCAGGAAAAAACGCATACGCCCTGTTTGGCCAACCAAGCAACCTGGAAAGGCTAATCAGCGCTACAAAGAAGTCTCGCTTCCCATCGGTCAAAAGGGCCATGCTGCAAAAAGTGTCAAAACCAGAAATGCAGGACAGGCCATGGAGAAATGGCAGCCTTGCTACGCTGATGGGCGGGATGTAAATTGCCAACAGCCACTCTGGAGAAGTGTACGGTGTGTCCTAAAACATCGAAAAAACACAGCTTAGGGAGCATAGGGCACGTCCACTCATGGGCGTATAAATTGGGAAAACTAAAAATCAGCAAGACACAGGCACCCCAAAGTTTAGGGCTGCTCTGTTGACAAGAACCTCCACTTCATGACACCTTAAATATCCCAGGAAAGAGAAAAATGGATAAAGAAGTTGTGGTCCTTATGTACAATGGAATATCACTCAGACATGAAATCAAGGTCATAAGGCTAGTAGAAGCAAGATGAGTGGATTTAGGTACGATGATTCTAAGTGAAATAAGTCACACAGAAAAAGACACTTATCATTAGCTATCACTTATAGAGGGAATGTAAAAACCGCTACACTTGAAATGAATTACAAAACAGAACAGAGTCACACGTTTAGAAAACACACTATGGCTGCTTAACGGGAAAGGTGAGGTGGGGTGAGGCATAAAACAAGGGTTTCAAATTCGCTCAGATACCGTTCCATACACCCAATATGTAATAGACAACACCTGCTCCTTGCTCAGTGAACTGGACTCAACACCCCCTATTCACCGCACAAGAATATATGTGACTAGTAAGAATCTTAAAACCTATGTATTGATATCTGTCTGGCAGTGAGTCAAGTGGGTGTAAAGCCGCATAAACACAGTCGTGAAAAGCAGCTAAACCCCATTATAAAAATAAATTACTTTTAAAAACCCGTAAAACAAAGACAGTGAAAGAGAGAGAAATTCGTACAAAATTCGTTCAGAGGCTGTGATGCAACCTGGATTGACCATATCTAGGCCCACAGCTGGATGAGACATAAGGGTGGACACTCTTGGGGCTGAAAGGTTGGGTGAGGTTGGGTGAGCAAACGCAGACTCTTTAAGGTAACACTGCTTGGTACCCATCCCATGGGTCCCAAATCTCCAGGTTCAAGGGCATCTTCCTACATCGAAAACATTCATGAGGAACCCAGAAGATGGTACACCGTGTGATTTTGAAAGGTTTCTAATACGCACCTCATTTCTCATCTCCTTGTGCTCGGGTTCGCCTTTCCAGCTACTTTACTAGCAATCTCCCTACTTGGAGAATCAGCACCTTTAAGCTTCTGTTCCCTACAGGTTGCAAATTGTCCTGAGGATGAACGGGAAGAGGGGCAACCAATGAGAGACTAGATCTAGGTGTTGGGACAGGCACAGGTCACTCTATTTTCCCATCAGGAAGAAGAATTAACCACAGGCTCAGCCTGCCGCCCAGAAGCAGAATAGGGCCTGAGGCAATCCCGCGCTTTTGCGGCCAGCTCGCAAAAAAGCCAGTTGAAAAATGGAGCTCAGGGACACTGCAATTCACAAACCCGCAGAGCTATAAATGATAACTCTCATCCACAGATATATTGAGGGAAGGCAACGAAGAGAATTTGAAAGCAAGGAAGAATTGCAGGAAACAGGTTTCAGGAGGTAGATTCGAATTGCCTTTAAAGCAAATGAAAAGTGGCAAAATGTCGACAATGATGCCCTTGGCCAAACAGGGCGTATGCGTTTTTTCCTGAATATATTCAGGAAAAAACGCATACGCCCTGTTTGGCCAACCAAGCAACCTGGAAAGGCAAATCAGTGCTACAAAGAAGTCTCGCTTCCCATCGATCAAAAGGGCCATGCTGCAAAAAGTGTCAAAACCAGAAAAGCAGGACAGGCCATGGAGAAATGGCAGCCTTGCTACACTGATGGGCGGGATGTAAATTGCCAACAGCCACTCTGGAGAAGTGTACGGTGTGTACTGAAACATCGAAAAACCACAGCTTAGGGAACATAGGGCACGTCCACTCATGGGCGTATAAATTGGGAAAACTAAAAATCAGCAAGACACAGGCACCCCAAAGTTTAGGGCTGCTCTGTTGACAAGAACCTCCACTTCATGACACCTTAAATATCCCAGGAAAGAGAAAAATGGATAAAGAAGTTGTGGTCCTTATGTACAATGGAATATCACTCAGACATGAAATCAATGTCTTAAGGCTAGTAGAAGCAAGATGAGTGGATTTAGGTACGATGATTCTAAGTGAAATAAGTCACACAGAAAAAGACACTTATCATAAGCTATCACTTATAGAGGGAATATAAAAACCGCTACACTTGAACTGAATTACAAAACAGAACAGAGTCACACGTTTAGAAAACACACTATGGCTGCTTAACGGGAAAGGTGAGGTGGGGTGAGGCATAAAACAAGGGTTTCAAATTCGCTCAGATACCGTTCCATACACCCAATATGTAATAGACAACACCTGCTCCTTGCTCAGTGAACTGGACTCAACACCCCCTATTCACCGCACAAGAATATATGTGACTAGTAAGAATCTTAAAACCTATGTATTGATATCTGTCTGGCAGTGAGTCAAGTGGGTGTAAAGCCGCATAAACACAGTCGTGAAAAGCAGCTAAACCCCATTATAAAAATAAATTACTTTTAAAAACCCGTAAAACAAAGACAGTGAAAGAGAGAGAAATTCGTACAAAATTCGTTCAGAGGCTGTGATGCAACCTGGATTGACCATATCTAGGCCCACAGCTGGATGAGACATAAGGGTGGACACTCTTGGGGCTGAAAGGTTGGGTGAGGTTGGGTGAGCAAATGCAGACTCTTTAAGGTAACACTGCTTGGTACCCATCCCATGGGTCCCAAATCTCCAGGTTCAAGGGCATCTTCCTACATCGAAAACATGCATGAGGAACCCAGAAGATGGTACACCGTGTGATTTTGAAAGGTTTCTAATACGCACCTCATTTCTCATCTCCTTGAGCTCGGGTTCGCCTTTCCAGCTACTTTACTAGCAATCTCCCTACTTGGAGAATCAGCACCTTTAAGCTTCTGTTCCCTACAGGTTGCAAATTGTCCTGAGGATGAACGAGAAGAGGGGCAACCAATGAGAGACTAGATCTAGGTGTTGGGACAGGCACAGGTCACTCTATTTTCCCATCAGGAAGAAGAATTAACCACAGGCTCAGCCTGCCGCCCAGAAGCAGAATAGGGCCTGAGGCAATCCCGCGCTTTTGCGGCCAGCTCGCAAAAATCCAGTTGAAAAATGGAGCTCAGGGACACTGCAATTCACAAACCCGCAGAGCTATAAATGATAACTCTCATCCACAGATATATTGAGGGAAGGCAACGAAGAGAATTTGAAAGCAAGGCAGAATTGCAGGAAACAGGTTTCAGGAGGTAGATTCGAATTGCCTTTAAAGCAAATGAAAAGTGGCAAAATGTCGACAATGATGCCCTTGGCCAAACAGGGCGTATGCGTTTTTTCCTGAATATATTCAGGAAAAAACGCATACGCCCTGTTTGGCCAACCAAGCAACCTGGAAAGGCAAATCAGTGCTACAAAGAAGTCTCGCTTCCCATCGATCAAAAGGGCCATGCTGCAAAAAGTGTCAAAACCAGAAAAGCAGGACAGGCCATGGAGAAATGGCAGCCTTGCTACACTGATGGGCGGGATGTAAATTGCCAACAGCCACTCTGGAGAAGTGTACGGTGTGTACTGAAACATCGAAAAACCACAGCTTAGGGAACATAGGGCACGTCCACTCATGGGCGTATAAATTGGGAAAACTAAAAATCAGCAAGACACAGGCACCCCAAAGTTTAGGGCTGCTCTGTTGACAAGAACCTCCACTTCATGACACCTTAAATATCCCAGGAAAGAGAAAAATGGATAAAGAAGTTGTGGTCCTTATGTACAATGGAATATCACTCAGACATGAAATCAATGTCTTAAGGCTAGTAGAAGCAAGATGAGTGGATTTAGGTACGATGATTCTAAGTGAAATAAGTCACACAGAAAAAGACACTTATCATAAGCTATCACTTATAGAGGGAATATAAAAACCGCTACACTTGAACTGAATTACAAAACAGAACAGAGTCACACGTTTAGAAAACACACTATGGCTGCTTAACGGGAAAGGTGAGGTGGGGTGAGGCATAAAACAAGGGTTTCAAATTCGCTCAGATACCGTTCCATACACCCAATATGTAATAGACAACACCTGCTCCTTGCTCAGTGAACTGGACTCAACACCCCCTATTCACCGCACAAGAATATATGTGACTAGTAAGAATCTTAAAACCTATGTATTGATATCTATCTGGAAGTGAGTCAAGTGGGTGTAAAGCCGCATAAACACAGCCGTGAAAAGCAGCTAAACCCCATTATAAAAATAAATTACTTTTAAAAACCCGTAAAACAAAGACTGTGAAAGAGAGAGAAATTCTTACAAAATTCGTTCAGAGGCTGTGATGCAACCTGGATTGACCTTATCTAGACCCACAGCTGGATGAGACATAAGGGGGGACACTCTTGGGGCTGAAAGGTTGGGTGAGGTTGGGTGAGCAAACGCAGACCCTTTAAAGTAATACTGCCTGGTACCCATCCCATGGGTCCCAAATCTCCAGGTTAAAGGGCATCTTCCTACATCAAAAACATGCATGAGAAACCCAGAAGATGGTACACCGTGTGATTTTGAAAGGTTTCTAATACGCACCTGATTTCTCATCTCCTTGTGATCGGGTTCGCCTTTCCAGCTACTTTACTAGCAATCTCCCTACTTGGAGAATCAGCACCTTTAAGCTCCTGTTCCCTACAGGTTGCAATTTGTCCTGAGGATGAACGAGAAGAGGGGCAACCAATGAGAGACTAGATCTAGGTGTTGGGACAGGCACAGGTCACTCTATTTTCCCATCAGGAAGAAGAATTAACCACAGGCTCAGCCTGCCGCCCAGAAGCAGAATAGGGCCTGAGGCAATCCCGCGTTTTTGCGGCCAGCTTCCAAAAAAGCGAGTTGAAAAATGGAGCTCAGGGACACTGCAATTCACAAACCCGCAGAGCTATAAATGATAACTCTCATCCACAGATATATTGAGGGAAGGCAACGAAGAGGATTTGAAAGCAAGGCAGAATTGCAGGAAACAGGTTTCAGGAGGTAGATTCGAATCGCCTTTAAAGCACATGAAAAGGGGCAAAACTTCGACAATGATGCCCTTGGCCAAAAAGGGCGTATGCGTTTTTTCCTGAATATATTCAGGAAAAAACGCATACGCCCTTTTTTGCCAACCAAGCAACCTGGAAAGGCAAATCAGCGCTACAAAGAAGTCTCGCTTCCCATCGGTCAAAAGGGCCATGCTGCAAAAAGTGTCAAAACCAGAAATGCAGGACAGGCCATGGAGAAATGGCAGCCTTGCTACGCTGATGGGCGGGATGTAAATTGCCAACAGCCACTCTGGAGAAGTGTACGGTGTGTCCTGAAACATCGAAAAAACACAGCTTAGGGAGCATAGGGCACGTCCACTCATGGGCGTATAAATTGGGAAAACTAAAAATCAGCAAGACACAGGCACCCCAAAGTTTAGGGCTGCTCTGTTGACAAGAACCTCCACTTCATGACACCTTAAATATCCCAGGAAAGAGAAAAATGGATAAAGAAGTTGTGGTCCTTATGTACAATGGAATATCACTCAGACATGAAATCAAGGTCATAAGGCTAGTAGAAGCAAGATGAGTGGATTTAGGTACGATGATTCTAAGTGAAATAAGTCACACAGAAAAAGACACTTATCATTAGCTATCACTTATAGAGGGAATGTAAAAACCGCTACACTTGAAATGAATTACAAAACAGAACAGAGTCACACGTTTAGAAAACACACTATGGCTGCTTAACGGGAAAGGTGAGGTGGGGTGAGGCATAAAACAAGGGTTTCAAATTCGCTCAGATACCGTTCCATACACCCAATATGTAATAGACAACACCTGCTCCTTGCTCAGTGAACTGGACTCAACACCCCCTATTCACCGCACAAGAATATATGTGACTAGTAAGAATCTTAAAACCTATGTATTGATATCTGTCTGGCAGTGAGTCAAGTGGGTGTAAAGCCGCATAAACACAGTCGTGAAAAGCAGCTAAACCCCATTATAAAAATAAATTACTTTTAAAAACCCGTAAAACAAAGACAGTGAAAGAGAGAGAAATTCGTACAAAATTCGTTCAGAGGCTGTGATGCAACCTGGATTGACCATATCTAGGCCCACAGCTGGATGAGACATAAGGGTGGACACTCTTGGGGCTGAAAGGTTGGGTGAGGTTGGGTGAGCAAACGCAGACCCTTTAAGGTAACACTGCTTTGTACCCTTCCCATGGGTCCCAAATCTCCAGGTTCAAGGGCATCTTCCTACATCGAAAACATGCATGACGAACCCAGAAGATGGTACACCGTGTGATTTTGAAAGGTTTCTAATACGCACCTCATTTCTCATCTCCTTGTGCTCGGGTTCGCCTTTCCAGCTACTTTACTAGCAATCTCCCTACTTGGAGAATCAGCACCTTTAAGCTCCTGTTCCCTACAGGTTGCAATTTGTCCTGAGGATGAACGGGAAGAGGGGCAACCAATGAGAGACTAGATCTAGGTGTTGGGACAGGCAGAGGTTACTCTATTTTCCCATCGGGAAGAAGAATTAACCACAGGCTCAGCCTGCCGCCCAGAAGCAGAATAGGGCCTGAGGCAATCCCGCGCTTTTGCGGCCAGCTCCCAAAAAAGCCAGTTGAAAAATGGAGCTCAGGGACACTGCAATTCACAAACCCGCAGAGCTATAAATGATAACTCTCATCCACAGATATATTGAGGGAAGGCAACGAAGAGGATTTGAAAGCAAGGCAGAATTGCAGGAAACATGTTTCAGGAGGTAGATTCGAATCGCCTTTAAAGCACATGAAAAGTGGCAAAACATCGACAATGATGCCCTTGGCCAAACAGGGCGTATGCGTTTTTTCCTGAATATATTCAGGAAAAAACGCATACGCCCTGTTTGGCCAACCAAGCAACCTGGAAAGGCTAATCAGCGCTACAAAGAAGTCTCGCTTCCCATCGGTCAAAAGGGCCATGCTGCAAAAAGTGTCAAAACCAGAAATGCAGGACAGGCCATGGAGAAATGGCAGCCTTGGTACGCTGATGGGCGGGATGTAAATTGCCAACAGCCACTCTGGAGAAGTGTACGGTGTGTCCTAAAACATCGAAAAAACACAGCTTAGGGAGCATAGGGCACGTCCACTCATGGGCGTATAAATTGGGAAAACTAAAAATCAGCAAGACACAGGCACCCCAAAGTTTAGGGCTACTCTGTTGACAAGAACCTCCACTTCATGACACCTTAAATATCCCAGGAAAGAGAAAAATGGATAAAGAAGTTGTGGTCCTTATGTACAATGGAATATCACTCAGACATGAAATCAATTTCATAAGGCTAGTAGAAGCAAGATGAGTGGATTTAGGTACGATGATTTTACATGAAATAAGTCACACAGAAAAAGACACTTATCATAAGCTATCACTTATAGAGGGAATGTAAAAACCGCTACACTTGAACTGAATTACAAAACAGAACAGAGTCACACGTTTAGAAAACACACTATGGCTGCTTAATGGGAAAGGTGAGGTGGGGTGATGCATAAAACAAGGGTTTCAAATTCGCTCAGATACCGTTCCATACACCCAATATGTAATAGACAAGACCTACTCCTTGCTCAGTGAACTGGACTCAACAACCCCTATTCACTGCACAAGAATATATGTGACTAGTAAGAATCTTAAAACCTATGTATTGATATCTGTCTGGAAGTGAGTCAAGTGGGTGTAAAGCCGCATAAACACAGCCGTGAAAAGCAGCTGAACCCCATTATAAAAATAAATTACTTTTAAAAACCCGTAAAACAAAGACAGTGAAAGCGAGAGAAATTCTTACAGAATTCGTTCAGAGGCTATGATGCAACCTGGATTGACCATATCTAGACCCACAGCTGGATGAGACATAAGGGTGGACACTCTTGGGGCTGAAAGGTTGGGTGAGGTTCGGTGAGCAAACGCAGACCCTTTAAAGTAATACTGCCTGGTACCCATCCCATGGGTCCCAAATCTCCAGGTTCAAGGGCATCTTCCTACATCAAAAACATGCATGAGAAACCCAGAAGATGGTACACCGTGTGATTTTGAAAGGTTTCTAATACGCACCTGATTTCTCATCTCCTTGTGATCGGGTTCGCCTTTCCAGCTACTTTACTAGCAATCTCCCTACTTGGAGAATCAGCACCTTTAAGCTTCTGTTTCTACAGGTTGCAATTTGTCCTGAGGATGAACGGGAAGAGGGGCAACCAATGAGAGACTAGATCTAGGTGTTGGGACAGGCACAGGTCACTCTATTTTCCCATCAGGAAGAAGAATTAACCACAGGCTCAGCCTGCCGCGCAGAAGCAGAATAGGGCCTGAGGCAATCCCGCGTTTTTGCGGCCAGCTCCCAAAAAAGCGAGTTGAAAAATGGAGCTCAGGGACACTGCAATTCACAAACCCGCAGAGCTATAAATGATAACTCTCATCCACAGATATATTGAGGGAAGGCAACGAAGAGGATTTGAAAGCAAGGCAGAATTGCAGGAAACAGGTTTCAGGAGGTAGATTCGAATCGCCTTTAAAGCACATGAAAAGTGTCAAAACTTCGACAATGATGCCCTTGGCCAAAAAGGGCGTATGCGTTTTTTCCTGAATATATTCAGGAAAAAACGCATACGCCCTTTTTTGCCAACCAAGCAACCTGGAAAGGCAAATCAGCGCTACAAAGAAGTCTCGCTTCCCATCGGTCAAAAGGGCCATGCTGCAAAAAGTGTCAAAACCAGAAATGCAGGACAGGCCATGGAGAAATGGCAGCCTTGCTACGCTGATGGGCGGGATGTAAATTGCCAACAGCCACTCTGGAGAAGTGTACGGTGTGTCCTGAAACATCGAAAGAACACAGCTTAGGGAGCATAGGGCACGTCCACTCATGGGCGTATAAATTGGGAAAACTAAAAATCAGCAAGACACAGGCACCCCAAAGTTTAGGGCTGCTCTGTTGACAAGAACCTCCACTTCATGACACCTTAAATATCCCAGGAAAGAGAAAAATGGATAAAGAAGTTGTGGTCCTTATGTACAATGGAATATCATTCAGACATGAAATCAAGGTCATAAGGCTAGTAGAAGCAAGATGAGTGGATTTAGGTACGATGATTCTAAGTGAAATAAGTCACACAGAAAAAGACACTTATCATTAGCTATCACTTATAGAGGGAATGTAAAAACCGCTACACTTGAACTGAATTACAAAACAGAACAGAGTCACACGTTTAGAAAACACACTATGGCTGCTTAACGGGAAAGGTGAGGTGGGGTGAGGCATAAAACAAGGGTTTCAAATTCGCTCAGATACCGTTCCATACACCCAATATGTAATAGAAAACACCTGCTCCTTGCTCAGTGAACTGGACTCAACACCCCCTATTCACCGCACAAGAATATATGTGACTAGTAAGAATCTTAAAACCTATGTATTGATATCTGTCTGGCATTGAGTCAAGTGGGTGTAAAGCCGCATAAACACAGCCGTGAAAAGCAGCTAAACCCCATTATAAAAATAAATTACTTTTAAAAACCCGTAAAACAAAGACAGTGAAAGAGAGAGACATTCTTACAAAATTCGTTCAGAGGCTGTGATGCAACCTGGATTGACCTTATCTAGACCCACAGCTGGATGAGACATAAGGGTGGACACTCTTGGGGCTGAAAGGTTGGGTGAGGTTGGGTGAGCAAGCACAGACCCTTTAAAGTACTACTGCCTGGTACCCACCCCATGGGTCCCAAATCTCCAGGTTCAAGGGCATGTTCCTACATCGAAAACATGCATGAGGAACCCAGAAGATGGTACACCGTGTGATTTTGAAAGGTTTCTAATACGCACCTCATTTCTCATCTCCTTGTGCTCGGGTTCTCCTTTCCAGCTACTTTACTAGCAATCTCCCTACTTGGAGAATCAGCACCTTTAAGCTCCTGTTCCCTACAGGTTGCAATTTGTCCTGAGGATGAACGGGAAGAGGGGCAACCAATGAGAGACTAGATCTAGGTGTTGGGACAGGCAGAGGTCACTCTATTTTCCCATCGGGAAGAAGAATTAACCACAGGCTCAGCCTGCAGCCCAGAAGCAGAATAGGGCCTGAGGCAATCCCGCGCTTTTGCGGCCAGCTCCCAAAAAAGCCAGTTGAAAAATGGAGCTCAGGGACACTGCAATTCACAAACCCGCAGAGCTATAAATGATAACTCTCATCCACAGATATATTGAGGGAAGGCAACGAAGAGGATTTGAAAGCAAGGCAGAATTGCAGGAAACATGTTTCAGGAGGTAGATACGAATCGCCTTTAAAGCACATGAAAAGCGGCAAAACGTCGACAATTATGCCCTTGGCCAAAAAGGGCGTATGCGTTTTTTCCTGAATATATTCAGGAAAAAACGCATACGCACTTTTTTGCCAACCAAGCAACCTGGAAAGGCAAATCAGCGCTACAAAGAAGTCTCGCTTCCCATCGGTCAAAAGGGCCATGCTGCAAAAAGTGTCAAAACCAGAAATGCAGGACAGGCCATGGAGAAATGGCAGCCTTGCTACGCTGATGGGCGGGATGTAAATTGCCAACAGCCACTCTGGAGATGTGTACGGTGTGTCCTGAAACATCGAAAAAACACAGCTTAGGGAGCATAGGGCACGTCCACTCATGGGCGTATAAATTGGGAAAACTAAAAATCAGCAAGACACAGCCACCCCAAAGTTTAGGGCTGCTCTGTTGACAAGAACCTCCACTTCATGACACCTTAAATATCCCAGGAAAGAGAAAAATGGATAAAGAAGTTGTGGTCCTTATGTACAATGGAATATCACTCAGACATGAAATCAAGGTCATAAGGCTAGTAGAAGCAAGATGAGTGGATTTAGGTACGATGATTCTAAGTGAAATACGTCACACAGAAAAAGACACTTATCATTAGCTATCACTTATAGAGGGAATGTAAAAACCGCTACACTTGAAATGAATTACAAAACAGAACAGAGTCACACGTTTAGAAAACACACTATGGCTGCTTAACAGGAAAGGTGATGTGGGGTGAGGCATAAAACAAGGGTTTCAAATTCGCTCAGATACCGTTCCATACACCCAATATGTAATAGACAACACCTGCTCCTTGCTCAGTGAACTGGACTCAACACCCCCTATTCACCGCAGAAGAATATATGTGACTAGTAAGAATCTTAAAACCTATGTATTGATATCTGTCTGGCAGTGAGTCAAGTGGGTGTAAAGCCGCATAAACACAGTCGTGAAAAGCAGCTAAACCCCATTATAAAAATAAATTACTTTTAAAAACCCGTAAAACAAAGACAGTGAAAGAGAGAGAAATTCTTACAAAATTCGTTCAGAGGCTGTGATGCAACCTAGATTGACCATATCTAGGCCCACAGCTGGATGAGACATAAGGGTGGACACTCTTGGGGCTGAAAGGTTGGGTGAGGTTGGGTGAGCAAAAGCAGACCTTTTAAGGTAACACTGCTTGGTACCCATCCCATGGGTCCCAAATCTCCAGGTTCAAGGGCATCTTCCTACATCGAAAACATGCATGAGGAACCCAGAAGATGGTACACCGTGTGATTTTGAAAGGTTTCTAATACGCACCTCATTTCTCATCTCCTTGTGCTCGGGTTCGCCATTCCAGCTACTTTACTAGCAATCTCCCTACTTGGAGAATCAGCACCTTTAAGCTCCTGTTGCCTACAGGTTGCAATTTGTCCTGAGGATGAACGGGAAGAGGGGCAACCAATGAGAGACTAGATCTAGGTGTTGGGACAGGCAGAGGTTACTCTATTTTCCCATCGGGAAGAAGAATTAACCACAGGCTCAGCCTGCCGCCCAGAAGCAGAATAGGGCCTGAGGCAATCCCGCGCTTTTGCGGCCAGCTCCCAAAAAAGCCAGTTGAAAAATGGAGCTCAGGGACACTGCAATTCACAAACCCGCAGAGCTATAAATGATAACTCTCATCCACAGATATATTGAGGGAAGGCAACGAAGAGGATTTGAAAGCAAGGCAGAATTGCAGGAAACAGGTTTCAGGAGGTAGATTCGAATCGCCTTTAAAGCACATGAAAAGTGGCAAAACATCAACAATGATGCCCTTGGCCAAACAGGGCGTATGCGTTTTTTCCTGAATATATTCAGGAAAAAACGCATACGCCCTGTTTGGCCAACCAAGCAACCTGGAAAGGCTAATCAGCGCTACAAAGAAGTCTCGCTTCCCATCGGTCAAAAGGGCCATGCTGCAAAAAGTGTCAAAACCAGAAATGCAGGACAGGCCATGGAGAAATGGCAGCCTTGGTAGGCTGATGGGCGGGATGTAAATTGCCAACAGCCACTCTGGAGAAGTGTACGGTGTGTCCTAAAACATGGAAAAAACACAGCTTAGGGAGCATAGGGCACGTCCACTCATGGGCGTATAAATTGGGAAAACTAAAAATCAGCAAGACACAGGCACCCCAAAGTTTAGGGCTGCTCTGTTGACAAGAACCTCCACTTCATGACACCTTAAATATCCCAGGAAAGAGAAAAATGGATAAAGAAGTTGTGGTCCTTATGTACAATGGAATATCACTCAGACATGAAATCAATTTCATAAGGCTAGTAGAAGCAAGATGAGTGGATTTAGGTACGATGATTCTACGTGAAATAAGTCACACAGAAAAAGACACTTATCATAAGCTATCACTTATAGAGGGAATGTAAAAACCGCTACACTTGAACTGAATTACAAAACAGAACAGAGTCACACGTTTAGAAAACACACTATGGCTGCTTAATGGGAAAGGTGAGGTGGGGTGATGCATAAAACAAGGGTTTCAAATTCGCTCAGATACCGTTCCATACACCCAATATGTAATAGACAAGACCTACTCCTTGCTCAGTGAACTGGACTCAACACCCCCTATTCACTGCACAAGAATATATGTGACTAGTAAGAATCTTAAAACCTATGTATTGATATCTGTCTGGAAGTGAGTCAAGTGGGTGTAAAGCCGCATAAACACAGCCGTGAAAAGCAGCTAAACCCCATTATAAAAATAAATTACTTTTAAAAACCCGTAAAACAAAGACAGTGAAAGAGAGAGAAATTCTTACAGAATTCGTTCAGAGGCTGTGATGCAACCTGGATTGACCATATCTAGACCCACAGATGGATGAGACATAAGGGTGGACACTCTTGGGGCTGAAAGGTTGGGTGAGGTTGGGTGAGCAAACGCAGACCCTTTAAAGTAATACTGCCTGGTACCCATCCCATGGGTCCCAAATCTCCAGGTTCAAGGGAATCTTCCTACATCAAAAACATGCATGAGAAACCCAGAAGATGGTACACCGTGTGATTTTGAAAGGTTTCTAATACGCACCTGATTTCTCATCTCCTTGTGATCGGGTTCGCCTTTCCAGCTACTTTACTAGCAATCTCCCTACTTGGAGAATCAGCACCTTTAAGCTCCTGTTCCCTACAGGTTGCAATTTGTCCTGAGGATGAACGGGAAGAGGGGCAACCAATGAGAGACTAAATCTAGGTGTTGGGACAGGCACAGGTCACTCTATTTTCCCATCAGGAAGAAGAATTAACCACAGGCTCAGCCTGCCGCCCAGAAGCAGAATAGGGCCTGAGGCAATCCCGCGTTTTTGCGGCCAGCTCCCAAAAAAGCGAGTTGAAAAATGGAGCTCAGGGACACTGCAATTCACAAACCCGCAGAGCTATAAATGATAACTCTCATCCACAGATATATTGAGGGAAGGCAACGAAGAGGATTTGAAAGCAAGGCAGAATTGCAGGAAACAGGTTTCAGGAGGTAGATTCGAATCGCCTTTAAAGCACATGAAAAGTGTCAAAACTTCGACAATGATGCCCTTGGCCAAAAAGGGCGTATGCGTTTTTTCCTGAATATATTCAGGAAAAAACGCATACGCCCTTTTTTGCCAACCAAGCAACCTGGAAAGGCAAATCAGCGCTACAAAGAAGTCTCGCTTCCCATCGGTCAAAAGGGCCATGCTGCAAAAAGTGTCAAAACCAGAAATGCAGGACAGGCCATGGAGAAATGGCAGCCTTGCTACGCTGATGGGCGGGATGTAAATTGCCAACAGCCACTCTGGAGAAGTGTACGGTGTGTCCTGAAACATCGAAAAAACACAGCTTAGGGAGCATAGTGCACGTCCACTCATGGGCGTATAAATTGGGAAAACTAAAAATCAGCAAGACACAGGCACCCCAAAGTTTAGGGCTGCTCTGTTGACAAGAACCTCCACTTCATGACACCTTAAATATCCCAGGAAAGAGAAAAATGGATAAAGAAGTTGTGGTCCTTATGTACAATGGAATATCACTCAGACATGAAATCAATGTCTTAAGGCTAGTAGAAGCAAGATGAGTGGATTTAGGTACGATGATTCTAAGTGAAATAAGTCACACAGAAAAAGACACTTATCATAAGCTATCACTTATAGAGGGAATATAAAAACCGCTACACTTGAAATGAATTACAAAACAGAACAGAGTCACACGTTTAGAAAACACACTATGGCTGCTTAACGGGAAAGGTGAGGTGGGGTGAGGCATAAAACAAGGGTTTCAAATTCGCTCAGATACCGTTCCGTACACCCAATATGTAATAGACAACACCTGCTCCTTGCTCAGTGAACTGGACTCAACACCCCCTATTCACCGCACAAGAATATATGTGACTAGTAAGAATCTTAAAACCTATGTATTGATATCTGTCTGGCAGTGAGTCAAGTGGGTGTAAAGCCGCATAAACACAGCCGTGAAAAGCAGCTAAACCCCATTATAAAAATAAATTACTTTTAAAAACCCGTAAAACAAAGACAGTGAAAGAGAGAGAAATTCTTACAAAATTCGTTCAGAGGCTGTGATGCAACCTGGATTGACCTTATCTAGACCCACAGCTGGATGAGACATAAGGGTGGACACTCTTGGGGCTGAAAGGTTGGGTGAGGTTGGGTGAGCAAGCACAGACCCTTTAAAGTAATACTGCCTGGTACCCACCCCATGGGTCCCAAATCTCCAGGTTCAAGGGCATCTTCCTACATCGAAAACATGCATGAGGAACCCAGAAGATGGTACACCGTGTGATTTTGAAAGGTTTCTAATACGCACCTCATTTCTCATCTCCTTGTGCTCGGGTTCGCCATTCCAGCTACTTTACTAGCAATCTCCCTACTTGGAGAATCAGCACCTTTAAGCTCCTGTTCCCTACAGGTTGCAATTTGTCCTGAGGATGAACGGGAAGAGGGGCAAGCAATGAGAGACTAGATCTAGGTGTTGGGACAGGCAGAGGTTACTCTAATTTCCCATCGGGAAGAAGAATTAACCACAGGCTCAGCCTGCCGTCCAGAAGCAGAATAGGGCCTGAGGCAATCCCGCGCTTTTGCGGCCAGCTCCCAAAAAAGCCAGTTGAAAAATGGAGCTCAGGGACACTGCAATTCACAAACCCGCAGAGCTATAAATGATAACTCTCATCCACAAATATATTGAGGGAAGGCAACGAAGAGGATTTGAAAGCAAGGCAGAATTGCAGGAAACATGTTTCAGGAGGTAGATTCGAATCGCCTTTAAAGCACATGAAAAGTGGCAAAACATCGACAATGATGCCCTTGGCCAAACAGGGCGTATGCGTTTTTTCCTGAATATATTCAGGAAAAAACGCATACGCCCTGTTTGGCCAACCAAGCAACCTGGAAAGGCTAATCAGTGCTACAAAGAAGTCTCGCTTCCCATCGGTCAAAAGGGCCATGCTGCAAAAAGTGTCAAAACCAGAAATGCAGGACAGGCCATGGAGAAATGGCAGCCTTGCTACGCTGATGGGCGGGATGTAAATTGCCAACAGCCACTCTGGAGAAGTGTACGGTGTGTCCTAAAACATCGAAAAAACACAGCTTAGGGAGCATAGGGCACGTCCACTCATGGGCGTATAAATTGGGAAAACTAAAAATCAGCAAGACACAGGCACCCCAAAGTTTAGGGCTGCTCTGTTGACAAGAACCTCCACTTCATGACACCTTAAATATCCCAGGAAAGAGAAAAATGGATAAAGAAGTTGTGGTCCTTATGTACAATGGAATATCACTCAGACATGAAATCAATTTCATAAGGCTAGTAGAAGCAAGATGAGTGGATTTAGGTACGATGATTCTACGTGAAATAAGTCAAACAGAAAAAGACACTTATCATAAGCTATCACTTATAGAGGGAATGTAAAAACCGCTACACTTGAACTGAATTACAAAACAGAACAGAGTCACACGTTTAGAAAACACACTATGGCTGCTTAATGGGAAAGGTGAGGTGGGGTGATGCATAAAACAAGGGTTTCAAATTCGCTCAGATACCGTTCCATACACCCAATATGTAATAGACAAGACCTACTCCTTGCTCAGTGAACTGGACTCAACACCCCCTATTCACTGCACAAGAATATATGTGACTAGTAAGAATCTTAAAACCTATGTATTGATATCTGTCTGGAAGTGAGTCAAGTGGGTGTAAAGCCGCATAAACACAGCCGTGAAAAGCAGCTGAACCCCATTAAAAAATAAATTACTTTTAAAAACCCGTAAAACAAAGACAGTGAAAGAGAGAGAAATTCTTACAGAATTCGTACAGAGGCTGTGATGCAACCTGGATTGACCATATCTAGACCCACAGCTGGATGAGACATAAGGGTGGACACTCTTGGGGCTGAAAGGTTGGGTGAGGTTGGGTGAGCAAACACAGACCCTTTAAAGTAATACTGCCTGGTACCCATCCCATGGGTCCCAAATCTCCAGGTTCAAGGGCATCTTCCTACATCAAAAACATGCATGAGAAACCCAGAAGATGGTACACCGTGTGATTTTGAAAGGTTTCTAATACGCACCTGATTTCTCATCTCCTTGTGATCGGGTTCGCCTTTCCAGCTACTTTACTAGCAATCTCCCTACTTGGAGGATCAGCACCTTTAAGCTCCTGTTCCCTACAGGTTGCAATTTGTCCTGAGGATGAACGGGAAGAGGGGCAACCAATGAGAGACTAGATCTAGGTGTTGGGACAGGCACAGGTCACTCTATTTTCCCATCAGGAAGAAGAATTAACCACAGGCTCAGCCTGCCGCCCAGAAGCAGAATAGGGCCTGAGGCAATCCCGCGTTTTTGCGGCCAGCTCCCAAAAAAGCGAGTTGAAAAATGGAGCTCAGGGACACTGCAATTCACAAACCCGCAGAGCTATAAATGATAACTCTCATCCACAGATATATTGAGGGAAGGCAACGAAGAGGATTTGAATGCAAGGCAGAATTGCAGGAAACAGGTTTCAGGAGGTAGATTCGAATCGCCTTTAAAGCACATGAAAAGTGGCAAAACTTCGACAATGATGCCCTTGGCCAAAAAGGGCGTATGCGTTTTTTCCTGAATATATTCAGGAAAAAACGCATACGCCCTTTTTTGCCAACCAAGCAACCTGGAAAGGCAAATCAGCGCTACAAAGAAGTCTCGCTTCCCATCGGTCAAAAGGGCCATGCTGCAAAAAGTGTCAAAACCAGAAATGCAGGACAGGCCATGGAGAAATGGCAGCCTTGCTACGCTGATGGGCGGGATGTAAATTGCCAACAGCCACTCTGGAGAAGTGTACGGTGTGTCCTGAAACATCGAAAAAACACAGCTTAGGGAGCATAGGGCACGTCCACTCATGGGCGTATAAATTGGGAAAACTAAAAATCAGCAAGACACAGGCACCCCAAAGTTTAGGGCTGCTCTGTTGACAAGAACCTCCACTTCATGACACCTTAAATATCCCAGGAAAGAGAAAAATGGATAAAGAAGTTGTGGTCCTTATGTACAATGGAATATCACTCAGACATGAAATCAAGGTCATAAGGCTAGTAGAAGCAAGATGAGTGGATTTAGGTACGATGATTCTAAGTGAAATAAGTCACACAGAAAAAGACACTTATCATTAGCTATCACTTATAGAGGGAATGTAAAAACCGCTACACTTGAACTGAATTACAAAACAGAACAGAGTCACACGTTTAGAAAACACACTATGGCTGCTTAACGGGAAAGGTGAGGTGGGGTGAGGCATAAAACAAGGGTTTCAAATTCGCTCAGATACCGTTCCGTACACCCAATATGTAATAGACAACACCTGCTCCTTGCTCAGTGAACTGGACTCAACACCCCCTATTCACCGCACAAGAATATATGTGACTAGTAAGAATCTTAAAACCTATGTATTGATATCTGTCTGGCAGTGAGTCAAGTGGGTGTAAAGCCGCATAAACACAGCCGTGAAAAGCAGCTAAACCCCATTATAAAAATAAATTACTTTTAAAAACCCGTAAAACAAAGACAGTGAAAGAGAGAGAAATTCTTACAAAATTCGTTCAGAGGCTGTGATGCAACCTGGATTGACCTTATCTAGACCCACAGCTGGATGAGACATAAGGGTGGACACTCTTGGGGCTGAAAGGTTGGGTGAGGTTGGGTGAGCAAGCACAGACCCTTTAAAGTACTACTGCCTGGTACCCACCCCATGGGTCCCAAATCTCCAGGTTCAAGGGCATCTTCCTACATCGAAAACATGCATGAGGAACCCAGAAGATGGTACACCGTGTGATTTTGAAAGGTTTCTAATACGCACCTCATTTCTCATCTCCTTGTGCTCGGGTTCGCCATTCCAGCTACTTTACTAGCAATCTCCCTACTTGGAGAATCAGCACCTTTAAGCTCCTGTTCCCTACAGGTTGCAATTTGTCCTGAGGATGAACGGGAAGAGGGGCAAGCAATGAGAGACTAGATCTAGGTGTTGGGACAGGCAGAGGTTACTCTAATTTCCCATCGGGAAGAAGAATTAACCACAGGCTCAGCCTGCCGCCCAGAAGCAGAATAGGGCCTGAGGCAATCCCGCGCTTTTGCGGCCAGCTCCCAAAAAAGCCAGTTGAAAAATGGAGCTCAGGGACACTGCAATTCACAAACCCGCAGAGCTATAAATGATAACTCTCATCCACAGATATATTGAGGGAAGGCAACGAAGAGGATTTGAAAGCAAGGCAGAATTGCAGGAAACATGTTTCAGGAGGTAGATTCGAATCGCCTTTAAAGCACATGAAAAGTGGCAAAACATCGACAATGATGCCCTTGGCCAAACAGGGCGTATGCGTTTTTTCCTGAATATATTCAGGAAAAAACGCATACGCCCTGTTTGGCCAACCAAGCAACCTGGAAAGGCTAATCAGTGCTACAAAGAAGTCTCGCTTCCCATCGGTCAAAAGGGCCATGCTGCAAAAAGTGTCAAAACCAGAAATGCAGGACAGGCCATGGAGAAATGGCAGCCTTGCTACGCTGATGGGCGGGATGTAAATTGCCAACAGCCACTCTGGAGAAGTGTACGGTGTGTCCTAAAACATCGAAAAAACACAGCTTAGGGAGCATAGGGCACGTCCACTCATGGGCGTATAAATTGGGAAAACTAAAAATCAGCAAGACACAGGCACCCCAAAGTTTAGGGCTGCTCTGTTGACAAGAACCTCCACTTCATGACACCTTAAATATCCCAGGAAAGAGAAAAATGGATAAAGAAGTTGTGGTCCTTATGTACAATGGAATATCACTCAGACATGAAATCAATTTCATAAGGCTAGTAGAAGCAAGATGAGTGGATTTAGGTACGATGATTCTACGTGAAATAAGTCAAACAGAAAAAGACACTTATCATAAGCTATCACTTATAGAGGGAATGTAAAAACCGCTACACTTGAACTGAATTACAAAACAGAACAGAGTCACACGTTTAGAAAACACACTATGGCTGCTTAATGGGAAAGGTGAGGTGGGGTGATGCATAAAACAAGGGTTTCAAATTCGCTCAGATACCGTTCCATACACGCAATATGTAATAGACAAGACCTACTCCTTGCTCAGTGAACTGGACTCAACACCCCCTATTCACTGCACAAGAATATATGTGACTAGTAAGAATCTTAAAACCTATGTATTGATATCTGTCTGGAAGTGAGTCAAGTGGGTGTAAAGCCGCATAAACACAGCCGTGAAAAGCAGCTGAACCCCATTAAAAAATAAATTACTTTTAAAAACCCGTAAAACAAAGACAGTGAAAGAGAGAGAAATTCTTACAGAATTCGTACAGAGGCTGTGATGCAACCTGGATTGACCATATCTAGACCCACAGCTGGATGAGACATAAGGGTGGACACTCTTGGGGCTGAAAGGTTGGGTGAGGTTGGGTGAGCAAACACAGACCCTTTAAAGTAATACTGCCTGGTACCCATCCCATGGGTCCCAAATCTCCAGGTTCAAGGGCATCTTCCTACATCAAAAACATGCATGAGAAACCCAGAAGATGGTACACCGTGTGATTTTGAAAGGTTTCTAATACGCACCTGATTTCTCATCTCCTTGTGATCGGGTTCGCCTTTCCAGCTACTTTACTAGCAATCTCCCTACTTGGAGGATCAGCACCTTTAAGCTCCTGTTCCCTACAGGTTGCAATTTGTCCTGAGGATGAACGGGAAGAGGGGCAACCAATGAGAGACTAGATCTAGGTGTTGGGACAGGCACAGGTCACTCTATTTTCCCATCAGGAAGAAGAATTAACCACAGGCTCAGCCTGCCGCCCAGAAGCAGAATAGGGCCTGAGGCAATCCCGCGTTTTTGCGGCCAGCTCCCAAAAAAGCGAGTTGAAAAATGGAGCTCAGGGACACTGCAATTCACAAACCCGCAGAGCTATAAATGATAACTCTCATCCACAGATATATTGAGGGAAGGCAACGAAGAGGATTTGAATGCAAGGCAGAATTGCAGGAAACAGGTTTCAGGAGGTAGATTCGAATCGCCTTTAAAGCACATGAAAAGTGGCAAAACTTCGACAATGATGCCCTTGGCCAAAAAGGGCGTATGCGTTTTTTCCTGAATATATTCAGGAAAAAACGCATACGCCCTTTTTTGCCAACCAAGCAACCTGGAAAGGCAAATCAGCGCTACAAAGAAGTCTCGCTTCCCATCGGTCAAAAGGGCCATGCTGCAAAAAGTGTCAAAACCAGAAATGCAGGACAGGCCATGGAGAAATGGCAGCCTTGCTACGCTGATGGGCGGGATGTAAATTGCCAACAGCCACTCTGGAGAAGTGTACGGTGTGTCCTGAAACATCGAAAAAACACAGCTTAGGGAGCATAGGGCACGTCCACTCATGGGCGTATAAATTGGGAAAACTAAAAATCAGCAAGACACAGGCACCCCAAAGTTTAGGGCTGCTCTGTTGACAAGAACCTCCACTTCATGACACCTTAAATATCCCAGGAAAGAGAAAAATGGATAAAGAAGTTGTGGTCCTTATGTACAATGGAATATCACTCAGACATGAAATCAAGGTCATAAGGCTAGTAGAAGCAAGATGAGTGGATTTAGGTACGATGATTCTAAGTGAAATAAGTCACACAGAAAAAGACACTTATCATTAGCTATCACTTATAGAGGGAATGTAAAAACCGCTACACTTGAACTGAATTACAAAACAGAACAGAGTCACACGTTTAGAAAACACACTATGGCTGCTTAACGGGAAAGGTGACGTGGGGTGAGGCATAAAACAAGGGTTTCAAATTCGCTCAGATACCGTTCCATACACCCAATATGTAATAGACAACACCTGCTCCTTGCTCAGTGAACTGGACTCAACACCCCCTATTCACCGCACAAGAATATATGTGACTAGTAAGAATCTTAAAACCTATGTGTTGATATCTGTCTGGCAGTGAGTCAAGTGGGTGTAAAGACGCATAAACACAGCCGTGAAAAGCAGCTAAACCCCATTATAAAAATAAATTACTTTTAAAAACCCGTAAAACAAAGACAGTGAAAGAGAGAGAAATTCTTACAAAATTCGTTCAGAGGCTGTGATGCAACCTGGGTTGAACTTATCTAGACCCACAGCTGGATGAGACATAAGGGTGGGCACTCTTGGGGCTGAAAGGTTGGGTGAGGTTGGGTGAGCAAACGCAGACCCTTTAAAGTAATACTGCCTGGTACCCATCCCATGGGTCCCAAATCTCCAGGTTCAAGGGCATCTTCCTACATCGAAAACATGCATGAGAAACCCAGAAGATGGTACACCGTGTGATTTTGAAAGGTTTCTAATGCGCACCTGATTTGTCATCTCCTTGTGCTCGGGTTCGCCTTTCCAGCTACTTTACTAGCAATATCCCTACTTGGAGAATCAGCACCTTTAAGCTCCTGTTCCCTACAGGTTGCAATTTGTCCTGAGGATGAACGGGAAGAGGGGCAACCAATGAGAGACTAGATCTAGGTGTAGGGACAGGCACAGGTCACTCTATTTTCCCATTGGGAAGAAGAATTAACCACAGGCTCAGCCTGCCGATCAGAAGCAGAATAGGGCCTGAGGCAATCCCGCGCTTTTGCGGTCAGCTCCCAAAAAAGCCAGTTGAAAAATGGAGATCAGGGACACTGCAATTCACAAACCCGCAGATCTACAAATGATAACTCTCATCCACAGATATATTGAGGGAAGGCAACGAAGAGGATTTGAAAGCAAGGCAGAATTGCAGGAAACAGGTTTCAGGAGGTAGATTCGAATCGCCTTTACAGCACATGAAAAGTGGCAAAACGTCGACAATGATGCCCTTGGCCAAACAGGGCGTATGCGTTTTTTCCTGAATATATTCAGGAAAAAACGCATACGCCCTGTTTGGCCAACCAAGCAACCTGGAAAGGTTAATCAGCGCTACAAAGAAGTCTCGCTTCCCATCGGTCAAAAGGGCCATGCTGCAAAAAGTGTCAAAACCAGAAATGCAGGACAGGCCATGGAGAAATGGCAGCCTTGCTACAATGAGGGGCGGGATGTAAATTGCCAACAGCCACTCTGGAGAAGTGTACGGTGTGTCCTGAAACATCGAAAAAACACAGCTTAGGGAGCATAGGGCACGTCCACTCATGGGCGTATAAATTGGGAAAACTAAAAATCAGCAAGACACAGGCACCCCAAAGTTTAGGGCTGCTCTGTTGACAAGAACCTCCACTTCATGACACCTTAAATATCCCAGGAAAGAGAAAAATGGATAAAGAAGTTGTGGTCCTTATGTACAATGGAATATCACTCAGACATGAAATCAATGTCTTAAGGCTAGTAGAAGCAAGATGAGTGGATTTAGGTACGATGATTCTAAGTGAAATAAGTCACACAGAAAAAGACACTTATCATAAGCTATCACTTATAGAGGGAATATAAAAACCGCTACACTTGAAATGAATTACAAAACAGAACAGAGTCACACGTTTAGAAAACACACTATGGCTGCTTAACGGGAAAGGTGAGGTGGGGTGAGGCATAAAACAAGGGTTTCAAATTCGCTCAGATACCGTTCCATACACCCAATATGTAATAGACAACACCTGCTCCTTGCTCAGTGAACTGGACTCAACACCCCCTATTCACCGCACAAGAATATATGTGACTAGTAAGAATCTTAAAACCTATGTATTGATATCTGTCTGGAAGTGAGTCAAGTGGGTGTAAAGCCGCATAAACACAGCCGTGAAAAGCAGCTGAACCCCATTATAAAAATAAATTACTTTTAAAAACCCGTAAAACAAAGACAGTGAAAGAGAGAGAAATTCTTACAGAATTCGTTCAGAGGCTGTGATGCAACCTGGATTGACCATATCTAGACCCACAGCTGGATGAGACATAAGGGTGGACACTCTTGGGGCTGAAAGGTTGGGTGAGGTTGGGTGAGCAAACGCAGACCCTTTAAAGTAATACTGCCTGGTACCCATCCCATGGGTCCCAAATCTCCAGGTTCAAGGGCATCTTCCTACATCAAAAACATGCATGAGAAACCCAGAAGATGGTACACCGTGTGATTTTGAAAGGTTTCTAATACGCACCTGATTTCTCATCTCCTTGTGATCGGGTTCGCCTTTCCAGCTACTTTACTAGCAATCTCCCTACTTGGAGAATCAGCACCTTTAAGCTCCTGTTCCCTACAGGTTGCAATTTGTCCTGAGGATGAACGGGAAGAGGGGCAAACAATGAGAGACTAGATCTAGGTGTTGGGACAGGCACAGGTCACTCTATTTTCCCATCAGGAAGAAGAATTAACCACAGGCTCAGCATGCCGCCCAGAAGCAGAATAGGGCCTGAGGCAATCCCGCGTTTTTGCGGCCAGCTCCCAAAAAAGCGAGTTGAAAAATGGAGCTCAGGGACACTGCAATTCACAAACCCGCAGAGCTATAAATGATAACTCTCATCCACAGATATATTGAGGGAGGGCAACGAAGAGGATTTGAAAGCAAGGCAGAATTGAAGGAAACAGGTTTCAGGAGGTAGATTCGAATCGCCTTTAAAGCACATGAAAAGTGGCAAAACTTCGACAATGATGCCCTTTGCCAAAAAGGGCGTATGCGTTTTTTCCTGAATATATTCAGGAAAAAACGCATACGCCCTTTTTTGCCAACCAAGCAACCTGGAAAGGCAAATCAGCGCTACAAAGAAGTCTCGCTTCCCATCGGTCAAAAGGGCCATGCTGCAAAAAGTGTCAAAACCAGAAATGCAGGACAGGCCATGGAGAAATGGCAGCCTTGCTACGCTGATGGGCGGGATGTAAATTGCCAACAGCCACTCTGGAGAAGTGTACGGTGTGTCCTGAAACATCGAAAAAGCACAGCTTAGGGAGCATAGGGCACGTCCACTCATGGGCGTATAAATTGGGAAAACTAAAAATCAGCAAGACACAGGCACCCCAAAGTTTAGGGCTGCTCTGTTGACAAGAACCTCCACTTCATGACACCTTAAATATCCCAGGAAAGACAAAAATGGATAAAGAAGTTGTGGTCCTTATGTACAATGGAATATCACTCAGACATAAAATCAAGGTCATAAGGCTAGTAGAAGCAAGATGAGTGGATTTAGGTACGATGATTCTAAGTGAAATAAGTCACACAGAAAAAGACACTTATCATTAGCTATCACTTATAGAGGGAATGTAAAAACCGCTACACTTGAACTGAATTACAAAACAGAACAGAGTCACACGTTTAGAAAACACACTATGGCTGCTTAACGGGAAAGGTGAGGTGGGGTGAGGCATAAAACAAGGGTTTCAAATTCGCTCAGATACCGTTCCATACACCCAATATGTAATAGACATCACCTGCTCCTTGCTCAGTGAACTGGACTCAACACCCCCTATTCACCGCACAAGAATATATGTGACTAGTAAGAATCTTAAAACCTATGTATTGATATCTGTCTGGCAGTGAGTCAAGTGGGTGTAAAGCCGCATAAACACAGTCGTGAAAAGCAGCTAAACCCCATTATAAAAATAAATTACTTTTAAAAACCCGTAAAACAAAGACAGTGAAAGAGAGAGAAATTCTTACAAAATTCGTTCAGAGGCTGTGATGCAACCTGGGTTGAACTTATCTAGACCCACAGCTGGATGAGACATAAGGGTGGACACTCTTGGGGCTGAAAGGTTGGGTGAGGTTGGGTGAGCAAACGCAGACCCTTTAAAGTAACACTGCTTGGTACCCATCCCATGGGTCCCAAATCTCCAGGTTCAAGGGCATCTTCCTACATCGAAAACATGCATGAGAAACCCAGAAGATGGTACACCGTGTGATTTTGAAAGGTTTCTAATACGCACCTCATTTCTCATCTCCTTGTGCTCGGGTTCGCCTTTCCAGCTACTTTACTAGCAATCTCCCTACTTGGAGAATCAGCACCTTTAAGCTTCTGTTCCCTACAGGTTGCAAATTGTCCTGAGGATGAACGGGAAGAGGGGCAACCAATGAGAGACTAGATCTAGGTGTTGGGACAGGCACAGGTCACTCTATTTTCCCATCAGGAAGAAGAATTAACCACAGGCTCAGCCTGCCGCCCAGAAGCAGAATAGGGCCTGAGGCAATCCCGCGCTTTTGCGGCCAGCTCCCAAAAAAGCGAGTTGAAAAATGGAGCTCAGGGACACTGCAATTCACAAACCCGCAGAGTTATAAATGATAACTCTCATCCACAGATATATTGAGGGAGGGCAACGAAGAGGATTTGAAAGCAAGGCAGAATTGCAGGAAACAGGTTTCAGGAGGTAGATTCGAATCGCCTTTACAGCACATGAAAAGTGGCAAAACGTCGACAATGATGCCCTTGGCCAAACAGGGCGTATGCGTTTTTTCCTGAATATATTCAGGAAAAAACGCATACGCCCTGTTTGGCCAACCAAGCAACCTGGAAAGGTTAATCAGCGCTACAAAGAAGTCTCGCTTCCCATCGGTCAAAAGGGCCATGCTGCAAAAAGTGTCAAAACCAGAAATGCAGGACAGGCCATGGAGAAATGGCAGCCTTGCTACAATGAGGGGCGGGATGTAAATTGCCAACAGCCACTCTGGAGAAGTGTACGGTGTGTCCTGAAACATCGAAAAAACACAGCTTAGGGAGCATAGGGCACGTCCACTCATGGGCGTATAAATTGGGAAAACTAAAAATCAGCAAGACACAGGCACCCCAAAGTTTAGGGCTGCTCTGTTGACAAGAACCTCCACTTCATGACACCTTAAATATCCCAGGAAAGAGAAAAATGGATAAAGAAGTTGTGGTCCTTATGTACAATGGAATATCACTCAGACATGAAATCAATGTCTTAAGGCTAGTAGAAGCAAGATGAGTGGATTTAGGTACGATGATTCTAAGTGAAATAAGTCACACAGTAAAAGACACTTATCATAAGCTATCACTTATAGAGGGAATGTAAAAACCGCTACACTTGAACTGAATTACAAAACAGAACAGAGTCACACGTTTAGAAAACACACTATGGCTGCTTAACGGGAAAGGTGAGGTGGGGTGAGGCATAAAACAAGGGTTTCAAATTCGCTCAGATACCGTTCCATACACCCAATATGTAATAGACAACACCTGCTCCTTGCTCAGTGAACTGGACTCAACACCCCCTATTCACTGCACAAGAATATATGTGACTAGTAAGAATCTTAAAACCTATGTATTGATATCTATCTGGAAGTGAGTCAAGTGGGTGTAAAGCCGCATAAACACAGCCGTGAAAAGCAGCTAAACCCCATTATAAAAATAAATTACTTTTAAAAACCCGTAAAACAAAGACAGTGAAAGAGAGAGAAATTCTTACAAAATTCGTTCAGAGGCTGTGATGCAACCTGGATTGACCTTATCTAGACCCACAGCTGGATGAGACATAAGGGTGGACACTCTTGGGGCTGAAAGGTTGGGTGAGGTTGGGTGAGCAAACGCAGACCCTTTAAAGTAATACTGCCTGGTACCCATCCCATGGGTCCCAAATCTCCAGGTTCAAGGGCATCTTCCTACATGAAAAACATGCATGAGAAACCCAGAAGACGGTACACCGTGTGATTTTGAAAGGTTTCTAATGCGCACCTGATTTCTCATCTCCTTGTGCTCGGGTTCGCCTTTCCAGCTACTTTACTAGCAATCTCCCTACTTGGAGAATCAGCACCTTTAAGCTCCTGTTCCCTACAGGTTGCAATTTGTCCTGAGGATGAACGGGAAGAGGGGCAACCAATGAGAGACTAGATCTAGGTGTTGGGACAGGCACAGGTCACTCTATTTTCCCATCAGGAAGAAGAATTAACCACAGGCTCAGCCTGCCGCCCAGAAGCAGAATAGGGCCTGAGGCAATCCCGCGTTTTTGCGGCCAGCTTCCAAAAAAGCGAGTTGAAAAATGGAGCTCAGGGACACTGCAATTCACAAACCCGCAGAGCTATAAATGATAACTCTCATCCACAGATATATTGAGGGAAGGCAACGAAGAGGATTTGAAAGCAAGGCAGAATTGCAGGAAACAGGTTTCAGGAGGTAGATTCGAATCGCCTTTAAAGCACATGAAAAGGGGCATAACTTCGACAATGATGCCCTTGGCCAAAAAGGGCGTATGCGTTTTTTCCTGAATATATTCAGGAAAAAACGCATACGCCCTTTTTTGCCAACCAAGCAACCTGGAAAGGCAAATCAGCGCTACAAAGAAGTCTCGCTTCCCATCGGTCAAAAGGGCCATGCTGCAAAAAGTGTCAAAACCAGAAATGCAGGACAGGCCATGGAGAAATGGCAGCCTTGCTACGCTGATGGGCGGGATGTAAATTGCCAACAGCCACTCTGGAGAAGTGTACGGGGTGTCCTGAAACATCGAAAAAACACAGCTTAGGGAGCATAGGGCACGTCCACTCATGGGCGTATAAATTGGGAAAACTAAAAATCAGCAAGACACAGGCACCCCAAAGTTTAGGGCTGCTCTGTTGACAAGAACCTCCACTTCATGACACCTTAAATATCCCAGGAAAGAGAAAAATGGATAAAGAAGTTGTGGTCCTTATGTACAATGGAATATCACTCAGACATGAAATCAAGGTCATAAGGCTAGTAGAAGCAAGATGAGTGGATTTAGGTACGACGATTCTAAGTGAAATAAGTCACACAGAAAAAGACACTTATCATTAGCTATCACTTATAGAGGGAATGTAAAAACCGCTACACTTGAAATGAATTACAAAACAGAACAGAGTCACACGTTTAGAAAACACACTATGGCTGCTTAACGGGAAAGGTGAGGTGGGGTGAGGCATAAAACAAGGGTTTCAAATTCGCTCAGATACCGTTCCATACACCCAATATGTAATAGACAACACCTGCTCCTTGCTCAGTGAACTGGACTCAACACCCCCTATTCACCGCACAAGAATATATGTGACTAGTAAGAATCTTAAAACCTATGTATTGATATCTGTCTGGCAGTGAGTCAAGTGGGTGTAAAGCCGCATAAACACAGTCGTGAAAAGCAGCTAAACCCCATTATAAAAATAAATTACTTTTAAAAACCCGTAAAACAAAGACAGTGAAAGAGAGCGAAATTCGTACAAAATTCGTTCAGAGGCTGTGATGCAACCTGGATTGACCATATCTAGGCCCACAGCTGGATGAGACATAAGGGTGGACACTCTTGGGGCTGAAAGGTTGGGTGAGGTTGGGTGAGCAAACGCAGACTCTTTAAGGTAACACTGCTTGGTACCCATCCCATGGGTCCCAAATCTCCAGGTTCAAGGGCATCTTCCTACATCGAAAACATGCATGAGGAACCCAGAAGATGGTACAACGTGTGATTTTGAAAGGTTTCTAATACGCACCTCATTTCTCATCTCCTTGTGCTCGGGTTCGCCTTTCCAGCTACTTTACTAGCAATCTCCCTACTTGGAGAATCAGCACCTTTAAGCTTCTGTTCCCTACAGGTTGCAAATTGTCCTGAGGATGAACGGGAAGAGGGGCAACCAATGAGAGACTAGATCTAGGTTTTGGGACAGGCACAGGTCACTCTATTTTCCCATCAGGAAGAAGAATTAACCACAGGCTCAGCCTGCCGCCCAGAAGCAGAATAGGGCCTGAGGCAATCCCGCGCTTTTGCGGCCAGCTCGCAAAAAAGCCAGTTGAAAAATGGAGCTCAGGGACACTGCAATTCACAAACCCGCAGAGCTATAAATGATAACTCTCATCCACAGATATATTGAGGGAAGGCAACGAAGAGAATTTGAAAGCAAGGCAGAATTGCAGGAAACAGGTTTCAGGAGGTAGATTCGAATTGCCTTTAAAGCAAATGAAAAGTGGCAAAATGTCGACAATGATGCCCTTGGCCAAACAGGGCGTATGCGTTTTTTCCTGAATATATTCAGGAAAAAACGCATACGCCCTGTTTGGCCAACCAAGCAACCTGGAAAGGCAAATCAGTGCTACAAAGAAGTCTCGCTTCCCATCGATCAAAAGGGCCATGCTGCAAAAAGTGTCAAAACCAGAAAAGCAGGACAGGCCATGGAGAAATGGCAGCCTTGCTACACTGATGGGCGGGATGTAAATTGCCAACAGCCACTCTGGAGAAGTGTACGGTGTGTACTGAAACATCGAAAAACCACAGCTTAGGGAACATAGGGCACGTCCACTCATGGGCGTATAAATTGGGAAAACTAAAAATCAGCAAGACACAGGCACCCCAAAGTTTAGGGCTGCTCTGTTGACAAGAACCTCCACTTCATGACACCTTAAATATCCCAGGAAAGAGAAAAATGGATAAAGAAGTTGTGGTCCTTATGTACAATGGAATATCACTCAGACATGAAATCAATGTCTTAAGGCTAGTAGAAGCAAGATGAGTGGATTTAGGTACGATGATTCTAAGTGAAATAAGTCACACAGAAAAAGACACTTATCATAAGCTATCACTTATAGAGGGAATATAAAAACCGCTACACTTGAACTGAATTACAAAACAGAACAGAGTCACACGTTTAGAAAACACACTATGGCTGCTTAACGGGAAAGGTGAGGTGGGGTGAGGCATAAAACAAGGGTTTCAAATTCGCTCAGATACCGTTCCATACACCCAATATGTAATAGACAACACCTGCTCCTTGCTCAGTGAACTGGACTCAACACCCCCTATTCACCGCACAAGAATATATGTGACTAGTAAGAATCTTAAAACCTATGTATTGATATCTATCTGGAAGTGAGTCAAGTGGGTGTAAAGCCGCATAAACACAGCCGTGAAAAGCAGCTAAACCCCATTATAAAAATAAATTACTTTTAAAAACCCGTAAAACAAAGACTGTGAAAGAGAGAGAAATTCTTACAAAATTCGTTCAGAGGCTGTGATGCAACCTGGATTGACCTTATCTAGACCCACAGCTGGATGAGACATAAGGGTGGACACTCTTGGGGCTGAAAGGTTGGGTGAGGTTGGGTGAGCAAACGCAGACCCTTTAAAGTAATACTGCCTGGTACCCATCCCATGGGTCCCAAATCTCCAGGTTCAAGGGCATCTTCCTACATCAAAAACATGCATGAGAAACCCAGAAGATGGTACACCGTGTGATTTTGAAAGGTTTCTAATACGCACCTGATTTCTCATCTCCTTGTGATCGGGTTCGCCTTTCCAGCTACTTTACTAGCAATCTCCCTACTTGGAGAATCAGCACCTTTAAGCTCCTGTTCCCTACAGGTTGCAATTTGTCCTGAGGATGAACGGGAAGAGGGGCAACCAATGAGAGACTAGATCTAGGTGTTGGGACAGGCACAGGTCACTCTATTTTCCCATCAGGAAGAAGAATTAACCACAGGCTCAGCCTGCCGCCCAGAAGCAGAATAGGGCCTGAGGCAATCCCGCGTTTTTGCGGCCAGCTTCCAAAAAAGCGAGTTGAAAAATGGAGCTCAGGGACACTGCAATTCACAAACCCGCAGAGCTATAAATGATAACTCTCATCCACAGATATATTGAGGGAAGGCAACGAAGAGGATTTGAAAGCAAGGCAGAATTGCAGGAAACAGGTTTCAGGAGGTAGATACGAATCGCCTTTAAAGCACATGAAAAGGGGCAAAACTTCGACAATGATGCCCTTGGCCAAAAAGGGCGTATGCGTTTTTTCCTGAATATATTCAGGAAAAAACGCATACGCCCTTTTTTGCCAACCAAGCAACCTGGAAAGGCAAATCAGCGCTACAAAGAAGTCTCGCTTCCCGTCGGTCAAAAGGGCCATGCTGCAAAAAGTGTCAAAACCAGAAATGCAGGACAGGCCATGGAGAAATGGCAGCCTTGCTACGCTGATGGGCGGGATGTAAATTGCCAACAGCCACTCTGGAGAAGTGTACGGTGTGTCCTGAAACATCGAAAAAACACAGCTTAGGGAGCATAGGGCACGTCCACTCATGGGCGTATAAATTGGGAAAACTAAAAATCAGCAAGACACAGGCACCCCAAAGTTTAGGGCTGCTCTGTTGACAAGAACCTCCACTTCATGACACCTTAAATATCCCAGGAAAGAGAAAAATGGATAAAGAAGTTGTGGTCCTTATGTACAATGGAATATCACTCAGACATGAAATCAAGGTCATAAGGCTAGTAGAAGCAAGATGAGTGGATTTAGGTACGATGATTCTAAGTGAAATAAGTCACACAGAAAAAGACACTTATCATTAGCTATCACTTATAGAGGGAATGTAAAAACCGCTACACTTGAAATGAATTACAAAACAGAACAGAGTCACACGTTTAGAAAACACACTATGGCTGCTTAACGGGAAAGGTGAGGTGGGGTGAGGCATAAAACAAGGGTTTCAAATTCGCTCAGATACCGTTCCATACACCCAATATGTAATAGACAACACCTGCTCCTTGCTCAGTGAACTGGACTCAACACCCCCTATTCACCGCACAAGAATATATGTGACTAGTAAGAATCTTAAAACCTATGTATTGATATCTGTCTGGCAGTGAGTCAAGTGGGTGTAAAGCCGCATAAACACAGTCGTGAAAAGCAGCTAAACCCCATTATAAAAATAAATTACTTTTAAAAACCCGTAAAACAAAGACAGTGAAAGAGAGAGAAATTCGTACAAAATTCGTTCAGAGGCTGTGATGCAACCTGGATTGACCATATCTAGGCCCACAGCTGGATGAGACATAAGGGTGGACACTCTTGGGGCTGAAAGGTTGGGTGAGGTTGGGTGAGCAAACGCAGACTCTTTAAGGTAACACTGCTTGGTACCCATCCCATGGGTCCCAAATCTCCAGGTTCAAGGGCATCTTCCTACATCGAAAACATGCATGAGGAACCCAGAAGATGGTACACCGTGTGATTTTGAAAGGTTTCTAATACGCACCTCATTTCTCATCTCCTTGTGCTCGGGTTCGCCTTTCCAGCTACTTTACTAGCAATCTCCCTACTTGGAGAATCAGCACCTTTAAGCTTCTGTTCCCTACAGGTTGCAAATTGTCCTGAGGATGAACGGGAAGAGGGGCAACCAATGAGAGACTAGATCTAGGTTTTGGGACAGGCACAGGTCACTCTATTTTCCCATCAGGAAGAAGAATTAACCACAGGCTCAGCGTGCCGCCCAGAAGCAGAATAGGGCCTGAGGCAATCCCGCGCTTTTGCGGCCAGCTCGCAAAAAAGCCAGTTGAAAAATGGAGCTCAGGGACACTGCAATTCACAAACCCGCAGAGCTATAAATGATAACTCTCATCCACAGATATATTGAGGGAAGGCAACGAAGAGAATTTGAAAGCAAGGCAGAATTGCAGGAAACAGGTTTCAGGAGGTAGATTCGAATTGCCTTTAAAGCAAATGAAAAGTGGCAAAATGTCGACAATGATGCCCTTGGCCAAACAGGGCGTATGCGTTTTTTCCTGAATATATTCAGGAAAAAACGCATACGCCCTGTTTGGCCAACCAAGCAACCTGGAAAGGCAAATCAGTGCTACAAAGAAGTCTCGCTTCCCATCGATCAAAAGGGCCATGCTGCAAAAAGTGTCAAAACCAGAAAAGCAGGACAGGCCATGGAGAAATGGCAGCCTTGCTACACTGATGGGCGGGATGTAAATTGCCAACAGCCACTCTGGAGAAGTGTACGGTGTGTACTGAAACATCGAAAAACCACAGCTTAGGGAACATAGGGCACGTCCACTCATGGGCGTATAAATTGGGAAAACTAAAAATCAGCAAGACACAGGCACCCCAAAGTTTAGGGCTGCTCTGTTGACAAGAACCTCCACTTCATGACACCTTAAATATCCCAGGAAAGAGAAAAATGGATAAAGAAGTTGTGGTCCTTATGTACAATGGAATATCACTCAGACATGAAATCAAGGTCATAAGGCTAGTAGAAGCAAGATGAGTGGATTTAGGTACGATGATTCTAAGTGAAATAAGTCACACAGAAAAAGACACTTATCATTAGCTATCACTTATAGAGGGAATGTAAAAACCGCTACACTTGAAATGAATTACAAAACAGAACAGAGTCACACGTTTAGAAAACACACTATGGCTGCTTAACGGGAAAGGTGAGGTGGGGTGAGGCATAAAACAAGGGTTTCAAATTCGCTCAGATACCGTTCCATACACCCAATATGTAATAGACAACACCTGCTCCTTGCTCAGTGAACTGGACTCAACACCCCCTATTCACCGCACAAGAATATATGTGACTAGTAAGAATCTTAAAACCTATGTATTGATATCTGTCTGGCAGTGAGTCAAGTGGGTGTAAAGCCGCATAAACACAGTCGTGAAAAGCAGCTAAACCCCATTATAAAAATAAATTACTTTTAAAAACCCGTAAAACAAAGACAGTGAAAGAGAGAGAAATTCGTACAAAATTCGTTCAGAGGCTGTGATGCAACCTGGATTGACCATATCTAGGCCCACAGCTGGATGAGACATAAGGGTGGACACTCTTGGGGCTGAAAGGTTGGGTGAGGTTGGGTGAGCAAACGCAGACTCTTTAAGGTAACACTGCTTGGTACCCATCCCATGGGTCCCAAATCTCCAGGTTCAAGGGCATCTTCCTACATCGAAAACATGCATGAGGAACCCAGAAGATGGTACACCGTGTGATTTTGAAAGGTTTCTAATACGCACCTCATTTCTCATCTCCTTGTGCTCGGCTTCGCCTTTCCAGCTACTTTACTAGCAATCTCCCTACTTGGAGAATCAGCACCTTTAAGCTTCTGTTCCCTACAGGTTGCAAATTGTCCTGAGGATGAACGGGAAGAGGGGCAACCAATGAGAGACTAGATCTAGGTTTTGGGACAGGCACAGGTCACTCTATTTTCCCATCAGGAAGAAGAATTAACCACAGGCTCAGCCTGCCGCCCAGAAGCAGAATAGGGCCTGAGGCAATCCCGCGCTTTTGCGGCCAGCTCGCAAAAAAGCCAGTTGAAAAATGGAGCTCAGGGACACTGCAATTCACAAACCCGCAGAGCTATAAATGATAACTCTCATCCACAGATATATTGAGGGAAGGCAACGAAGAGAATTTGAAAGCAAGGCAGAATTGCAGGAAACAGGTATCAGGAGGTAGATTCGAATTGCCTTTAAAGCAAATGAAAAGTGGCAAAATGTCGACAATGATGCCCTTGGCCAAACAGGGCGTATGCGTTTTTTCCTGAATATATTCAGGAAAAAACGCATACGCCCTGTTTGGCCAACCAAGCAACCTGGAAAGGCAAATCAGTGCTACAAAGAAGTCTCGCTTCCCATCGATCAAAAGGGCCATGCTGCAAAAAGTGTCAAAACCAGAAAAGCAGGACAGGCCATGGAGAAATGGCAGCCTTGCTACACTGATGGGCGGGATGTAAATTGCCAACAGCCACTCTGGAGAAGTGTACGGTGTGTACTGAAACATCGAAAAACCACAGCTTAGGGAACATAGGGCACGTCCACTCATGGGCGTATAAATTGGGAAAACTAAAAATCAGCAAGACACAGGCACCCCAAAGTTTAGGGCTGCTCTGTTGACAAGAACCTCCACTTCATGACACCTTAAATATCCCAGGAAAGAGAAAAATGGATAAAGAAGTTGTGGTCCTTATGTACAATGGAATATCACTCAGACATGAAATCAATGTCTTAAGGCTAGTAGAAGCAAGATGAGTGGATTTAGCTACGACGATTCTAAGTGAAATAAGTCACACAGAAAAAGACACTTATCATAAGCTATCACTTAGAGAGGGAATGTAAAAACCGCTACACTTGAACTGAATTACAAAACAGAACAGAGTCACACGTTTAGAAAACACACTATGGCTGCTTAACGGGAAAGGTGAGGTGGGGTGAGGCATAAAACAAGGGTTTCAAATTCGCTCAGATACCGTTCCATACACCCAATATGTAATAGACAACACCTGCTCCTTGCTCAGTGAACTGGACTCAACACCCCCTATTCACCGCACAAGAATATATGTGACTAGTAAGAATCTTAAAACCTATGTATTGATATCTATCTGGAAGTGAGTCAAGTGGGTGTAAAGCCGCATAAACACAGCCGTGAAAAGCAGCTAAACCCCATTATAAAAATAAATTACTTTTAAAAACCCGTAAAACAAAGACTGTGAAAGAGAGAGAAATTCTTACAAAATTCGTTCAGAGGCTGTGATGCAACCTGGATTGACCTTATCTAGACCCACAGCTGGATGAGACATAAGGGTGGACACTCTTGGGGCTGAAAGGTTGGGTGAGGTTGGGTGAGCAAACGCAGACCCTTTAAAGTAATACTGCCTGGTACCCATCCCATGGGTCCCAAATCTCCAGGTTCAAGGGCATCTTCCTACATCAAAAACATGCATGAGAAACCCAGAAGATGGTACACCGTGTGATTTTGAAAGGTTTCTAATACGCACCTGATTTCTCATCTCCTTGTGATCGGGTTCGCCTTTCCAGCTACTTTACTAGCAATCTCCCTACTTGGAGAATCAGCACCTTTAAGCTCCTGTTCCCTACAGGTTGCAATTTGTCCTGAGGATGAACGGGAAGAGGGGCAACCAATGAGAGACTAGATCTAGGTGTTGGGACAGGCACAGGTCACTCTATTTTCCCATCAGGAAGAAGAATTAACCACAGGCTCAGCCTGCCGCCCAGAAGCAGAATAGGGCCTGAGGCAATCCCGCGTTTTTGCTGCCAGCTTCCAAAAAAGCGAGTTGAAAAATGGAGCTCAGGGACACTGCAATTCACAAACCCGCAGAGCTATAAATGATAACTCTCATCCACAGATATATTGAGGGAAGGCAACGAAGAGGATTTGAAAGCAAGGCAGAATTGCAGGAAACAGGTTTCAGGAGGTAGATTCGAATCGCCTTTAAAGCACATGAAAAGTGGCAAAACTTCGACAATGATGCCCTTGGCCAAAAAGGGCGTATGCGTTTTTTCCTGAATATATTCAGGAAAAAACGCATACGCCCTTTTTTATCAACCAAGCAACCTGGAAAGGCAAATCAGCGCTACAAAGAAGTCTCGCTTCCCGTCGGTCAAAAGGGCCATGCTGCAAAAAGTGTCAAAACCAGAAATGCAGGACAGGCCATGGAGAAATGGCAGCCTTGCTACGCTGATGGGCGGGATGTAAATTGCCAACAGCCACTCTGGAGAAGTGTACGGTGTGTCCTGAAACATCGAAAAAACACATCTTAGGGAGCATAGGGCACGTCCACTCATGGGCGTATAAATTGGGAAAACTAAAAATCAGCAAGACACAGGCACCCCAAAGTTTAGGGCTGCTCTGTTGACAAGAACCTCCACTTCATGACACCTTAAATATCCCAGGAAAGAGAAAAATGGATAAAGAAGTTGTGGTCCTTATGTACAATGGAATATCACTCAGACATGAAATCAAGGTCATAAGGCTAGTAGAAGCAAGATGAGTGTATTTAGGTACGATGATTCTAAGTGAAATAAGTCACACAGAAAAAGACACTTATCATTAGCTATCACTTATAGAGGGAATGTAAAAACCGCTACACTTGAAATGAATTACAAAACAGAACAGAGTCACACGTTTAGAAAACACACTATGGCTGCTTAACGGGAAAGGTGAGGTGGGGTGAGGCATAAAACAAGGGTTTCAAATTCGCTCAGATACCGTTCCATACACCCAATATGTAATAGACAACACCTGCTCCTTGCTCAGTGAACTGGACTCAACACCCCCTATTCACCGCACAAGAATATATGTGACTAGTAAGAATCTTAAAACCTATGTATTGATATCTGTCTGGCAGTGAGTCAAGTGGGTGTAAAGCCGCATAAACACAGTCGTGAAAAGCAGCTAAACCCCATTATAAAAATAAATTACTTTTAAAAACCCGTAAAACAAAGACAGTGAAAGAGAGAGAAATTCGTACAAAATTCGTTCAGAGGCTGTGATGCAACCTGGATTGACCATATCTAGGCCCACAGCTGGATGAGACATAAGGGTGGACACTCTTGGGGCTGAAAGGTTGGGTGAGGTTGGGTGAGCAAACGCAGACCCTTTAAAGTAATACTGCCTGGTACCCATCCCATGGGTCCCAAATCTCCAGGTTCAAGGGCATCTTCCTACATCAAAAACATGCATGAGAAACCCAGAAGATGGTACACCGTGTGATTTTGAAAGGTTTCTAATACGCACCTGATTTCTCATCTCCTTGTGATCGGGTTCGCCTTTCCAGCTACTTTACTAGCAATCTCCCTACTTGGAGAATCAGCACCTTTAAGCTTCTGTTTCTACAGGTTGCAATTTGTCCTGAGGATGAACGGGAAGAGGGGCAACCAATGAGAGACTAGATCTAGGTGTTGGGACAGGCACAGGTCACTCTATTTTCCCATCAGGAAGAAGAATTAACCACAGGCTCAGCCTGCCGCGCAGAAGCAGAATAGGGCCTGAGGCAATCCCGCGTTTTTGCGGCCAGCTCCCAAAAAAGCGAGTTGAAAAATAGAGCTCAGGGACACTGCAATTCACAAACCCGCAGAGCTATAAATGATAACTCTCATCCACAGATATATTGAGGGAAGGCAACGAAGAGGATTTGAAAGCAAGGCAGAATTGCAGGAAACAGGTTTCAGGAGGTAGATTCGAATCGCCTTTAAAGCACATGAAAAGTGGCAAAACTTCGACAATGATGCCCTTGGCCAAAAAGGGCGTATGCGTTTTTTCCTGAATATATTCAGGAAAAAACGCATACGCCCTTTTTTGCCAACCAAGCAACCTGGAAAGGCAAATCAGCGCTACAAAGAAGTCTCGCTTCCCATCGGTCAAAAGGGCCATGCTGCAAAAAGTGTCAAAACCAGAAATGCAGGACAGGCCATGGAGAAATGGCAGCCTTGCTACGCTGATGGGCGGGATGTAAATTGCCAACAGCCACTCTGGAGAAGTGTACGGTGTGTCCTGAAACATCGAAAGAACACAGCTTAGGGAGCATAGGGCACGTCCACTCATGGGCGTATAAATTGGGAAAACTAAAAATCAGCAAGACACAGGCACCCCAAAGTTTAGGGCTGCTCTGTTGACAAGAACCTCCACTTCATGACACCTTAAATATCCCAGGAAAGAGAAAAATGGATAAAGAAGTTGTGGTCCTTATGTACAATGGAATATCATTCAGACATGAAATCAAGGTCATAAGGCTAGTAGAAGCAAGATGAGTGGATTTAGGTACGATGATTCTAAGTGAAATAAGTCACACAGAAAAAGACACTTATCATTAGCTATCACTTATAGAGGGAATGTAAAAACCGCTACACTTGAACTGAATTACAAAACAGAACAGAGTCACACGTTTAGAAAACACACTATGGCTGCTTAACGGGAAAGGTGAGGTGGGGTGAGGCATAAAACAAGGGTTTCAAATTCGCTCAGATACCGTTCCATACACCCAATATGTAATAGACAACACCTGCTCCTTGCTCAGTGAACTGGACTCAACACCCCCTATTCACCGCACAAGAATATATGTGACTAGTAAGAATCTTAAAACCTATGTATTGATATCTGTCTGGCATTGAGTCAAGTGGGTGTAAAGCCGCATAAACACAGCCGTGAAAAGCAGCTAAACCCCATTATAAAAATAAATTACTTTTAAAAACCCGTAAAACAAAGACAGTGAAAGAGAGAGACATTCTTACAAAATTCGTTCAGAGGCTGTGATGCAACCTGGATTGACCTTATCTAGACCCACAGCTTGATGAGACATAAGGGTGGACACTCTTGGGGCTGAAAGGTTGGGTGAGGTTGGGTGAGCAAGCACAGACCCTTTAAAGTACTACTGCCTGGTACCCACCCCATGGGTCCCAAATCTCCAGGTTCAAGGGCATGTTCCTACATCGAAAACATGCATGAGGAACCCAGAAGATGGTACACCGTGTGATTTTGAAAGGTTTCTAATACGCACCTCATTTCTCATCTCCTTGTGCTCGGGTTCGCCTTTCCAGCTACTTTACTAGCAATCTCCCTACTTGGAGAATCAGCACCTTTAAGCTCCTGTTCCCTACAGGTTGCAATTTGTCCTGAGGATGAACGGGAAGAGGGGCAACCAATGAGAGACTAGATCTAGGTGTTGGGACAGGCAGAGGTCACTCTATTTTCCCATCGGGAAGAAGAATTAACCACAGGCTCAGCCTGCAGCCCAGAAGCAGAATAGGGCCTGAGGCAATCCCGCGCTTTTGCGGCCAGCTCCCAAAAAAGCCAGTTGAAAAATGGAGCTCAGGGACACTGCAATTCACAAACCCGCAGAGCTATAAATGATAACTCTCATCCACAGATATATTGAGGGAAGGCAACGAAGAGGATTTGAAAGCAAGGCAGAATTGCAGGAAACATGTTTCAGGAGGTAGATTCGAATCGCCTTTAAAGCACATGAAAAGCGGCAAAACGTCGACAATTATGCCCTTGGCCAAAAAGGGCGTATGCGTTTTTTCCTGAATATATTCAGGAAAAAACGCATACGCACTTTTTTGCCAACCAAGCAACCTGGAAAGGCAAATCAGCGCTACAAAGAAGTCTCGCTTCCCATCGGTCAAAAGGGCCATGCTGCAAAAAGTGTCAAAACCAGAAATGCAGGACAGGCCATGGAGAAATGGCAGCCTTGCTACGCTGATGGGCGGGATGTAAATTGCCAACAGCCACTCTGGAGAAGTGTACGGTGTGTCCTGAAACATCGAAAAAACACAGCTTAGGGAGCATAGGGCACGTCCACTCATGGGCGTATAAATTGGGAAAACTAAAAATCAGCAAGACACAGGCACCCCAAAGTTTGGGGCTGCTCTGTTGACAAGAACCTCCACTTCATGACACCTTAAATATCCCAGGAAAGAGAAAAATGGATAAAGAAGTTGTGGTCCTTATGTACAATGGAATATCACTCAGACATGAAATCAAGGTCATAAGGCTAGTAGAAGCAAGATGAGTGGATTTAGGTACGATGATTCTAAGTGAAATACGTCACACAGAAAAAGACACTTATCATTAGCTATCACTTATAGAGGGAATGTAAAAACCGCTACACTTGAAATGAATTACAAAACAGAACAGAGTCACACGTTTAGAAAACACACTATGGCTGCTTAACGGGAAAGGTGATGTGGGGTGAGGCATAAAACAAGGGTTTCAAATTCGCTCAGATACCGTTCCATACACCCAATATGTAATAGACAACACCTGCTCCTTGCTCAGTGAACTGGACTCAACACCCCCTATTCACCGCACAAGAATATATGTGACTAGTAAGAATCTTAAAACCTATGTATTGATATCTGTCTGGCAGTGAGTCAAGTGGGTGTAAAGCCGCATAAACACAGTCGTGAAAAGCAGCTAAACCCCATTATAAAAATAAATTACTTTTAAAAACCCGTAAAACAAAGACAGTGAAAGAGAGAGAAATTCTTACAAAATTCGTTCAGAGGCTGTGATGCAACCTAGATTGACCATATCTAGGCCCACAGCTGGATGAGACATAAGGGTGGACACTCTTGGGGCTGAAAGGTTGGGTGAGGTTGGGTGAGCAAAAGCAGACCTTTTAAGGTAACACTGCTTGGTACCCATCCCATGGGTCCCAAATCTCAAGGTTCAAGGGCATCTTCCTACATCGAAAACATGCATGAGGAACCCAGAAGATGGTACACCGTGTGATTTTGAAAGGTTTCTAATACGCACCTCATTTCTCATCTCCTTGTGCTCGGGTTCGCCATTCCAGCTACTTTACTAGCAATCTCCCTACTTGGAGAATCAGCACCTTTAAGCTCCTGTTCCCTACAGGTTGCAATTTGTCCTGAGGATGAACGGGAAGAGGGGCAACCAATGAGAGACTAGATCTAGGTGTTGGGACAGGCAGAGGTCACTCTATTTTCCCATCGGGAAGAAGAATTAACCACAGGCTCAGCCTGCCGCCCAGAAGCAGAATAGGGCCTGAGGCAATCCCGCGCTTTTGCGGCCAGCTCCCAAAAAAGCCAGTTGAAAAATGGAGCTCAGGGACACTGCAATTCAGAAACCCGCAGAGCTATAAATGATAACTCTCATCCACAGATATATTGAGGGAAGGCAACGAAGAGGATTTGAAAGCAAGGCAGAATTGCAGGAAACATGTTTCAGGAGGTAGATTTGAATCGCCTTTAAAGCACATGAAAAGTGGCAAAACATCGACAATGATGCCCTTGGCCAAACAGGGCGTATGCGTTTTTTCCTGAATATATTCAGGAAAAAACGCATACGCCCTGTTTGGCCAACCAAGCAACCTGGAAAGGCTAATCAGCGCTACAAAGAAGTCTCGCTTCCCATCGGTCAAAAGGGCCATGCTGCAAAAAGTGTCCAAACCAGAAATGCAGGACAGGCCATGGAGAAATGGCAGCCTTGCTACGCTGATGGGCGGGATGTAAATTGCCAACAGCCACTCTGGAGAAGTGTACGGTGTGTCCTGAAACATCGAAAAAACACAGCTTAGGGAGCATAGGGCACGTCCACTCATGGGCGTATAAATTGGGAAAAGTAAAAATCAGCAAGACACAGGCACCCCAAAGTTTAGGGCTGCTCTGTTGACAAGAACCTCCACTTCATGACACCTTAAATATCCCAGGAAAGAGAAAAATGGATAAAGAAGTTGTGGTCCTTATGTACAATGGAATATCACTCAGACATGAAATCAATTTCATAAGGCTAGTAGAAGCAAGATGAGTGGATTTAGGTACGATGATTCTACGTGAAATAAGTCACACAGAAAAAGACACTTATCATAAGCTATCACTTATAGAGGGAATGTAAAAACCGCTACACTTGAACTGAATTACAAAACAGAACAGAGTCATACGTTTAGAAAACACACTATGGCTGCTTAACGGGAAAGGTGAGGTGGGGTGATGCATAAAACAAGGGTTTCAAATTCGCTCAGATACCGTTCCATACACCCAATATGTAATGGACAAGACCTACTCCTTGCTCAGTGAACTGGACTCAACACCCCCTATTCACTGCACAAGAGTATATGTGACTAGTAAGAATCTTAAAACCTATGTATTGATATCTGTCTGGAAGTGAGTCAAGTGGGTGTAAAGCCGCATAAACACAGCCGTGAAAAGCAGCTGAACCCCATTATAAAAATAAATTACTTTTAAAAACCCGTAAAACAAAGACAGTGAAAGAGAGAGAAATTCTTACAGAATTCGTTCAGAGGCTGTGATGCAACCTGGATTGACCATATCTAGACCCACAGCTGGATGAGACATAAGGGTGGACACTCTTGGGGCTGAAAGGTTGGGTGAGGTTGGGTGAGCAAACGCAGACCCTTTAAAGTAATACTGCCTGGTACCCATCCCATGGGTCCCAAATCTCCAGGTTCAAGGGCATCTTCCTACATCAAAAACATGCATGAGAAACCCAGAAGATGGTACACCGTGTGATTTTGAAAGGTTTCTAATACGCACCTGATTTCTCATCTCCTTGTGATCGGGTTCGCCTTTCCAGCTACTTTACTAGCAATCTCCCTACTTGGAGAATCAGCACCTTTAAGCTCCTGTTCCCTACAGGTTGCAATTTGTCCTGAGGATGAACGGGAAGAGGGGCAACCAATGAGAGACTTGATCTAGGTGTTGGGACAGGCCCAGGTCACTCTATTTTCCCATCAGGAAGAAGAATTAACCACAGGCTCAGCCTGCCGCCCAGAAGCAGAATAGGGCCTGAGGCAATCCCGCGTTTTTGCGGCCAGCTCCCAAAAAAGCGAGTTGAAAAATGGAGCTCAGGGACACTGCAATTCACAAACCCGCAGAGCTATAAATGATAACTCTCATCCACAGATATATTGAGGGAAGGCAACGAAGAGGATTTGAAAGCAAGGCAGAATTGCAGGAAACAGGTTTCAGGAGGTAGATTCGAATCGCCTTTAAAGCACATGAAAAGTGGCAAAACTTCGACAATGATGCCCTTGGCCAAACAGGGCGTATGCGTTTTTTCCTGAATATATTCAGGAAAAAACGCATACGCCCTGTTTGGCCAACCAAGCAACCTGGAAAGGCAAATCAGCGCTACAAAGAAGTCTCGCTTCCCATCGGTCAAAAGGGCCATGCTGCAAAAATTTTCAAAACCAGAAATGCAGGACAGGCCATGGAGAAATGGCAGCCTTGCTACGCTGATGGGCGGGATGTAAATTGCCAACAGCCACACTGGAGAAGTGTACGGTGTGTCCTGAAACATCGAAAAAACACAGCTTAGGGAGCATAGGGCACGTCCACTCATGGTCGTATAAATTGGGAAAACTAAAAATCAGCAAGACACAGGCACCCCAATGATTAGGGCTGCTCTGGTGACAAGAACCTCCACTTCATGACACCTTAAATATCCCAGGAAAGAAAAAAATGGATAAAGAATTTGTGGTCCTTATGTAAAATGGAATATCACTCAGACATGAAATAAATGTCATAAGGCTAGTAGAAGCAAGATGAGTGGATTTAGGAACGACGATTCTAAGTGAAATAAGTCACACAGAAAAAGACACTTATCATAAGCTATCACTTATAGAGGGAATGTAAAAACCGCTACACTTGAACTGAATTACAAAACAGAACAGAGTCACACGTTTAGAAAACACACTATGGCTGCTTAACGGGAAAGGTGAGGTGGGGTGATGCATAAAACAAGGGTTTCAAATTCGCTCACATACCGTTCCATACACCCAATATGTAATAAAACAAGACCTACTCCTTGCTCAGTGAACTGGACACAACACCCCCTATTCACCGCACAAGAATATATCTGACTAGTAAGAATCGTAAAACCTATGTATTGATATCTCTCTGGAAGTGAGTCAAGTGGGTGTAAACCGCATCAACACAGCCGTGAAAGGCCGCTAAACCCCATTATAAAAATAAATTACTTTTAAAAACCCGTAAAACAAAGACAGTGAAAGAGAGAGAAATTCTTCCATAATTCGGTCAGGGGCTGTGATGCAACCTGGATTGACCATATCTAGACACACAGCTGGATGAGACATAAGGGTGGACACTCTTGGGGCTGAGAGGTTGGGTGAGGTTGGGTGAGCAAACGCACAACCTTTAAAGTAATACTGCGTGGTACGCATCCCATGGGTCCCAAATCTCCAGGTTCAAGGGCATCTTCCTACATCGAAAACATACATGAGAAACCCAGAAGATGGTACACCGTGTGATTTTGAAAGGTTTCTAAAACGCACCTCATTTCTCATCTCCTTGTGGTCAGGTTCGCCATTTCAGGTACTTTACTAGCAATCTCCCTACTTGGAGAATCAGCACCTTTAACCTCCTGTTCCCTACAGGTTGCAATTTGTCCTGAGGATGAACGGGAAGAGGGGCAACCAATGAGAGACTAGATCTAGGTGTTGGGACAGGCACAGGTCACTCTATTTTCCCATCAGGAAGAAGAATTAACCACAGGCTCAGCCTGCCGCCCAGAAGCAGAATAGGGCCTGAGGCAATCCCGCGCTCTTGCGGCCAGCTCCCAAAAAATCGAGTTTCAAAATGGAGCCCAGGGACACTGCCTTTCACAAACCCGCAGAGTTATAAATGATAACTCTCGTCCACAAATATATTGAGGGAAGGCAACGAAGAGGATTTGAAAGCAAGGCAGAATTGCAGGAAACAGGTTTCAGGAGGTAGATTCGAATCGCCTTTAAAGCACATGAAAAGTCGCAAAACGTCGACAATGATTCCCTTGGCCAAAAAGGGCGTATGCGTTTTTTCCTGAATATATTCAGGAAAAAACGCATACGCCCTTTTTGGCCAACCAAGCAACCTGGAAAGGCAAATCAGCGCTACAAAGTAGTCTCGCTTCCCATCGGTCAAAAGGGCCATGCTGCAAAAAGTGTCAAAACCAGAAATGCAGGACAGGCCATGGAGAAATGGCAGCCTTGCTACGCTGATGGGCGGGATGTAAATTGCCAACAGCCACTCTGAAGAAGTGTACGGTGTGTCCTGAAACATCTAAAACACACGGCTTAGGGAGCATAGGGCACGTCCACTCATGGGCGTATAAATTGGGAAAACTAAAAATCAGCAAGACACAGGCACCACAAAGTTTAGGGTTGCTCTGTTGACAAGAACCTCCACTTCATGACACCTTAAATATCCCAGGAAAGAGGAAAATGGATAAAGAAGTTGTGGTCCTTATGTACAATGGAATATCACTCAGACATGAAATCAATGTCATAAGGCTAGTAGAAGCAAGATGAGTGGATTTAGCTACGACGATTCTAAGTGAAATAAGTCACACAGAAAAAGACACTTATCATAAGCTATCACTTAGAGAGGGAATGTAAAAACCGCTACACTTGAACTGAATTACAAAACAGAACAGAGTCACACGTTTAGAAAACACACTATGGCTGCTTAACGGGAAAGGTGAGGTGGGGTGATGCATAAAACAAGGGTTTCAAATTCGCTCAGATACCGTTCCATACACCCAATATGTAATAGACAAGACCTACTCCTTGCTCAGTGAACTGGACTCAACACCCCCTATTCACCGCACAAGAATATATGTGACTAGTAAGAATCTTAAAACCTATGTATTGATATCTGTCTGGAAGTGAGTCAAGTGGGTGTAAAGCCGCATAAACACAGCCGTGAAAAGCAGCTAAACCCCATTATAAAAATAAATTACTTTTAAAAACCCGTAAAACAAAGACAGTGAAAGAGAGAGAAATTCTTACACAATTCGTTCAGAGGCTGTGATGCAACCTGGATTGACCATATCTAGACCCACAGCTGGATGAGACATAAGGGAGGACACTCTTGGGGCTGAAAGGTTGGGTGAGGTTGGGTGAGCAAACGCAGACCCTTTAAAGTAATACTGCGTGGTACCCATCCCATGGGTCCCAAATCTCCAGGTTCAAGGGCATCTTCCTACATCGAAAACATGCATGAGAAACCCAGAAGATGGTACACCGTGTGATTTTGAAAGGTTTCTAAGACGCACCTCATTTCTCATCTCCTTGTGCTCGGGTTCGCCTTTCCAGCTACTTTACTAGCAATCTCCCTACTTGGAGAATCAGCACCTTTAAGCTCCTGTTCCCTACAGGTTGCAATTTGTCCTGAGGATGAACGGGAAGAGGGGCAACCAATGAGAGACTAGATCTAGGTGTTGGGACAGGCACAGGTCACTCTATTTTCCCATCAGGAAGAAGAATTAACCACAGGCTCAGCCTGCCGCCCAGAAGCAGAATAGGGCCTGAGGCAATCCCGCGCTTTTGCGGCCAGCTCCCATAAAAGCGAGTTGAAAAATGGAGCTCAGGGACACTGCAAATCACAAACCCGCAGAGTTATAAATGATAACTCTCATCCACAGATATATTGAGGGAAGGCAACGAAGAGGATTTGAAAGCAAGGCAGAATTGCAGGAAACAGATTTCAGGAGGGAGATTCGAATCGCCTTTAAAGCACATGAAAAGCGGCAAAACGTCGACAATGATGCCCTTGGCCAAAAAGGGCGTATGCGTTTTTTCCTGAATATATTCAGGAAAAAACGCATACGCCCTTTTTGGCCAACCAAGCAACCTGGAAAGGGAAATCAGCGCTACAAAGAAGTCTCGCTTCCCATCGGTCAAAAGGGCTATGCTGCAAAAAGTGTCAAAACCAGAAATGCAGGACAGGCCATGGAGAAATAGCAGCCTTGCTACGCTGATGGGCGGGATGTAAATTGCCAACAGCCACTCTGGAGAAGTGTACGGTGTGTCCTGAAACATCGAAAAAACACAGCTTAGGGAGCATAGGGCACGTCCACTCATGGGCGTATAAATTGGGAAAACTAAAAATCAGCAAGACACAGGCACCCCAAAGTTTAGGGTTGCTCTGTTGACAAGAACCTCCACTTCATGACACCTTAAATATCCCAGGAAAGAGGAAAATGGATAAAGAAGTTGTGGTCCTTATGTACAATGGAATATCACTCTTACATGAAATCAATGTCATAAGGCTAGTAGAAGCAAGATGAGTGGATTTAGCTATGACGATTCTAAGTGAAATAAGTCACACAGAAAAAGACACTTATCATAAGCTATCACTTAGAGAGGGAATGTAAAAACCGCTACACTTGAACTGAATTACAAAACAGAACAGAGTCACACGTTTAGAAAACACACTATGGCTGCTTAACGGGAAAGGTGAGGTGGGGTGATGCATAAAACAAGGGTTTCAAATTCGCTCAGATACCGTTCCATACACCCAATATGTAATAGACAAGACCTACTCCTTGCTCAGTGAACTGGACTCAACACCCCCTATTCACCGCACAAGAATATATGTGACTAGTAAGAATCTTAAAACCTATGTATTGATATCTGTCCGGAAGTGAGTCAAGTCGGTGTAAAGCCGCATAAACACAGCCGTGAAAAGCAGCTAAACCCCATTATAAAAATAAATTACTTTTAAAAACCCGTAAAACAAAGACAGTGAAAGAGAGAGAAATTCTTACAAAATTCGTTCAGAGGCTGTGATGCAACCTGGATTGACCATATCTAGACCCACAGCTGGATGAGACATAAGGGTGGACACTCTTGGGGCTGAAAGGTTGGGTGAGGTTGGGTGAGCAAACGCAGACCCTTTAAAGTAATACTGCCTGGTACCCATCCCATGGGTCCCAAATCTCCAGGTTCAAGGGCATCTTCCTACATCGAAAACATGCATGAGAAACCCAGAAGATGGTACACCGTGTGATTTTGAAAGGTTTCTAAGACGCACCTCATTTCTCATCTCCTTGTGCTCGGGTTCGCCTTTCCAGCTACTTTACTAGCAATCTCCCTACTTGGAGAATCAGCACCTTTAAGCTCCTGTTCCCTACAGGTTGCAATTTGTCCTGAGGATGAACGGGAAGAGGGGCAACCAATGAGAGACTAGATCTAGGTGTTGGGACAGGCACAGGTCACTTTATTTTCCCATCAGGAAGAAGAATTAACCACAGGCTCAGCCTGCCGCCCAGAAGCAAAATAGGGCCTGAGACAATCCCGCGCTTTTGCGGCCATCTCCCAAAAAAGCGAGTTGAAAAATGGAGCTCAGGGACACTGCAATTCACAAACCCGCAGAGTTATAAATGATAACTCTCATCCACAGATATATTGAGGGAAGGCAACGAAGAGGATTTGAAAGCAAGGCAGAATTGCAGGAAACAGATTTCAGGAGGGAGATTCGAATCGCCTTTAAAGCACATGAAAAGCGGCAAAACGTCGACAATGATGCCCTTGGCCAAAAAGGGCGTATGCGTTTTTTCCTGAATATATTCAGGAAAAAACGCATACGCCCTTTTTGGCCAACCAAGCAACCTGGAAAGGCAAATCAGCGCTACAAAGAAGTCTCGCTTCCCATCGGTCAAAAGGGCTATGCTGCAAAAAGTGTCAAAACCAGAAATGCAGGACAGGCCATGGAGAAATGGCAGCCTTGCTACGCTGATGGGCGGGATGTAAATTGCCAACAGCCACTCTGGAGAAGTGTACGGTGTGTCCTGAAACATCGAAAAAACACAGCTTAGGGAGCATAGGGCACGTCCACTCATGGGCGTATAAATTGGGAAAACTAAAAATCAGCAAGACACAGGCACCACAAAGTTTAGGGTTGCTCTGTTGACAAGAACCTCCACTTCATGACACCTTAAATATCCCAGGAAAGAGGAAAATGGATAAAGAAGTTGTGGTCCTTATGTACAATGGAATATCACTCAGACATGAAATCAATGTCATAAGGCTAGTAGAAGCAAGATGAGTGGATTTAGCTACGACGATTCTAAGTGAAATAAGTCACACAGAAAAAGACACTTATCATAAGCTATCACTTAGAGAGGGAATGTAAAAACCGCTACACTTGAACTGAATTACAAAACAGAACAGAGTCACACGTTTAGAAAACACACTATGGCTGCTTAACGGGAAAGGTGAGGTGGGGTGATGCATAAAACAAGGGTTTCAAATTCGCTCAAATACCGTTCCATACACCCAATATGTAATAGACAAGACCTACTCCTTGCTCAGTGAACTGGACTCAACACCCCCTATTCACCGCACAAGAATATATGTGACTAGTAAGAATCTTAAAACCTATGTATTGATATCTGTCCGGAAGTGAGTCAAGTCGGTGTAAAGCCGCATAAACACAGCCGTGAAAAGCAGCTAAACCCCATTATAAAAATAAATTACTTTTAAAAACCCGTAAAACAAAGACAGTGAAAGAGAGAGAAATTCTTACAAAATTCGTTCAGAGGCTGTGATGCAACCTGGATTGACCATATCTAGACCCACAGCTGGATGAGACATAAGGGTGGACACTCTTGGGGCTGAAAGGTTGGGTGAGGTTGGGTGAGCAAACGCAGACCCTTTAAAGTAATACTGCCTGGTACCCATCCCATGGGTCCCAAATCTCCAGGTTCAAGGGCATCTTCCTACATCGAAAACATGCATGAGAAACCCAGAAGATGGTACACCGTGTGATTTTGAAAGGTTTCTAAGACGCACCTCATTTCTCATCTCCTTGTGCTCGGGTTCGCCTTTCCAGCTACTTTACTAGCAATCTCCCTACTTGGAGAATCAGCACCTTTAAGCTCCTGTTCCCTACAGGTTGCAATTTGTCCTGAGGATGAACGGGAAGAGGGGCAACCAATGAGAGACTAGATCTAGGTGTTGGGACAGGCACAGGTCACTCTATTTTCCCATCAGGAAGAAGAATTAACCACAGGCTCAGCCTGCCGCCCAGAAGCAAAATAGGGCCTGAGACAATCCCGCGCTTTTGCGGCCATCTCCCAAAAAAGCGAGTTGAAAAATGGAGCTCAGGGACACTGCAATTCACAAACCCGCAGAGTTATAAATGATAACTCTCATCCACAGATATATTGAGGGAAGGCAACGAAGAGGATTTGAAAGCAAGGCAGAATTGCAGGAAACAGATTTCAGGAGGGAGATTCGAATCGCCTTTAAAGCACATGAAAAGCAGCAAAACGTCGACAATGATGCCCTTGGCCAAAAAGGGCGTATGCGTTTTTTCCTGAATATATTCAGGAAAAAACGCATACGCCCTTTTTGGCCAACCAAGCAACCTGGAAAGGCAAATCAGCGCTACAAAGAAGTCTCGCTTCCCATCGGTCAAAAGGGCTAAGCTGCGAAAAGTGTCAAAACCAGAAATGCAGGACAGGCCATGGAGAAATGGCAGCCTTGCTACGCTGATGGGCGGGATGTAAATTGCCAACAGCCACTCTGGAGAAGTGTACGGTGTGTCCTGAAACATCGAAAAAACACAGCTTAGGGAGCATAGGGCACGTCCACTCATGGGCGTATAAATTGGGAAAACTAAAAATCAGCAAGACACAGGCACCCCAAAGTTTAGGGTTGCTCTGTTGACAAGAACCTCCACTTCATGACACCTTAAATATCCCAGGAAAGAGGAAAATGGATAAAGAAGTTGTGGCCCTTATGTACAATGGAATATCACTCAGACATGAAATCAATGTCATAAGGCTAGTAGAAGCAAGATGAGTGGATTTAGCTACGACGATTCTAAGTGAAATAAGTCACACAGAAAAAGACACTTATCATAAGCTATCACTTAGAGAGGGAATGTAAAAACCGCTACACTTGAACTGAATTACAAAACAGAACAGAGTCACACGTTTAGAAAACACACTATGGCTGCTTAACGGGAAAGGTGAGGTGGGGTGATGCATAAAACAAGGGTTTCAAATTCGCTCAGATACCGTTCCATACACCCAATATGTAATAGACAAGACCGACTCCTTGCTCAGTGAACTGGACTCAACACCCCCTATTCACCGCACAAGAATATATCTGACTAGTAAGAATCTTAAAACCTATGTATTGATATCTCTCTGGAAGTGAGTCAAGTGGGTGTAAAGACGCATAAACACAGCCGTGAAAAGCAGCTGAACCCCATTATAAAAATAAATTACTTTTAAAAACCCTTAAAATAAAGACAGTGAAATAGAGAAATTCTTACAAAAATCGTTCAGAGGATGTGATGCAACCTGGATTGACCATATATAGACACACAGCTGGATGATAACATAAGGGTGGACACTCTTGGGGTTGAGAGGTTGGGTGAGCAATCGCATACCCTTTAAAGTAATACTGCGTGGTACCCATCCCATGGGTCCCAAATCTCCAGGTTCAAGGGCATCTTCCTACATCGAAAACATGCATGAGAAACCCAGAAGATGGTACACCGTGTGATTTTGAAAGGTTTCTAATACGCACCTCATTTCTCATCTCCTTGTGTTCGGGTTCGCCATTCCAGCTACTTTACTAGCAATCTCCCTACTTGGAGAATCAGCACCTTTAACCTCCTGTTCCGTACAGGTTCCAATTTGTCCTGAGGGTGAAAGGGAAGAGGGGCAACCAATGAGAGACTAGATCTAGGTGTTGGGACAGGCACAGGTCACTCTATTTTCCCATCAGGAAGAAGAATTAACCACAGGCTCAGCCTGCCCCCCGGAACGAGAATAGGGCCTGAGGCAATCCCGTGCTTTTGCGGCCAGCTCCCAAAAAAGACAGTTGAAAAATGGAGCTCGGGGGCACTGCCTTTCACAAACCCGCTGAGTTATAAATGATAACTCTCGTCCACAAATATATTGAGGGAAGGCAACGAAGAGGATTTGAAAGAAAGGCAGAATTGCAGGAAACAGGTTTCAGGAGGTAGATTCGAATCGCCTTTAAAGCATATGAAAAGTGGCAAAACGTCGACAATGATGCCCTTGGCCAAACAGGGCGTATGCGTTTTTTCCTGAATATATTCAGGAAAAAACGCATACGCCCTGTTTGGCCAACCAAGCAACCTGGAAAGGCAAATCAGCGCTACAAAGAAGTCTCGCTTCCCATCGGTCAAAAGGGCCATGCTGCAGAAAGTGTCAAAACCAGAAATGCAGGACAGGCCATAGAGAAATGGCAGCCTTGCTACGCAGATGGGCGGGATGTAAATTGCCAACAGCCGCTCTGGAGAAGTGTACTGTGTGTCCTGAAACATTGAAAAAACACAGCTTAGGGAGCATAGGGCACGTCCACTCATGGGCGTATAAATTGGGAAAACTAAAAATCAGCAAGACACAGGCACCCTAAAGTTTAGCGCTGCTCTGTTGACAGGAACCTCCACTTCATGACACCTTAAATATCCCAGGAAAGAGAAAAATGGATAAAGAAGTTGTGGTCCTTATGTACAATGGAATATCACTCAGACATGAAATCAATGTCATAAGGCTACTAGAAGCAAGATGAGTGGATTTAGGTACGACGATTCTAAGTGAAATAAGTCACACAGAAAAAGACACTTATCATAAGCTATCACTTATAGAGGGAATGTAAAAACCGCTACACTTGAACTGAATTACAAAACAGAACAGAGTCACACGTTTAGAAAACACACTATGGCTGCTTAACGGGAAAGGTGAGGTGGGGTGATGCATAAAACAAATGTTTCAAATTCGCTCAGGTACCGTTCCATACACGCAATATGTAATAGACAAGGCCTACTCCTTGCTCAGTGAACTGGACTCAACGCCCCCTATTAACCGCACAAGAATATATCTGACTAGTAAGAATCTTAAAACCTATGTATTGATATCTGTCTGGAAGTGAGTCAATTGGGTGTAAAGCCGCATAAACACAGCCGTGAAAAGCAGCTAAACCCCATTATAAAAATAAATTACTTTTAAAAACCCGTAAAACAAAGACAGTGAAAGAGAGAAATTCTTACAAAGTTCGTTCAGAGGCTGTGATGCAACCTGGATTGACCATATCTAGACCCACAGTTGGATGAGACATAAGGGTGGTCACTCTTGGGGTTGAGAGGTTGGGTGAGGTTGGGTGAGCAAACGCAGACCCTTTAAAGTAATACTGCGTGGTACCCATCCCATGGGTCCCAAATCTCCAGGTTCAAGGGCATCTTCCTACATCGAAAACATGCATGAGAAATGCAGAAGATGGTACACCGTGTGATTTTGAAAGGTTTCTAAAACGCACCTCATTTCTCATCTCCTTGTGTTCGGGTTCGCCATTCCAGCTACTTTACTAGCAATCTCCCTACTTGGAGAATCAGCACCTTTAACCTCCTGTTCCGTACAGGTTCCAATTTGTCCTGAGGGTGAAAGGGAAGAGGGGCAACCAATGAGAGACTAGATCTAGGTGTTGGGACAGGCACATGTCACTCTATTTTCCCATCAGGAAGAAGAATTAACCACAGGCTCAGCCTGTCCCCCGGAACCAGAATAGGGTCTGAGGCAATCCCGTGCTTTTGCGGCCAGCTCCCAAAAAAGACAGTTGAAAAATGGAGCTCAGGGGCACTGCCTTTCACAAACCCGCTGAGTTATAAATGATAACTCTCGTCCACAAATATATTGAGGGAAGGCAATGAAGAGGATTTGAAAGCAAGGCAGAATTGCAGGAAACAGGTTTCAGGAGGTAGATTCGAATCGCCTTTAAAGCACATGAAAAGTGGCAAAAAGTCCACAATGATGCCCTTGGCCAAAAACGGCGTATGCGTTTTTTCCTGAATATATTCAGGAAAAAACGCATACGCCCTTTTTGGCCAACCAAGCAACCTGGAAAGGCAAATCAGCGCTACAAAGAAGTCTCGCTTCCCATCGGTCAAATTGCCATGCTGCAAAAAGTGTCAAAACCAGAAATGCAGGACAGGCCATGGAGAAATGGCAGCCTTGCTATGCTGATGGGCGGGATGTAAATTGCCAACAGCCACTCTGGAGAAGTGTACGGTGTGTCCTGAAACATCGAAAAAACACAGCTTAGGGAGCATAGGGCACGTCCACTCATGGGCGTATAAATTGGGAAAACTAAAAATCAGCAAGACACAGGCACCCCAAAGTTTAGGGCTGCTCTGTTGAAAAGAACCTCCACTTCATGACACCTTAAATATCCCAGGAAAGAGAAAAATGGATAAATAAGTTGTGGTCCTTATGTACAATGGAATATCACTCAGACATGAAATCAATATCATAAGGCTAGTAGAAGCAAGATAAGTGGATTTAGGTACGACGATTCTAAGTGAAATAAGTCACACAGAAAAAGACACTTATCATAAGCTATCACTTATAGAGGGAATGTAAAAACCGCTACACTTGAACTGAATTACAAAACAGAACAGAGTCACACGTTTAGAAAACACACTATGGCTGCTTAACGGGAAATGTGAGGTGGGGTGATGCATAAAACAAGGGTTTCAAAATCGCTCAGATACCGTTCCATACACCCAATATGTAATAGAAAAGACCAACTCCTTGCTCAGTGAACTGGACTCAACACCCCCTATTCACCGCACAAGAATATATGTGACTAGTAAGAATCTTAAAACCTATGTATTGATATCTGTCTGAAAGTGAGTCAATTGGGTGTAAAGCCGCATAAACACAGCCATGAAAAGCAGCTAAACCCCATTTTAAAAATAAATTACTTTTCAAAACCCGTAAAACAAAGACAGTGAAAGAGAGAAATTCTTACAAAATTCGTTCAGAGGCTGTGATGCAACCTGGATTGACCATATCTAGACCCACAGCTGGATGAGACATAAGGGTGGACATTCTTGGGGTTGAGAGTTTGGGTGAGGTTGGGTGAGCAAACGCAGACCCTTTAAAGTAATACTGCGTGGTACCCATCCCATGGGTCCCAAATCTCCAGATTCAAGGGAATCTTTCTACATCGAAAACATTCATGAGAAACCCAGAAGATGGTACACCGTGTGATTTTGAAAGGTTTCTAAAACGCACCTCATTTCTCATCTCCTTGTGTTCGGGTTCGCCATTCCAGCTACTTTACTAGCAATCTCCTTACTTGGAGAATCAGCACCTTTAACCTCCTGTTCCCTACAGGTTGCTATTTGTCCTGATGATGAACTGGAAGAGGGGCAACCAATAAGAGACTAGATCTAGGTGTTGGGACAGTCACAGGTCACTCTATTTTCCCATCAGGAAGAAGAATTAACCACAGGATCAGCCTGCCACCCAGAATCAGAATAGGGCCTGAGGCAATCCCGTGCTTTTGCGGGCAGCTCCCAAAAAAGTGAGTTGAAAAATGGAGCTCAGGGATACTGCGATTCACAAACCCGCAGAGTTATAAATGATAACTCTCGTCCACAAATATATTGAGGGAAGGCAACGAAGAGGATTTGAAAGCAAGGCAGAATTGCAGGAAACAGGTTTCAGGAGGTAGGTTCGAATCGCCTTTAAAGCACATGAAAAGTTGCAAAACGTCGACAATGATGCCCTTGGCTAAACAGGGCGTATGTGTTTTTTCCTGAATATATTCAGGAAAAAACGCATACGCCCTGTTTGGCCAACCAAGCAACCTGGAAATGCTAATCAGCGCTACAAAGTAGTCTCGCTTCCCATCGGTCAAAAGGGCCATGCTGCAAAAAGTGTCAAAACCAGAAATGCAGGACAGGCCATGGAGAAATGGCAGCCTTGCTACGCTGATGGGCGGGATGTAAATTGCCAACAGCCACTCTGGAGAAGTGTACGGTGTGTCCTGAAACATCGAAAAAACACAGCATAGGGAGCATAGGGCACGTCCACTCATGGGCGTATAAATTGGGAAAACTAAAAATCAGCAAGACCCAGGCACCCCAAAGTTTAGGGCTGCTCTGTTGACAAGAACCTCCACTTCATGACATCTTAAATATCCCAGGAAAGAGAAAAATGGATAAAGAAGTCGTGGTCCTTATGTACAATGGAATATCACTCAGACATGAAATCAATGTCATAAGGCTAGTAGAAGCAAGATGAGTAGATTTAGGTACAACGATTCTAAGTGAAATAAGTCACACAGAAAAAGACACTTATCATAAGCTATCACTTATAGAGGGAATGTAAAAACCGCTATACTTGAACTGAATTACAAAAGAGAATAGAGTCATACGTTTAGAAAACACACTATGGCTGCTTAAAGGGAAAGGTGAGGTGGGGTGATGCATAAAACATGGGTTTCAAATTCGCTCAGGTACCGTTCCATACACCCAATATGTAATAGACAAGGCCTACTCCTTGCTCAGTGAACTGGACTCAACACCCCCTATTCACCGCACAACAATATATCTGACTAGTAAGAATCTTAAAACCTATGTATTGATATCTGTCTGGAAGTGAGTCAAGTGGGTGTAAAGCCGCATAAACACAGCCGTGAAAAGCAGCTAAACCCCATTATAAAAATAAATTACTTTTAAAAACCCGTTAAACAAAGACAGTGAAAGAGAGAGAAATTCTTCCAAAATTCGTTCAGGGGCTGTGATGCAACCTGGATTGACCATATCTATACCCACAGCTGGATGAGACATAACGGTGGACACTCTTGGGGCTGAGAGGTTTGGTGAGGTTGGGTGAGCAAACGCAGAACCTTTAAAGTAATACTGCGTGGTACCCATCCCTTGGATCCCAAATATCCAGGTTCAAGGGCATCTTCCTACATCGAAAACATGCATGAGAAACCCAGCAGATGGTACACCTTGTGATTTTGAAAGGTTTCTAAAAGGCACCTCATTTCTCATCTCCTTGTGTTCGGGTTCGCCATTCCAGCTACTTTACTAGCAATCTCCCTACTTGGAGAATCAGCACCTTTAACCTCCTGTTCCGTACGGTTTGCAATTTGTCCTGAGGGTGAAAGGGAAGAGGGGCAACCAATGAGAGACTAGCTCTAGGTGTTGGGACAGGCACAGGTCACTCTATTTTCCCATCAGGTAGAAGAATTAACCACAGGCTCAGCCTGCCGCCCAGAAGCAGAATAGGGCCTGAGGCAATCCCGCGCCCTTGCGGCCAGCTCCCAAAAAAACGAGTTGAAAAATGGAGCCCAGGTACAATGCCATTCACAAACCCGTAGAGTTATAAATGATAACTCTCGTCCACAAATATATTGAGGGAAGGCAACGAAGAGGATTTGAAAGCAAGGCAGAATTGCAGGAAACAAGTTTCAGGAGGTAGATTCGAATCGCCTTTAAAGCACATGAAAACTCGCAAATCGTCGACAATGATGCCCTTGGCCAAAAAGGGCGTATGCGTTTTTTCCTGAATATATTCAGGAAAAAACGCATACGCCCTTTTTGGCCAACCAAGCAACCTGGAAAGGCAAATCAGCGCTACAAAGAAGTCTCGCTTCCCATCGGTCAAAAGGGCCATGCTGCAAAAAGTGTCAAAACTAGAAATGCAGGACAGGCCATAGAGAAATGGCAGCCTTGCTACGCTGATGGGCGGGATATAAATTGCCAACAGCCACTCTGGAGAAGTGTACGGTGTGTCCTGAAACATCTAAAACACACAGCTTAAGGAGCATAGGGCACGTCCACTCATGGGTGTATAAATTGGGAAAACTAAAAATCAGCAAGACACAGGCACCCCAAAGTTTAGGGCTGCTCTGTTGACAAGAACCTCCACTTCATGACACCTTAAATATCCCAGGAAAGAGAAAAATGGATAAAGAAGTTGTGGTCCTTATGTACAATGGAATATCACTCAGACATGAAATCAATGTCATAAGGCTACTAGAAGCAAGATGAGTGGATTTAGGTACGACGATTCTAAGTGAAATAAGTCACACAGAAAAAGACACTTATCATAAGCTATCACTTATAGAGGGAATGTTAAAACCCCTACACTTGAACTGAATTACAAAACAGAACAGAGTCACTCGATTAGAAAACACACTATGGCTGCTTAACGGGAAAGATGAGGTGGGGTGATGCATAAAACAAGGGTTTCAAATTCGCTCAGATACCGTTCCATACACCCAATATGTAAGAGAAAATACCGACTCCTTGCTCAGTGAACTGGACTCAACACCCCCTATTCACCGCACAAGAATATATGTGACTAGTAAGAATCTTAAAACCTATGTATTGATATCTGTCTGGAAGTGAGTCAAGTGGGTGTAAAGCCGCATAAACACACCCGTGAAAAGCAGCTAAACCCCATTATAAAAATAAATTACTTTTAAAAACCCGTAAAACAAAGACAGTGAAAGAGAGAGAAATTCTTACAAAATTCGTTCAGAGGCTGTGATGCAACCTGGATTGACCATATCTAGACCCACAGCTGGATGAGACATAAGGGTGGACACACTTGGGGCTGAGAGGTTGGGTGAGGTTGGGTGAGCAAACACAGACCCTTTAAAGTAATACTGCCTGGTACCCATCCCATGGGTCCCAAATCTCCAGGTTCAAGGGCATCTTCCTACATCGAAAACATGCATGAGAAACCCAGAAGATGGTACACCGTGTGATTTTGAAAGGTTTCTAAAACGCACCTCATTTCTCATCTCCTTGTGTTCGGGTTCGCCATTCCAGCTACTTTACTAGCAATCTCCCTACTTGGAGAATCAGCACCTTTAACCTCCTGTTCCGTACAGGTTGCAACTTGTCCTGAGGATGAAAGGGAAGAGGGGCAACCAATGAGAGACTAGATCTATGTGTTGGGACAGGCACAGGTCACTCTATTTTCCCATCAGGAAGAAGAATTAACCACAGGCTCAGCCTGCCGCCCAGAAGCAAAATAGGGCCTGAGGCAATCCCGCGCTCTTAAGGCCAGCTCCCAAAAAAGGGAGTTTAAAAATGGAGCCCAGGGACACTGCCATTCACAAACCCGCAGAGTTATAAATGTTAACTCTCGTCCACAAATATATTGAGGGAAGGCAACGAAGAGGATTTGAAAGCAAGGCAGAATTGCAGGAAACAGGTTTCAGGAGGTAGATTCGAATCGCCTTTAAAGCACATGAAAAGTCGCAAAACGTTGACAATGATGCCCTTGGCCAAAAAGGGCGTATGCGTTTTTTCCTGAATATATTCAGGAAAAAACGCATACGCCCTTTTTGGCCAACGAAGCAACCTGGAAAGGCAAATCAGCGCTACAAAGAAGTCTCGCTTCCCATCGGTCAAAAGGGCCATGCTGCAGAAAGTGTCAAAACCAGAAATGCAGGACAGGCCATAGAGAAATGGCAGCCTTGCTACGCTGATGGGCGGGATGTAAATTGCCAACAGCCACTCTGGAGAAGTGTACGGTGTGTCCTGAAACATCGAAAAAACACAGCTTAGGGAGCATAGGGCACGTCCACTCATGGGCGTATAAATTGGGAAAATTAAAAATCAGCAAGACACAGGCACCCCAAAGTTTAGGGCTGCTCTGTTGACAAGAACCTCCACTTCATGACACCTTAAATATCCCAGGAAAGAGAAAAATGGATAAAGAAGTTGTGGTCCTTATGTACAAAGGAATATCACTCAGACATGAAATCAATGTCATAAGGCTAGAAGAAGCAAGATGAGTGGACTTAGGTACGATGATTCTAAGTGAAATAAGTCACACAGAAAAAGACACTTATCATAAGCTATCACTTATAGAGGGAATGTAAAAACCGCTACACTTGAACTGAATTACAAAACAGAACAGAGTCTCACGTTTAGAAAACACACTATGGCTGCTTAACGGGAAAGGTGAGGTGGGGTGATGCATAAAACAAGGTTTTCAAATTCGCTCAGATACCGTTCCATACACCCAATATGAAATAGACAAGACCTACTCCTTGCTCAGTGAACTGGACTCAACACCCCCTATTCACCGCACAAGAATATATGTGACTACTAAGAATCTTAAAACCTATGTATTGATATCTGTCTGGAAGTGAGTCCAGTGGGTGTAAAGCCGCATAAACACAGCCGTGAAAACCAGCTAAACCCCATTATAAAAATAAATTAATTTTAAAAACCCGTAAAACAAAGACAGTGAAAGAGAGAGAAATTCTTACAAAATTCTTTCAGGGGCTGTGATGCAACCTGGATTGACCATATCTAGACCCACAGCTGGGTGAGACATAAGGGTGGACACTCTTGGGGCTGAAAGGTTGGGTGAGGTTGGGTGAGCAAACGCAGACCCTTTAAAGTAATACTGCCTGGTACCCATCCCATGGGTCCCAAATCTCCAGGTTCAAGGGCATCTTCCTACATCGAAAACATGCATGAGAAACCCAGAAGATGGTACACCGTGTGATTTTGAAAGGTTTCTAAAATGCACCTCATTTCTCATCTCCTTGTGCTCGGGTTCGCCATTCCAGCTACTTTACTAGCAATCTCCCTACTTGGAGAATCAGCACCTTTAACCTCCTGTTCCCTACAGGTTGCAATTTGTCCTGAGGATGAAAGGGAAGAGGGGCAACCAATGAGAGACTAGATCTAGGTGTTGGGACAGGCACAGGTCACTCTATTTTCCCATCAGGAAGAAGAATTAACCACAGGCTCAGCCTGCCGCCCAGAAGCAGAATAGGGCCTGAGGCAATCCCGCGCTCTTAAGGCCAGCTCCCAAAAAAGGGAGTTGAAAAATGGAGCCCAGGGACACTGCCATTCACAAACCCGCAGAGTTATAAATGATAACTCTCGTCCACAAATATATTGAGGGAAGGCAACGAAGAGGATTTGAAAGCAAGGCAGAATTGCAGGAAACAGGTTTCAGGAGGTAGATTCGAATCGCCTTTAAAGCACATGAAAAGTCACAAAACGTCGACAATGATGCCCTTGGCCAAAAAGGGCGTATGCGTTTTTTCCTGAATATATTCAGGAAAAAACGCATACGCCCTTTTTGGCCAACCAAGCAACCTTGAAAGGCAAATCAGCGCTACAAAGTAGTCTCGCTTCCCATCGGTCAAAAGGGCCATGCTGCAAAAAGTGTCAAAACCAGAAATGCAGGACAGGCCATGGAGAAATGGCAGCCTTGCTATGCTGATGGGCGGGATGTAAATTGCCAACAGCCACTAAGGAGAAGTGTACGGTGTGTCCTGAAACATCTAAAACACACAGCTTAGGGAGCATAGGGCACGTCCACTCATGGGCGTATAAATTGGGAAAACTAAAAATCAGCAAGACACAGGCACCCCAAAGTTTAGGGCTGCTCTGTTGACAAGAACCTCCACTTCATGACACCTTAAATATCCCAGGAAAGAGAAAAATGGATAAAGAAGTTGTGGTCCTTATGTACAAAGGAATATCACTCAGACATGAAATCAATGTCATAAGGCTAGAAGAAGCAAGATGAGTGGACTTAGGTACGATGATTCTAAGTGAAATAAGTCACACAGAAAAAGACACTTATCATAAGCTATCACTTATAGAGGGAATGTAAAAACCGCTACACTTGAACTGAATTACAAAACAGAACAGAGTCTCACGTTTAGAAAACACACTATGGCTGCTTAACGGGAAAGGTGAGGTGGGGAGATGCATAAAACAAAGTTTTCAAATTCGCTCAGATACCGTTCCATACACCCAATATGTAATAGAAAAGACCGACTCCTTGCTCAGTGAACTGGACTCAACACCCCCTATTCACCGCACAAGCATATATGTGAATAGTAAGAATCTTAAAACCTATGTATTGATATCTGTCTGGAAGTGAGTCAAGTGGGTGTAAAGCCGCATAAACACAGCCGTGAAAAGCAGCTATACCCCATTATAAAAATAAATTACTTTTAAAAACCCGTAAAACAAAGACAGTGAAAGAGAGAGAAATTCTTACAAAATTCGTTCAGGGGCTGTGATGCAACCTGGATTGACCATATCTAGACCCACACCTGGATGAGACATAAGTGTGGACACTCTTGGGGCTGAGAGTTTGGGTGAGGTTGGGTGAGCAAAGGCAGAACCTTTAAAGTAATACTGCGTGGTACCCATCCCATGGGTCCCAAATCTCCAGGTTCAAGGGCATCTTCCTACATCGAAAACAGGCATGAGAAACGCAGAAGATGGTACACCGTGTGATTTTGAAAGGTTTCTAAAACGCACCTCATTTCTCATCTCCTTGTGCTCGAGTTCGCCTTTCCAGCTACTTTACTAGCAATCTCCCTACTTGGAGAATCAGCACCTTTAACCTCCTGTTCCGAACAGGTTGCAATTTGTCCTGAGGATGAAACGGAAGAGGGGCAACCAATGAGAGACTAGATCTAGGTTTTGGGACAGGCACAGGTCACTGTATTTTCCCATCAGGAAGAAGAATTAACCACAGGCTAATCCTGCCGCCGGGAACCAGAATAGTGCCTGAGGCAATCCAGTGCTTTTGCGGCCAACTCCCAAAAAAGACAGTTGAAAAATGGAGCTCAGGGGCACTGCAATTCACAAACCTGCTGAGTTATAAATGATAACTCTCGTCCACAAATATATTGAGGGAAGGCAACGAAGAGGATTTGAAAGCAAGGCAGAATTGCAGGAAACAGGTTTCAGGAGGTAAATTCGAATCGCCCTTAAAGCACATGAAAAGCGGCAAAACGTCGACAATGATGCCCTTGGCCAAAAAGTGCGTATGCATTTTTTCCTGATTATATTCAGGAAAAAACGCATACGCCCTTTTTGGCCAACCAAGCAACCTGGAAAGGCTAATCAGAGCAACAAAGAAGTCTCGCTTCCCATCGGTCAAAAGGGCCATGCTGCAAAAAGTGTCAAAACCAGAAATGCAGGACAGGCCATGGAGAAATGGCAGCCTTGCTATGCTGATGGGCGGGATGTAAATTGCCAACAGCCACTAAGGAGAAGTGTACGGTGTGTCCTGAAACATCTAAAACACACAGCTTAGGGAGCATAGGGCACGTCCACTCATGGGCGTATAAATTGGGAAAACTAAAAATCAGCAAGACACAGGCACCCCAAAGTTTAGGGTTGCTCTGTTGACAAGAACCTCCACTTCATGACACCTTAAATATCCCAGGAAAGAGAAAAATGGATAAAGAAGTTGTGGTCCTTATGTACAAAGGAATATCACTCAGACATGAAATCAATGTCATAAGGCTAGAAGAAGCAAGATGAGTGGACTTAGGTACGATGATTCTAAGTGAAATAAGTCACACAGAAAAAGACACTTATCATAAGCTATCACTTATAGAGGGAATGTAAAAACCGCTACACTTGAACTGAATTACAAAACAGAACAGAGTCTCACGTTTAGAAAACACACTATGGCTGCTTAACGGGAAAGGTGAGGTGGGGAGATGCATAAAACAAAGTTTTCAAATTCGCTCAGATACCGTTCCATACACCCAATATGTAATAGAAAAGACCGACTCCTTGCTCAGTGAACTGGACTCAACACCCCCTATTCACCGCACAAGCATATATGTGAATAGTAAGAATCTTAAAACCTATGTATTGATATCTGTCTGGAAGTGAGGCAAGTGGGTGTACAGCCGCATAAACACAGCCGTGAAAAGCAGCTATACCCCATTATAAAAATAAATTACTTTTAAAAACCCGTAAAACAAAGACAGTGAAAGAGAGAGAAATTCTTACAAAATTCGTTCAGGGGCTGTGATGCAACCTGGATTGACCATATCTAGACCCACAGCTGGATGAGACATAAGGGTGGACACACTTGGGGCTGAGAGGTTGGGTGAGGTTGGGTGAGCAAACACAGATCCTTTAAAGTAATACTGCCTGGTACCCATCCCATGGGTCCCAAATCTCCATGTTCAAGGGCATATTCCTACATCGAAAACATGCATGAGAAACCCAGAAGGTGGTACACCGTGTGATTTTGAAAGGTTTCTAAAACGCACCTCATTTCTCATCTCCTTGTGCTCGGGTTCGCCATTCCAGCTACTTTACTAGCAATCTCCCTACTTGGAGAATCAGCACCTTTAACCTCCTGTTCCCTACAGGTTGCAATTTGTCCTGAGGATGAACGGAAGAGGGGCAACCAATGAGAGACTAGATCTAGGTGTTGGGACAGGCACAGGTCACTCTATTTTCCCATCAGGAAGAAGAATTAACCACAGGCTCAGCCTGCCGCCCAGAAGCAGAATAGGGCCTGAGGCAATCCCGCGCTCTTAAGGCCAGCTCCCAAAAAAGGGAGTTGAAAAATGGAGCCCAGGGACACTGCCATTCACAAACCCGCAGAGTTATAAATGATAACTCTCGTCCACAAATATATTGAGGGAAGGCAACGAAGAGGATTTGAAAGCAAGGCAGAATTGCAGGAAACAGGTTTCAGGAGGTAGATTCGAATCGCCTTTAAAGCACATGAAAAGTCGCAAAACGTCGACAATGATGCCCTTGGCCAAAAAGGGCGTATGCGTTTTTTCCTGAATATATTCAGGAAAAAACGCATACGCCCTTTTTGGCCAACCAAGCAACCTAGAAAGGCAAATCAGCGCTACAAAGAAGTCTCTCTTCCCATCGGTTAAAGGGCCATGCTGAAAAAACTGTGAAAACCAGAAATGCAGGACAGGCCATGGAGAAATGGCAGCCTTGCTACGCTGATGGGCGGGATGTAAATTGCCAACTGCCACTCTGGAGAAGTGTACGGTGTGTCCTGAAACAACGAAAGAACACGGCTTAGGGAGGATAGGGCACGTCCACTCATGGACGTAGAAATTGGGAAAAATAAAAATCAGCAAGACACAGGCACCTCAAAGTTTAGGGCTGCTCTGTTGACAAGAACCTCCACTTCATGACACCTTAAATATCCCAGGAAAGAGAAAAATGGATATAGAAGTTGTGCTACTTATGTACAATGGAATATCACTCAGATATGAAATCAATGTCATAAGGCTAGTAGAAGCAAGATGAGTGGATTTACGTACGACGATTCGAAGTGAAATAAGTCACACAGAAAAAGACACTTATTATAAGTTATCACTTATAGACGGAATGTAAAAACCGCTACACTTGAACTGAATTACAAAACAGAACAGATTCACACGTTTAGAAAACACACTATGGCTGCTTAACGGGAAAGGTGAGGTGGGGTGATGCATAAAACAAGGGTTTCAAATTCGCTCAGATACCATTCCATACACCCAATATGTAATAGACAAGACCTACTCCTTGCTCAGTGAACTAGAATCAACACCCCCTATTCACCGCACAAGAATATATGTGACTAGTAAGAATCGTAAAACCTATGTATTGATATCTGTCTGGAAGTGAGTCAAGTGGGTGTAAATGCGCATAAACAAAGCCTTGAAAAGCAGCTAAACCCCATTATAAAAATAAATTACTTTTAAAAACCCGTAAAACAAAGACAGTGAAAGAGAGAGAAATTCTTACAAAATTCGTTCAGGGGCTGTGATGCAACCTGGATTGACCATATCTAGACCCACACCTGGATGAGACATAAGTGTGGACACTCTTGGGGCTGAGAGTTTGGGTGAGGTTGGGTGAGCAAACGCAGAACCTTTAAAGTAATACTGCGTGGTACCCATCCCATGGGTCCCAAATCTCCAGGTTCAAGGGCATCTTCCTACATCGAAAACAGGCATGAGAAACGCAGAAGATGGTACACCGTGTGATTTTGAAAGGTTTCTAAAACGCACCTCATTTCTCATCTCCTTGTGCTCGGGTTCGCCTTTCCAGCTACTTTACTAGCAATCTCCCTAATTGGAGAATCAGCACCTTTAAGCTCCTGTTCCCTACAGGTTGCAATTTGTCCTGAGGTGAACGGGAAGAGGGGCAACCAATGAGAGACTACATCTAGGTGTTGAGACAGGCACAGGTCACTCTATTTTCCCATCAGGAAGAAGAATTAACCACAGGCTCAGCCTGACGCCAGGAACCAGAATAGGGCCTGAGGCAATCCCGTGCTTTTGTGGCCAGCTCCCAAAAAAGACAGTTGAAAAATGGAGCTCAGGGGCACTGCAATTCAAAAACTGCTGAGTTATAAATGATAACTCTCGTCCACAAATATATTGAGGGAAGGCAACGAAGAAGATTTGAAAGCAAGGCAGAATTGCAGGAAACAGGTTTCAGGAGGTAGATTCGAATCGCCTTTAAAGCACATGAAAAGTGGCAAAACGTCGACAATGATGCCCTTGGCCAAAAAGGGCGTATGCGTTTTTTCCTGAATATATTCAGGAAAAATCACATACGCCCTTTTTGGCCAACCAAGCAACCTGGAAAGGCAAATCAGCGCTACAAAGAAGTCTCGCTTCCCATCGGTCAAAAGGGCCATGCTGCAAAAAGTGTCAAAACCAGAAATGCAGGACAGGCCATGGAGAAATGGCAGCCTTGCTACGCTGATGGGCGGGATGTAAATTGCCAACAGCCACTCTGGAGAAGTGTACGGTGTGTCCTGAAACATCGAAAACACACAGCGTAGGGAGCATAGGGCACGTCCACTCATGGGCGTATAAATTGGGAAAACTAAAAATCAGCAAGACACAGGCACCCCAAAGTTTAGGGCTGCTCTGTTGACAAGAACCTCCACTTCTTGACACCTTAAATATCCCAGGAAAGAGCAAAATGGATAAAGAAGTTGTGGTCCTTATCTACAATGGAATATCACTCAGACATGAAATCAATGTCATAAGGCTAGTAGAAGCAAGATGAGTGGATTTAGGTACGACGATTCTAAGTGAAATAAGTCACACAGAAAAAGACACTTATCATAAGCTATCACTTATAGAGGGAATGTAAAAACCGCTACACTTGAACTGAATTACAAAACAGAACAGAGTCTCACGTTTACAAAACACACTATGGCTGCTTAACGGGAAAGGTGAGGTGGGGTGATGCATAAAACAAGGGTTTCAAATTCGCTCAGATACCGTTCCATACACCCAATATGTAATAGACAAGACCTACTCCTTGCTCAGTGAACTGGACTCAACACCCCCTATTCACCGCACAAGAATATATCTGATAAGTAAGAATCTTAAAACCTATGTATTGATATCTGTCTGGAAGTGAGTCAAGTGGGTGTAAAGCCGCATAAACACAGCCGTGAAAAGCAGCTAAACCCCATTATAAAAATAAATTACTTTTAAAAACCCGTAAAACAAAGACAGTGAAAGAGAGAGAAATTCTTATAAAATTCGTTCAGGGGCTGTGATGCAACCTGGATTGACCATATCTAGACCCACAGCTGGATGAGACATAAGGATGGACACTCTTGGGGCTGAGAGGTTTGGTGAGGTTGGGTGAGCAAACGCAGACCCTTTAAAGTAATACTGCGTGGTACCCAACCCATGGGTCCCAAATCTCCAGGTTCAAGGGCATCTTCCTACATCGAAAACATGCATGAGAAACCCAGAAGATGGTACACCGTGTGATTTTGGAAGGTTTCTGAAACGCACCTCATTTCTCATCTCCTTGTGCTCGGGTTCGTCATTCCAGCTACTTTACTAGCAATCTCCCTACTTGGAGAATCAGCACCTTTAACCTCCTGTTCCTAGCAGGTTGCAATTTGTCCTGAGGATGAAACGGAAGAGGGGCAACCAATGAGAGACTAGATCTAGGTTTTGGGCAGGCACAGGTCACTCTATTTTCCCATCAGGAAGAAGAATTAACGACAGGCTCAGCCTGCCGCCCAGAAGCAGAATAGGGCCTGAGGCAATCCCGCGCATTTGCGGTCAGCTCCCAAAAAAGCGAGTTGAAAAATGGAGCTCAGGGACACTGCAATTCACAAACCCGCAGAGTTATAAATGATAACTCTCATCCACAGATATATTGAGGGAAGGCAACGAAGAGGATTTGAAAACAAGGCAGAATTGCAGGAAACAGATTTCAGGAGGTAGATTCGAATCGCCTTTAAAGCACATGAAAAGCGGCAAAACGTCGACAATGATGCCCTTGGCCAAAAAGGGCGTATGTGTTGTTTCCTGAATATATTCAGGAAAAAACGCATACGCCCTTTTTGGCCAACCAAGCAACCTGGAAAGGCAAATCAGCGCTACAAAGAAGTCTCGCTTCCCATCGGTCAAAAGGGCCATGCTGCAAAAAGTGTCAAAACCAGAAATGCAGGACAGGCCATGGAGAAATGGCAGCCTTGCTACGCTGATGGGCGGGATGTAAATTGCCAACAGCCACACTGGAGAAGTGTACGGTGTGTCCTGAAACATCGAAAAAACACAGCTTAGGGAGCATAGGGCACGTCCACTCATGGGCGTATAAATTGGGAAAACTAAAAATCAGCAAGACACAGGCACCCCAAAGTTTAGGGCTGCTCTGTTGACAAGAACCTCCACTTCATGACACCTTAAATATCCCAGGAAGAGAAAAATGGATACAGAAGTTGTGGTCCTTATGTACAGTGGAATATCACTCAGACATGAAATCAATGTCATAAAGCTAGGAGAAGCAAGATGAGTGGATTTAGGTACGACGATTCTAAGTGAAATAAGTCACACAGAAAAAGACACTTATCATAAGCTATCATTTATAGAGGGAATGGAAAAAACCGCTACACTTGAACTGAATTAAAAAAGAGAACAGAGTCACACGTTTAGAAAACTAACTATGGCTGCTTAACGGGAAAGGTGAGGTGGGGTGATGCATAAAACAAGGGTTTCAAATTCGCTCAGATACCGTTCCATACACCCAATATGTAATAGACAAGACCTACTCCTTGCTCAGTGAACTGGACTCAACACCTCCTATTCACTGCACAAGAATATATCTGAGTAGTAAGAATATTAAAACCTATGTATTTATATCTGCCTGGAAGTGAGTCAAGTGGTTGTAAAGCCGCATAAACACAGCCGTGAAAAGCAGCTAAACCCCATTATAAAAATAAATTACTTTCAAAAACCCGTAAAACAAAGACAGTGAAAGAGAGAGAAATTCTTACAAAATTCGTTCAGGGGCTGTGTTGCAACCTGGATTGACCATGTCTAGACCCACAGCTGGATGAGACATAAGGGTGGACACTCTTGGGCCTGAGAGGTTGGGTGAGGTTGGGTGAGCAAACGCAGACCCTTTAAAGTAATACTGCGTGGTACCCATCCCATGGGTCCCAAATCTCCAGGTTCAAGGGCATCTTCCTACATCGAAAACATGCATGAGAAACCCAGAAGATGGTACACCGTGTGATTTTGAAAGGTTTCTAAATCGCACCTCATGTCTCATCTCCTTGTGCTCGGGTTCGCCTTTCCAGCTACTTTACTAGCAATCTCCCTACTTGGAGAATCAGCACCTTTAAGCTCCTGTTCCCTACAGGTTGCAATTTGTCCTGAGGATGAACGGGAAGAGGGGCAACCAATGAGAGACTAGATCTAGGTGTTGGGACAGGCACAGGTCACTGTATTTTCCCATCAGGAAGAAGAATTAACCACAGGCTAATCCTGCCGCCGGGAACCAGAATAGTGCCTGAGGCAATCCAGTGCTTTTGCGGCCAGCTCCCAAAAAAGACAGTTGAAAAATGGAGCTCAGGGGCACTTCAATTCACAAAACCGCTGAGTTATAAATGATAACTGTCGTCCACAAATATATTGAGGGAAGTCAACGAAGAGGATTTGAAAGCAAGGCAGAATTGCCGGAAACAGGTTTCAGGAGGTAGATTCGAATCGCCTTTAAAGCACATGAAAAGCGGCAAAACGTCGACAATGAGGCCCTTGGCCAAAAAGTGCGTATGCATTTTTTCCTGTTTATATTCAGGAAAAAACGCATACGCCCTTTTTGGCCAACCAAGCAAACTGGAAAGGCAAATCAGCGCTACAAAGAAGTCTCGCTTCCCATCGGTCAAAAGGGCCATGCTGCAAAAAGTGTCAAAACCAGAAATGCAGGACAGGCCATGGAGAAATGGCAGCCTTGCTACGCTGATGGGCGGGATGTAAATTGCCAACAGCCACTCTGGAGAAGTGTGCGGTGTGTCCTGAAACATCGAAAAAACACAGCTTAGGGAGCATAGGGCACGTCCACTCATGGGCATATAAATTGGGAAAACTAAAAATCAGCAAGACACAGGCACCCCAAAGTTTAGGGCTGCTCTGTTGACAAGAACCTCCACTTCATGACACCTTAAATATCCCAGGAAAGAGAAAAATGGATAAAGAAGTTGTGGTCCTTATGTACAATGGAATATCACTCAGACATGAAATCAATGTCATAAGGCTAGTAGAAGCAAGATGAGTGGATTTAGGTACGACGATTCTAAGTGAAATAAGTCACACAGAAAAAGACACTTATCATAAGCTATCATTTATAGAGGGAATGGAAAAAACCGCTACACTTGAACTGAATTACAAAAGAGAACAGAGTCACACGTTTAGAAAACACACTATGGCTGCTTAACGGGAAAGGTGAGGTGGGGTGATGCATAAAACAAGGGTTTCAAATTCGCTCAGATACCGTTCCATACACCCAATATGTAATAGACAAGACCTACTCCTTGCTCAGTGAACTGGACTCAACACCTCCTATTCACCGCACAAGAATATATCTGAGTAGTAAGAATCTTAAAACCTATGTATTGATATCTGTCTGGAAGTGAGTCAAGTGGGTGTAAAGCCGCATAAACACAGCAGTGAAAAGCAGCTAAACCCCATTATAAAAATAAATTACTTTTAAAAACCCGTAAAACAAAGACAGTGAAAGAGAGAGAAATTCTTACACAATTCGTTCAGGGGCTGTGTTGCAACCTGGATTGACCATGTCTAGACCCACAGCTGTATGAGACATAAGGGTGGACACTCTTGGGGCTGAGAGGTTGGGTGAGGTTGGGTGAGCAAACGCAGACCCTTTAAAGTAATACTGCGTGGTACCCAACCCATGGGTCCCAAATCTCCAGGTTCAAGGGCATCTTCCTACATCGAAAACATGCATGAGAAACCCAGAAGATGGTACACCGTGTGATTTTGAAAGGTTTCTAAATCGCACCTCATGTCTCATCTCCTTGTGCTCGGGTTCGCCTTTCCAGCTACTTTACTAGCAATCTCCCTACTTGGAGAATCAGCACCTTTAAGCTTCTGTTCCCTACAGGTTGCAATTTGTCCTGAGGATGAACGGGAAGAGGGGCAACGAATGAGAGACTAGATCCAGGTGTTGGGACAGGCACAGGTCACTGTATTTTCCATCAGGAAGAAGAATTAACCACAGGCTAATCGTGCTGCCGGGAACCAGAATAGTGCCTGAGGCAATCCAGTGCTTTTGGGGCCAACTCCCAAAAAAGACAGTTGAAAAATGGAGCTCAGGGGCACTGCAATTCACAAACCTGCATTGTTATAAATGATAACTCTCGTCCACAAATATATTGAGGGAAGGCAACGAAGAGGATTTGAAAGCAAGGCAGAATTGCAGGAAACAGGTTTCAGGAGGTAGATTCGAATCGCCCTTAAAGCACATGAAAAGCGGCAAAATGTCGACAATGATGCCCTTGGCCAAAAAGTGCGTATGCATTTTTTCCTGATTATATTCAGGAAAAAACGCATACGCCCTTTTTGGCCAACCAAGCAACCTGGAAAGGCAAATCAGAGCTACAAAGAAGTCTCGCTTCCCATCGGTCAAAAGGGCCATGCTGCAAAAAGTGTCAAAACCAGAAATGCAGGACAGGCCATGGAGAAATGGCAGCCTTGCTACGCTGATGGGCGGGATGTAAACTGCCAACAGCCACTCTGGAGAAGTGTACGGTGTGTCCTGAAACATCGAAAAAACACAGCTTAGGGAGCATAGGGCACGTCCGCTCATATGCGTATAAATTGGGAAAACTAAAAATCAGCAAGACACAGGCACCCCAAAGTTTAAGGCTGCTCTGTTGACAAGAACCTCCACTTCATGACACCTTAAATATCCCAGGAAAGAGAAAAATGGATACAGAATTTGTGGTCCTTATGTACAATGGAATATCACTCAGACATGAAATCAATGTCATAAGGGTAGTAGAAGCAAGATGAGTGGATTTAGGTACGACGATTCTAAGTGAAATAAGTCACACAGAAAAAGACACTTATCATAAGCTATCACTTATAGAGGGAATGTAAAAACCGCTACACTTGAACTGAATTACAAAACAGAACAGAGTCACACGTTTAGAAAACACACTATGGCTGCTTAACAGGAAAGGTGAGGTGGGGTGATGCATAAAACAAGGGTTTCAAATTCGCTCAGATACCGTTCCATACACCCAATATGTAATAGACAAGACCTACTCCTTGCTCAGTGAACTGGACTCATCACCCCCTATTCACCACACAAGAATATATCTGACTAGTAAGAATCTTTAAACCTATGTATTGATATTTCACTGGAAGTGTGTCAAGTGGGGTAAAGCAGCATAAACACAGCAGTGAAAAGCAGCTAAACCCCATTTTAAAAATAAATTACTTTTATAAACCCATTAAACAAAGAGAGTGAAAGAGAGAGAAATTCTTACATAATTCGTTCAGGGGCTGTGATGCAAAGTGGACTGACCATATCTAGACCCACAGCTAGATGAGACATAAGGGTGGACACTCTTGGGGCTGAGAGGTTTGGTGAGGCTGGGTGGGCAAACGCAGTCCCTTTAAAGTAATACTGCATCGTACCCATCCCATGGATCCCACATATCCAGGTTCAAGGGCATCTTCCTACATCGAATACATGCATGAGAAACCCAGAAGATGGTACACCGTCTCATCGGGAAGGGTTCCTGAAACGCACCTCATTTCTCATCTCCTTGTGCTCGGGTTTGCCATTCCAGCCGCTTTATTAGCAATCTCCCTCGTTGGGAATCCGCACCTTTAAACTCCAGTTCTGTACAGGTTGCAATTTATCCTGAGGATGAACGGGAAGAGGGGCAACCAACGAGAGACTAGCTCTAGGTGTTGGGACAGGCACAGGTCACTCTATATTCCCATCAGGAAGAAGAATTAACCACAGGCTCAGCCTGCCCCCTGGAACCAGAATAGGGCCTGAAGCAATCCTGTGCTTTGCGGCCAGCTGCCAAGAAAGCGAGTTGAAAAATGGAGCTCAGGGGCACTGCAATTCAGAAACCTGCAGAGTTGTAAATGATAACTCTCGTCCACAAATATATTGAGGGAAGGCAACGAAGAGGAGTTTAAAGCAAGGCAGAATTGCAGGAAACAGATTTCAGGAGGTAGATTCGAATCGCCTTTAAAGCACATGAAAAGTGGCAAAACGTGGACAATGATGCCCTTGGCCCAAAAGGGCGTATGCGTTTTTTCCCGAATATATTCAGAAAAAAACGCATATGCCCTTCTTGGCCAACCAAGCAACCTGGAAAGGCAAATCAGCGCTATAAAGAAGTCTCGCTTCCCATTGGTCAAAGGGTCATGCTGAAAAAAGTGTAAAAACCAGAAAAGCAGGACAGTCCATGTAGAAATCGGAGCCTTGCTATGCTGATGGGCGGGATGTAATTTGCCAACAGCCACTCTGGAGAAGTGTACGGTGTGTCCTGAAACATCTAAAAAACTCAGCTTAGTGAGCATAGGGCACGTCCACTCATGGGCGTATAAATTGGGAAAACTAAAAATCATCAAGACACAGGCACCCCAAAATTTAGGGCTGCTCTGTTCCCAAGAACCTCCACTTCGGTACTCCTTAAACATCCCAGGAATAGGAAAATTGATAAAGAAGTTGTGGTACTTATGTACAATGGAATATCACTCAGCCATGAAATCAATGTCATAAGGCTACTAGCAGCATGATGAGTGGATGTAGGTATGATGATTTTAAGTGAAATAAGTCACATAGAAAAAGACACTTATCAAAGATATCACTTATAGGGGGAATGTAAAAATCGCTACACTTAAACTGAATTACAAAACAGGACAGAGTCACACATTTACAAAACACACTATGGCTGCTTAACGGGAAAGGTGAGGTGGGTGATGCATAAACCCGGGATTTGAAATTAGCACAGATATCACTCCATAAATCAAATATGTAATAGACAAGACCTACTCCTTGCCCAGTGAACTGGACGCAACACCCCCTATTCACCGCACAAGAATATATCTGACTAGTAAGTATCTTAAAACCTATGTATTGATATCTCTCTTTAAGTGAGTCAAGTGGGTGTAAAGCGGCATAAACACAGCAGTGAAAAGCAGCAAAACCCCATTTTAAAATAAATAACTTTAAAAAACACAAAAAACTAAGACAGTGATAGAGAGAGGAAATTTTACATAATTCGTTCCTGGGCTGTGATGCAACCTTGTTTGACCATATCTAGACCCACAGCTGGATGAGAAATAAAGCTGGACACTCTTGCAGCTGAAGGTCTCTTTCCCTAGTTACCAGATTGGGGAACGTAAAAAGGCTGCCGCCCTCTGGCCGTTACCTGCAAAAGCAGCTTTAATACCTGTGTTAATGGTCACTTCATATGAACAAGTACTTCAGGGCTGTAAATGAAACCTGCCCTCAAAATGTCTTGAGGGAGGTAATGGCCAAAACTTTTCAAAATGTGACACTTACTTTAAGAAAACAATTTGAAGAACTAAGCTGTAATCACAGTTTGATAAATAAAAAGAGCATGCTTTAAAGATCAATTTCAACAGATTATGGGACACATGCAAATTCAGCCACACAGAGGTATCAGCTCGCACCTGTTAGAATAACCAGCAGCAAGCAAACTACAAACAATAAATATTGAAGGTGTTTTGGAGAAATGCATACCCTCAATTTTAAGTGGGACATAACCTGGAAAGAGCCACTAATGAGAACTGAATGGTGGTGCCTTTAAAACGTACACACTGAGCTACCATATGATACAGCAAGCCCACTCCTTGGCCTATAACATAAGGAGATAGAACTGGAAAGACACAGGCAAGCAAATGTGCATTGCAGCAGTATTACAATAACCAAGACATGGAGGCAACCAAAAAGTCCATCAAGAGGTGCATGGCCAAAGAAGAACTGGTACACGTACAGATGGAATATGAGCCAGGGGAAAAAAAAAAAACAATGCCATTTGCAGCACCGTGTATGATTTTTGAGTTAATCAGGCAAATTGTACTAAGTCAGAAAGCAAAAGACACATATCCTATAATATCACTTATAGGTCTTAGCTAAAAATTGATACCAATGAAGATATTTCCACAGAGAAATGCAATCACAGATTCATTAAACAAACTTAGGGTTCACCAAATGGAAAGGTGTGAGGATTGGATACATTAGGATATTGGGGTTAAGATAGATATAGAAACACATGTGAAATATGTAATCACCAAAGACCTACGTAATACCAAGACAAGACTACTCAACATGGTGTCATAACCTACATGGGAAAATGATCCAAAGAAGAATAGATATATGTATATGTTTAAAAGAACCACATCTTGCACACCTAGAAGAAACAAAACATTTTAATCAAATTTGCTCTGACAAAAAATAAAAATTAAATTAAAAAAAGAACAAGAAGTAATGAGACATAAACTTAAGGGGCTTTTTGCTGGCACATTGCATTCTAATTTACAACCAGAACATGACTTCCATTAAGGCTCTGTCATCACTAATAAAGCAGCTTTATAAGCAATGTTGAAGGTAGCTTAAAAGAAGTCTCACTAATTATTGATAGTAACAAGGAAACAAAGAAAAGTAAAAATCTCACTGCAAAAAGTATACATAGGGTAAGGATAGTAGATCAAACACTGATTAAACTTCTGTAAAGAATAAAAGACAACAGTAGTATGTTTTGTTAAAAAAGAGAGGGCCCAAATAAATCTGAAATGAAAGAGATGATGTTACAACAGACACCACAGAAATACAAAGTATCCTAAGATACACACAGGGTAACTCAGGGCTCAGACTGGACAGAGCCCACTCTCCAGTCCCCTGTACATGACTTACAGGAGCCTCAGGAACTGAGGAGGGGGTCCCTGAGGAGAGGCTCAAGATAGAATATGGTAGGCATGAACATGACTGCATTCATCTTAAACATGCCTGAACTACATTCACACGAGATGATTTTGTCCTGTATGTACATCGGCACCTCTAGCCGGAACTGCAGATCTTTGGCTTCAACACCTCTACTGACAACATTAGCTTCACCTGCTGTGGACCGTCTCCTATAGGATTTCTAGAATCACAAAACATCGAAGCTTCACAGGACCCAGAGTCTGTGCGACTCCACACAGAGTCTCAGAGTCTCAACTCCACTCAGATACTCCACTCTTGGAGGGCACACACAAAGTAGTGTGCACACCAGGACCCAGGGGAAGGAGCAGTGACCCCGTAGGAGAATGACCAGAACTACCTGCTACTTTTAGAGGGTCTCCTGCAGAGGCAGGTGGTGGCTGTGGCTGTGGCTCACCGTGAGGACAACGACACTGGCAGCAGAAGTTCTGGGAAATACTCCTTGGTGTGAGCCCTCCCAGAGTCCGCCATTAGCCCCACCAAGAGCAAGGTAGGCTCCAGTGCTGGGTCGCCTCAGGCCAAACAACCAACAGGGAGGGAACCCAGCCCCATGCATCAGCAGACAAGCAGATTCAACTTTTTATTGAAGTTTTATTTAATCCGTAGACAAGCGGAATAAAGCTCTGCCCACCAAAGCAACACCCAGCTCTACCCACCACCAGTCCCTCCCATCAGGAAGCTTGCACAAGCCTCTAAGATAGACTCATCCACCAGAGAGCAGACAGCAGAAGCAAGAAGAACTACAATTCTGCAGCCTGTGGAAGGAAAACCACATTCACAGAAAGATAGACAAAATGAAAAGGCAGAGGACTTTATACCAGATCAAGGAACAAGATAAAACCCCAGAAAAAAAACGAAATGAGGTAGAGATAGGGAACCTTCCAGAAAAAGAATTCAGAATAATGATAGTGAAGTTGAGCCAAGACCTTAGAAAAAGAAAGGAGGCAAAGATCGAGAAGACACAAGAAATGCTTAACAAAGACCTAGAAGAATTAAGGAACAAACACCTAGAAGAATTAAAGAACAAACAAACAGAGGTGAACAATGTAATAACTGAAATGAAAAATACACTAGAAGGAATCAGTAGCAGAATAACTGTGGCAGAAGAACGGATAAGTGGCCTGGAAGACAGAAAGGTGGAAATCACTGCCATGGAACAGAATAAAGAAAAAGAATGAAAATAAATGAAGACACCCCAAGAGTCCTCTGGGACAACATTAAACGCAACAACATTCGCATTATAGGGGTCCCAGAAGGAGAAGAGAGAGAGAAAGGACCCGAGAATATATTTGAAGAGATTATGGTCAAAAACTTCCCTAGCATGGGAAAAGAAATAGCCACCCAAGTCCAGAAGCACAGAGTGTCCCAGGCAGGAGAAACCAAAGGAGAAAAATGACAAGACACATAGTAATCAAATTGACAAAAATTAACGACAAAGAAAAATTATTGAAAGCAGCAAGGGAAAAATGACAAATAACATACAAGGGAAATCCCATAAGGATAACAGCTGATTTCTCAGCAGAAAATCTACAAGCCAGAAGGAAGTGGCATGATAAATTTAAAGTGATGAAAGGGAAGAACCTACAACCAAGAGTACTGCACCCTGCAAAGAGCTCATTCAGATTTGATGGAGAAATCAAAAGCCTTACAGACAAGCAAAAGCTAAGAGAATTCAGCACCATGCAACCAGCTCTACACCAAATGCTAAAAGAACTTCTCTAAGTGGGAAACACAAGAGACGAAAAGGACCCACCAAGACAAACCCATAACAATTAAGAAAATAGTAGTAGGAACATACATATCGATAATTACCTTAAACGTGAATGCACTAAATGTTCCAACCAAAAGACATAGACTGGCTGAATGGATACAAAAACAAGACCCATATATATGCTGTCTACAAGAGACCCATTTCAGACCTAGGGACACATACAGACTGAAAGTGAGGCGATGGAAAAATATATTCTATGCTAATGAAAATCAAAAGAAAGCTGGAGTAGCAATACTCATATCAGATAAAATAGACTTTAAAATAAAGAATGTTACAAGAGACAAGGAAAGACACTACATAATGGTCAAGGGATCAATCCAAGAAGAAGACATAACAATTATAAATATATATGTACCCAACATAGGAGCACCTCAATGTATAAGGCAACTGCTAACAGCTATAAAAGAGGAAATCGACAGTAACACAATAATAGCGGGGGACTTTAACAGCTCACTTACACCAGTGGAGATCAGCCAGACAGAAAATTAATAAGGAAACACAAGCTTTAAATGACACAATAGACCAGATAGAGTTCATTGATATTTATAGGGCATTCCATCCAAAAACAGCAGATTACACGTTCTTCTCAACTGCACACGGAACATTCTCCAGGATAGATCACATCTTGGGTCACAGATAAAGCCTCAGTAAATTTAGGAAAACTGAAATCATATCAAGCAGCTGTTCCGACCACAATGCTATGAGATTAGAAATCAATTACACGGAAAAAACCGTAAAAAACACAAACACATGGAGGCTAAACAATACGTTACTAAATAACCAAGAGATCACTGAAGAAATCAAAGGGGAAATCAAAAACTACCTAGAGACAAATGACAACAAAAACACGATGACCAAAACCTATGGGATGCAGCAAAAGGAGTTCTAAGAGGGAAGTTTATAGCAATACAAGCCTACCTCAAGAAACAAGAAAAATCTCAAATAAACAATCTAACCTTACACCTAGAGGAACTAGAGAAAGAAGAACAAAACCCAAAGTTAGTAGAAGGAAAGAAATCCTAAAGATCAGAGCAGAAATAAATGAAATAGAAACAAAGAAAACGGAAGCAAAGATCAACAAAACTAAAAGCTGGTTCTTTGAGAAGATAAGCAAAAATGATCAACCTTTAGCCAGACTCAAGAAAAAGAGGGAGAGGACGCAAATCAACAAAATTAGAAGTGAAAAAGGAGAAGTTACAACAGACACCACAGGAATACAAAGCATCCTAAGAGACTACTACAAGCAACTCTATGCCAATAAAATGGACAATCTGGAAGAAATGGACAAATTCTTAGAAAGGGATAACCTTCAAAGATTGAACCAGGAAGAAATAGAAAATATGAACAAACCTATCACAAGCAATGAAATTGAAACTGTGATTAAAAATCTTCCAACAAACAAAAGTCCAGAACCAGATGGCATCACAGGTGAATTCTATCAAACATTTAGAGAAGAGCTAACACCCAACCTTCTCAAATTCTTCAAAACAATTGCAGGGGAAGGAACACTCCCAAACTCATTCTATGAGACCACCATCACCCTGATACCAAAATCAGAGAGAGATACTACAAGGAAAGAAAATTATAGACCAATATCACTGATGAATATAGATGTAAAAATCCTCAACAAAATACTAGCAAACAGAATCGAACAACAGATTAAAAGGATCATACACCATGATCAAGTGGGGTTTATCCCAGGGATGCAAGGATTCTTCAATATACACAAATCAATGTGATACACCATATTAACAAATTGTAGAATAAAACCATATGATCATCTCAATAGATGAAGGAAAAGATTTTGAGAAAATTCAACACTCATTTACGATAAAAACTCTGCAGAGTGTGGGCATAGAGGGAAACTACCTCAACATAATAAAGGCCATATATGACAAACCCACAGCAAACAGCATTCTCAATGGTGAAAAACTGAAAGCGTCTCCTCTAAGATCGGAAACAAGACGAGGATGCCCACTCTCACCACTGCTATTCAACATAGTTTTGGAGGTCCTAGCCATGGCAATCAGAGAAGAAAAAGAAATAAAAGGAATACAAAAAGGAAAAGAAGAAGTAAAATTGTCACTGTTTGCAGATGACATGATATCATAGATAGAGAATCCTAAAGACGCCACCAGAAAACCACTGGAGCTAATCAATGAATTTGGTAAAGTTGCAGGATACAAAATTAATGCACAGAAATTGCTTGCATTCCTATACACTAACAATGAAAGATCAGAAAGAGAAATTAAGGAAACAATCCCATTACCACTGCAACAAAAAGAATAAAATACCTAGGAATAAACCTACCTAAGGAAGTAAAAGACCTGTACTCAGAAAACTATAAGACACTGATGAAAGAAATCAAAGATGATATAAACAGATGGAGACATATACCATGTTCTTGGATTAGAAGAATCAATATTGTGAAAATGACTATACTACCCAAAGCAATCTACAGATTCAATGCAATCCCGATCAAAATACCTTTGGCATTTTCTACAGAACAAGAAAAAAAAATCTTAAAATTTATAGGGAGACACAAAAGACCCTGGATAGCCAAAGCAGTCTTGAGGGGGAAAAAAAGAGCTGGAGGAATCAGACTTCCAGACTTCAGACTATATTACAAAGCTACAGAAATCAAGATAATATGGTACTGACACAAAAACAGAAATATAGGTCAATAGAACAGGATAGAAAGCACAGAGATAAACCCACGTACCTATGGTTAACTAATCTATGACAAAGGAGGCAAGGGTATACAATGGAGAAAAGACAGTGTCTTCAGTAAGTGGTGCTGGGAAAACTGGACAGCTACATGTAAAAGAATGAAATTAGTACACTCCCTAACACCATACACAAAAATAACTCAAAATGGATTAGAGACCTAAATATAAGACCAGCCACTATAAAACTCTTAGAAGAAAACATAAGCAGAACAGTCTATGACATAAATCACAGCAAGATCCTTTTTGACCCACCTCCTAGAGAAATGGAAATAAAAACAAAAATTAAAAAATGGGACCGAATGAAACATAAACTCTTTTGCACAGCAAAGGAAAACTTAAGCAAGATGAAAAGACAACCATCAGAATGGGAGAAAATATTTTCAAATGAAGCAAATGGCAAAGGATTAATCTACAAAAAGCAGCTCATGTAGCTCAATATCACAAAACCAAACAACCCAATCCAAAAATGGGCAGAAGACCTAAATAGACATTTCTCCAAAGAAGATATACAGGTTGCCAACAAACACATGAAAGGATGCTGAACATCACTAATCATTAGAGAAATGCAAATCAAAACTACAGTGAGGTATCACCTCACACCAGTCAGAATGGCCATCATCAAAAAATCTACCAACAATAAATGCTGGAGAGGCATTTATTGGAGAAAAAGGAACCCTCTTGCACTGTTGGTGGGAATGTAAATTGATATAGCCACTAGGGAGAACGGTATGGGGCTTCCTTAAAAACTAAAAATAGAACTACCATACAACCCAGCAAACCCAATCCTGGACATTTACCCTGAGAAAACCATAATTCAAAAAGAGTCATGTACCACAATGTTCACTGTAGCTCTATTTACAATAGCCAGGACATGGAAGCAACCTAAGTGTCCATCAACAGATAAATGGATAAAGAAGATGTGGCACATATATACAATGGAACATTATTCAGCCATAAAAAGAAACGAAATTGAGTTATTTTTAGTGAGGTGGATGGATCTAGAGTCTGTCCTACAGAGTGAAGTAAGTCAGAAAGAGAAAAACAAATACCGTATGCTAACACATATATATGGAATCTAAAAAAAAAAAAAAGTTTATGAAGAACCTAGGGGCAGGAAAGGATTAAGGACACAGACGTAGAGAAAGGACTTGAGGACATGGGGAGAGGGAAGGGTAAGCTGGGACAAAGTGAGAGAGTGGTATGGACATATATACACTACCAAATGTAAAATTGATAGCTACTGGGAAGCAGCCACATAGCACAGGGAGATCAGCTCTGTGCTTTGTGACCACCTAAAAGGGTGGGATAAGGGAGTGAGAGGGAGGTGCAAGAGGGAGGGGATATGGTGTTATATGTATACGCATAGCTGATTCACTTTTTTATACAGCAGAAACTAACACACAATTGTAAAGCAATTATACTCCAATAAAGATGTAAAAAAAAAAAAAAAAAAAAGAAAGCCCAGAGATAAACCTACACACCTATGGCACACTAATCTATGACAAAGGAGGCAAGGGTATACAATGGAGAAAAGACAGTCTCTTCAATAAGTGGTGCTGGGAAAAATGGACAGCTACATGTAAAAGAATGAAATTAGAACACTCCCTAACACCATACACAAAAAATAAACTCCAAATGGATTAGAGACCGAAATGTAAGACCGGACACTATAAAACTCTTAGAGGAAAACATAGGAAGAATACTCTTTGACATAAATCACAGCAAGATATTTTTTGATCCACCTCCTAGAGTAATGGAATAAAAAAAAAAAAAAAAAAAACAAATGGGAGCAAATGAAACCTAAAAGCTTTTGCAAAGCAAAGGAAACTACAAACAAGACGAAAAGACAACCCTCAGAATGGGAGAAAATATTTGCAAACGAATCAATGGACAAAGGATTAATCTCCAATGTATATAAACAGCTCATGCAGCTCAACAGTAAAAAAACAAACAAACCAATCCAAAAATGGGCAGATGACGTAAATAGACATTTGTCCCAAGAAGACATACAGATGACCAAGAAACACATGAAAAGCTACTCAACATCACTAATTATTAGAGAAATATAAACCAAAACTACAATGAGGTATCACCTCACACGAGTTAGAATGGGCATCATCAGAAAATCTACAAACAACAAATGCTGGAGAGGGTGTGGAGAAAAGGGAACCCTCTTACACTATTTGTGGGAATGTAAATTGATACAGTCACTATGGAGAACAGTATGGAGGTTCCTTAAAAAACTAAAAATAGAATTACCATATGACCCAGCAATCCCACTACTGGCCATATACCCAGAGAAAACCATAATTCAAAAAGACATATTCACCACAATATTCATTGCAGCACTATTTACAATAGCCAGGTCATGGAAGGAACCTAAATGCCCATAGACAGACGAACGGAAAAGATGTGCTACATATATAAAATGGAATATTACTCAGCCATAAAAAGGAATGAAATTGGGTCATTTGTAGAGACGTGGATAGATCTAGAGACTGTCATACAGAGTGAAGTAAGTCAGAAAGAGAAAAACAAATATCGTATATTAACGCATACATGTAGAACCTAGAAAAATGGTAAAGATGAACTGGTTTGCAAGGCAGAAATAGAGACACAGATGTAGAGAACAAATGTATGGACACCAAGGGGGGAAAGTGGCAGGGTGGTGGTGGTGGGATGAATTGCGACCCTGGGATTGACATATATACACTTATATGTATAAAATAGATAACCAATAAGAGCCTGCTGTATAAAAAAATGAATAAAATAAATTCAAAAATTAAAAAATAAATAATACTTAAGAAAATAAAACAGAAAAAAAAGTTCTGTCCTTCCCATAGACGTATTTATATGAATGAATGATTTCCATGCTTATATCCATAAATACAAAAAGAGGAATAAAACTTACCTTGAACCAAAAAAGAAAAAAAAAAAACTGAACCCACTGGTCATACAGAGGAAAACCCTATCAGCACACTTGCTCCAGTGGTAAACAATTCTTAAGTTGGTCACAGGTGGGGAATCATCTCCCATGCAGCCAGCAGCCCCCACACAAGGAGCGTCCTCATTGCAAAGCTGGGGGACCGTGAGGAGGCGTCTCTGACTAAACGTGAGCTGAGCCCCAGGCCAGCTGCTGCTGAACTTTTCCCACCGTTCCCAGGTAAAACACCTGAATGTGTGCAAAGACTAAAAACTAGAGGAAGGGGCTTGGAGTCACACCAGCGACAGCACGCAGGCCGACTTGGTGCCTGCAGGCCAGCCAGGATGGTCCTGGCCCCGGGCGCTCGTCTGGAAACTTTCCATTTCCCTGCCTGAGGTACCCCTCCTGTCCCGGCCCCCACTGCTTTTTTCCTTCCTTACCTCTGCCCGGGGAGAAATTCCAGCAGCAAGTATGGGTGACACATCCTCTTCTTTAGCAGGTGGCAGCCCGGCAACTCCTGCAGAAAGTCCAGTAGAGCCCCAGTCACAACGGGCCACTCATAGAGCCGTGGGCCCTACTGCCTCCCACCAGCCCAACCCCGAGACTGCTGACGGGGCAGAGAATATGGCGTCAGGCACAGCTGCAGAGGCTTTTGCTGCCTGGAGGGGTGTTTATATTGACCTCAACCCAGGCACACCTGGGAAGGGCTGGCCGGCCGGGTCAGGCTGCCCAGGTCAGCCAATCCTCGCCCCTCAGGGGCTCAGATTTGCAGAAAATGGGCCTTGCTGCACCGGCCAGATCCAAGGAACAGGTGTAGGGTCCCGAGAGTCAGGATAGATAAGGGGCGGCAGCCCTGGCTTGTTTTCTAATCATTTTATCTGGTCCATGAGTGGGAGACAACTTCAAGAAGACCCTCTGCTAATGAGAGGAACCCAGGAGTCAGGGAGAGGAGGGGTGGTGGGTGGAAACAGAGGCCTGGTGCCCCGGCTGCTGTGGAAGCCCCTAGAAGACCAGGCAGAGGGAGGCCGCACAGAGTGAAGCCTAGGGTCACAGACCTGTTGGAGCTGCTGTTTATTAGTTCAAGCTCTGCTCTGAGGTGCTCTGTGTCAGCTCTGAGTGACAGGTGTGCTGGGGGTGCTCTGCAATGAGGGCTATGTGCACAGTTCCTGTGTGCCCAGCCCTGTCGGGGTACCTGTCCACGGGAGCTCCATATCCAGGGAGGGGCATGCCCACGAGAGCCCCGTGGGCTGCTGCGTACCTGCCCAGGTGAGCTCCATATCCTGGGAGGGGCCTGACCATGATGGCCCCATGGGCTGCTGGGTACCTGCCCAGGTGAGCTCCATATCCTGGGAGGGGCCTAACCACCACAGCCCCGTGGGCTGCTGGGTACCTGCCCAGGTGAGCTCCATATCCTGGGAGGGACCTGACCACAAGAGCCCCGTGAGCTGCTGGGGACCTGGTAGAGGACGCCAGGACAGTCAGTGAAGCCACAGAGGATATACATCTAGTAGTTCCTAATTCCTACACCCTGCTGGTCATTCTACCATCCACCAGGACATGGTATTCTGTATTAGACTTCAATGATGCCTTCTTCTGTATTCCATTCGTCCCAGAGTCACAAGAAATTTTGGCTGTGAGTGGCAGGACTCAACATACAACAAAAACAATACTGCTGGGCCGTCCTGCCCCAGGGGTTCAAAAATTCCCACACCATCTTTGGGGAAACGTTAGCTAAAGACCTAAAAAATCTACCTCTGGAGAAGGGAACCCTCCTTCAATATGCAGATGACATTCTGATCACCAGCCCGACTAAGGAGGCCTCTGAACTACCTAGCCAATAAAAGATAGAAGGTGTCCAAGAAAAAGGCTCAAATATCACAAACTAAGGTGACCTTCCTGGGCTTCATTCGCACAGAAGGTCGGAAAAGCCCACCCCAGGAAAGGGAAGAAGCCATTTGCAGCCTCACCTTTCCTGAAACTAGAAGACAGCTTAGGGGTTCCTGGGGAGACCGGGGTTTGCTGCATCTGGATCCCTAACTACAGTCTAATAGCTGGGCCTCTATATGAAACACTGAAAGGAAAAGATGATGATCCTTTTGAATAGAATCCAGAAGCGGCCTTTCAAGAATGGAAAGAGCAGTCAGTTCAGATCCTTGCCCTGGACCTCCCTAAGTTAGCTAAACCCTTTGACCTTTACATTCCTGGTCCAAGGCGAATCGCCCTTGGAGTATTAGTGCAAAAACTGGGACCACTTGAAATGGAACAATGCAAGAATGCCCTCCAGGCATTGGCCAGCCACCCCATCCGACCAGGATACTGGGGGTATCTAAAAACCTGGAAATCAGCAGCCCGCAAGGCCAGCTCCCTCCTAAGGGAAAAGGACGCCACTTGGTGATCCTAACCACCCACCATGCCCTGAAGTTGCAGGGATTGCTCCGTGGGCACAATGACCTCGAGTGAGGAGGCCCTCCAACACCAACCTCCAGAGAGAAAACCTGGAGCAATGGGCCCCCATGACGACTCGTTTGACCATCACTTGACCTGGAGCTTCTCTCAGAAAACAACAAGAGTGTGTCCCAAAAGAGCAGACTATTGCTTACAGGACTTACTGCACCCAGAGCGGAGCTAATAAACTTGGCAGGGGAACCGTAAATAACGCTGCCACCATAGAAAAGCCTACAGACACCGCGGTGACGGCGGCCAATGAGACCGGCTGTACTCCTGGCTACTTCAAAAGGCCGTTGACTGAGTGGCCGTCAAGGTCCTGGATCACCACCGGCCCTGGACTGTCTGGGAGTTGAGCAAGCAGGGCTCTGACACCTGGTGCTGTTTGTACGTTAATTCAGTGGCCTAACTGAAGAAAGCGCAGACTACTGGTCAGAGCATCTAGGCTGGCAGAAACCGTCAGCCTAAGGGGGCCGAACCAATGTGGAGCAGGGTAAAACGGCCCACCCCCCCCCCCACAGCGTCTCTGCACATCTCTTTCCTGGACCCTTAAAGATCATTAGAATCTATAAAACTTCCAATGCTGGTGCTCAGGCAGACGAGCAGTGAGGGAGGAGGCCTGGGGACAATCAACCTCACCTGGAGGCTGCTTGGGAGAAGTCCTCCCCCTCGCCCCGGGTATGAGGACACCCAACTCAGCACGAAGCATTTACAGAAGAGGTGTCTGCACCCTCAGCACCCCAAGAATGAGGAATGGGACAAAAGGCAGAGGAGGGCTTTGTCACTGGCAAAGCCCATGAAAAATTCCTGGGAGATGAAAATAGAATCTGGGCAATAAAATAAAGTCTAAGCATTTTTCCTTTGTGCTTTGTCTAATTTCACTTGCTCCTAGGTTTCCACATGCAGAGGTCCCACACCCGACACTTCAGACCCGATTTCCTAGTGCAAAATGGCTGGGCCGACACCTCAGCTCCTGGGGCCCCGTGCAGACTCTGCGACATAGAGCCTGAGCTCCAGCCAACCCGGCCCTCGAGAGCTCCGCCCACTCCCTCCCGCTGACGCTGCCAGGATCTCTACACAGCAGCCCGGCCCACAACCCGCAGGGGAGCACACACTCTCACCTCTCCATTCTCTGATCAAAATATAAAGTTTTCCTTTGCTTCTGAACCAAAGTCAGTCTCGATCTGTTGGCTCCAATGACACTAGGCAGGGAGACCCTTGTTGGGGCCCACTCTGCAGGATCAGTAACAGAATTTGAGAACATTGTAACTTCAAAGAACAGATGTGCGAGCCAAACTGTAATTAACATAGAGCAGTGTACAAGGCTCGTGTAAAATAAGATGTTTCTAAGACTTCCATTTGATATTTCCATCACTTTATTATAAGCAAGTTCAGTGGAGGGGTTTGTCTTATTTGTCAGGTCAACAGTAGAGAAATGCAGTGATTTCTTTCCAAGGATGTACATCTAATAATCTTGGTTGAAGTTTCAACCTTGTTTTGACTGATTTTCCATTGAAAATGATACCTCTCTTTCAGCTCCTAGATTTCTGAGAAGTATAAAATCTTATATTTTTTATTACCAAAGGGGAAAGGTGGGAGGAGGGATAAATTAACAGTTTCAGATTAACATATACACACTGCTATGTATAAAATATATCATCAACAAGGAACTACTGTATAACACAGGGAACTATACTCAATATTTTGTAATGACCCCTAAGGGGAAATAATCTGAAAAACAATAGATATCTATATCGACATCATCTATCAACTACAGATAAAATGGAAACTAAAGGAGGCCGATGGTGAGCGTTTCTGAACCTGAAGACTTCAATCATCTAAAGTTCGGACTCTGCCTACGGCCCAAGTCCCTTAATGAACACACATGTACCAGTAGCTTAAAAATTCCCCAGATTGGAGTTCGGGGAGACACTGATTTGGAAAAATCCCTGGTGTTCTCCTTACATACACGGGACCTTTCCTACAGCTAAAACATGCCTGTGACACCCAGAAGATGGAACACGGTTGGATCAGGGAGATTTTGGAAAAGGCACCAAAACTCCTAATTTCCTGGTTGTCGGGTTCACACCTCCAGCCTTTTTCCTTAAAATCTCCCCACCTGAGGATGTCAGCACCTTCAACATCCAGTTGCACAAAATTTGGAATTTTTCCAAAGGAAGAAGGGGAAGGAGGAGAAACAAGGAGAGCCAAGCCCTAGATGTTCGGACAGGCACATGTCACTCAAATTTCCAATCAGGAAGAAGAATTAAGCAAAGGCTTAGCCTGCCACCGGGAACCACGGTAGGGCCAGAAGCAAACCAGCGGTTCTGCGGACAGCTCCCAAAAAAGCGAGTTGAAAAATGGAGCTCAGGGGCACTGCAATTCACAAACCTGCAGAGTTATAAATTATAACTATCGTCCAAAACTATATTGAGGGAAGGCAACGAACAGGATTGGAAAGCAAGGCAGAATTGCAGGAAACAGATTTCAGGAGTTAGATTCGAATAGCCCCTAAAGCACATGAAAAGCGGCCAAAAGTCGACAACGATGCACATGGCCAAAAAGAGCATATGTGTTTTTTTCTGAATAAATTCAGGAAAAAACGCATAGGCTCTTTTTGGCCAACCAAGCAAGCCGGAAATGCAATGCAGCACTACAAAGAAGTCTCACTTCCCATCGGTCAAAAGGGCCTTCCTAAAAAAGTGTAAAAAAAATACAGGAGAGGCCAGGGAGGAAAGGGAGCATTGTTACACTGATGGTCGCGATGTAAATTGCCAATGGCGACTCTGGAGAACGGTACGGTGTTTCCTAAAACATCTAAAAAACACAGCTACAGAGAAAGGGGCACATCCATTCATGGGCGTATAAATTGGAAAAATTAAAATCAACAAGACACAGGCACCCCAAAGTTTAGGGCTGCTCTGGTTACAAGAACCTCCACTTGTGTACATCTTAAATATCCCAGGGATGAGAAAAATGGTAAAGAAGTTGTGGTACTTATGTACAATGGAATATCACTAAGCCATGAAATCAATATCATAAGGCTAGTAGCAGCATGATGAGTGGATTTAGATACGACGATTCTAAGTGAAATAAGTCACACAGAAAAAGACACTTATCATAAGATATCACTTATAGAGGGAATGTAAAAACAGTTACCCTTAAACTGAATTACAAAACAGAACAGAGTCACCCATTTTAAAAACACACTATGGCTGCTTAACGGGAAAGGTGAGGTGGGGTGATGCATAAAACAAGGGTTTCAAATTCGCTCAGATACCGTTCCATACACCCAATATGTAATAGACAAGACCTACTCCTTGCTCAGTGAACTGGACTCAACACCCCCTATTCACCGCACAAGAATATATGTGACTAGTAAGAATCTCAAAACCTATGTATTGATATCTGTCTGGAAGTGAGACAAGTGGGTGTAAAGCCGCATAAACACAGCCGTGAAAAGCAGCTAAACCCCATTATAAAAATAAATTAATTTTAAAAACCCGTAAAACAAAGACAGTGAAAGAGAGAGAAATTCTTACAAAATTCGTTCAGAGGCTGTGATGCAACCTGGATTGACCATATCTAGACCCACAGCAGGATGAGTCATAAGGGTGGACACTCTTGGGGCTGAAAGGTTGGGTGAGGTTGGGTGAGCAAACGCAGACCCTTTAAAGTAATACTGCGTGGTACCCATCCCATGGGTCTCAAATCTCCAGGTTCAAGGGCATCTTCCTACATTGAAAACATGCATGAGAAACCCAGAAGATGGTACACCGTGTGATTTTGAAAGGTTTCTAATACGCACCTCATTTCTCATCTCCTTGTGCTCGGGTTCGCCTTTCCAGCTAGTTTACTAGCAATCTCCCTACTTGGAGAATCAGCACCTTTAAGCTCCTGTTCCCTACAGGTTGCAATTTGTCCTGAGGATGAACGGGAAGAGGGGCAACCAATGAGAGACTAGATCTAGGTGTTGGGACAGGCACAGGTCACTCTATTTTCCCATCAGGAAGAAGAATTAACCACAGGCTCAGCCTGCCGCCCAGAAGCAGAATAGGGCCTGAGGCAATCCCGCGCTTTTGCGGCCAGCTCCCAAAAAAGCGAGTTGAAAAATGGAGCTCAGGGAAACTGCAATTCACAAACCCGCAGAGTTATAAACGATAACTCTCATCCACAGATATATTGAGGGAAGGCAACAAAGAGGATTTGAAAGCAAGGCAGAATTGCAGGAAACAGGTTTCAGGAGGGAGATTAGAATCGCCTTTAAAGCACATGAAAAGTGGCAAAACATCGACAATTATGCCCTTGGCCAAAAAGGGCGTATGCGTTTTTTCCTGAATATATTCAGGAAAAAACGCATACGCCCTGTTTGGCCAACCAAGCAACCTGGAAAGGAAAATCAGCGCTACAAGGAAGTCTCGCTTCCCATCGGTCAAAAGGGCCATGCTGCAAAAAGTGTCAAAACCAGAAATGCAGGACAGGCCATGGAGAAATGGCAGCCTTGCTACGCTGATGGGCGGGATGTAAATTGCCAACAGCCACTCTGGAGAAGTGTACGGTGTGTCCTGAAACATCGAAAAAACACAGCTTAGGGAGCATAGGGCACGTCCACTCATGGGTGTATAAATTGGGAAAACTAAAAATCAGCAAGACACAGGCACCCCAAAGTTTAGGGCTGCTCTGTTGACAAGAACCTCCACTTCATGACACCTTAAATATCCCAGGAAAGAGAAAAACGGATAAAGAAGTTGTGGTCCTTATGTACAATGGAATATCTCTCAGACATGAAATCAATGTCATAAGGCTAGTAGAAGCAAGATGAGTGGATTTAGGTACGACGATTCTAAGTGAAATAAGTCACACAGAAAAAGACACTAATCATAAGCTATCACTTATAGAGGGAATGTAAAAACCGCTACACTTGAACTGAATTACAAAACAGAACAGAGTCACACGTTTAGAAAACACACTATGGCTGCTTAACGGGAAAGGTGAGGTGGGGTGATGCATAAAACAAGGGTTTCAAATTCGCTCAGATACCGTTCCATACACCCAATATGTAATAGACAAGACCTACTCCTTGCTCAGTGAACTGGACTCAACACCCCCTATTCACCGCACAAGAATATATGTGACTAGTAAGAATCTCAAAACCTATGTATTGATATCTGCCTGGAAGTGAGTGAAGTGGGTGTAAAGCCGCATAAACACAGCCTTGAAAAGCAGCTAAACCCCATTATAAAAATAAATTACTTTTAAAAACCCGTAAAACAAAGACAGTGAAAGAGAGAGAAATTCTTACAAAATTCGTTCAGAGGCTGTGATACAACCTGGATTGACCATATCTAGACCCACAGCTGGATGAGTCATAAGGGTGGACACTCTTGGGGCTGAAAGGTTGGGTGAGGTTGGGTGAGCAAACGCAGACCCTTTAAAGTAATACTGCGTGGTACCCATCCCATGGGTCCCAAATCTCCAGGTTCAAGGGCATCTTCCTACATCGAAATCATGCATGAGAAACCCAGAAGATGGTACACCGTGTGATTTTGAAAGGTTTCTAATACGCACCTCATTTCTCATCTCCTTGTGCTCGGGTTCGCCATCCCAGCTACTTTACTAGCAATCTCCCTACTTGGAGAATCAGCACGTTTAACCTCCTGTTCCCTACAGGTTGCAATTTGTCCTGAGGATGAACGGGAAGAGGGGCAACCAATGAGAGACTAGATCTAGGTGTTGGGACAAGCACAGGTCACTCTATTTTCCCATCAAGAAGAAAAATTATCCACAGGCTCAGCCTGCCACCAGGAACCAGAATAGGGCCTGAGGCAATCCCGTGCTTTTGCGGCCAGCTCCCAAAAAAGACAGTTGAAAAATGGAGCTCAGGGGCACTGCCGTTCACAAACCTGCTGAGTTATAAATGATAACTCTTGTCCACAAATATATTGAGGGAAGGCAACGAAGAGGATTTGAAAGCAAGGCAGAATTGCAGGAAACAGGTTTCAGGAGGTAGATTCGAATGGCCTTTAAAGCACATGAAAAGTGGCAAAACGTCGATAATGATGCCCTTGGCAAAACAGGGCGTATGCGTTTTTTCCTGAATATATTCAGGAAAAAACGCATACGCCCTGTTTGTCCAACCAAGCAACCTGGAAAGGCTAATCAGCGCTACAAAGAAGTCTCACTTCCCATCGGTCAAAAGGGCCATGCTGCAAAAAGTGTCAAAACCAGAAATGCAGGACAGGCCATGGAGAAATGGCAGCCTTGCTACGCTGATGGGCGGGATGTAAATAGCCAACAGCCACTCTGGAGAAGTGTACGGTGTGTCCTGAAACATCGAAAGAACACAGCTTAGGGAGCATAGGGCACGTCCACTCATGGGCGTATAAATTGGGAAAACTAAAAATCAGCAAGACACAGGCACCCCAAAGTTTAGGGCTGCTCTGTTGACAAGAACCTCCACTTCATGACACCTTAAATATCCCAGGAAAGAGAAAAATGGATAAAGAAGTTGTGGTCCTTATGTACAATGGAATATCACTCAGACATGAAATCAATGTCATAAGGCTAGTAGAAGCAAGATGAGTGGAGTTAGGTACGACGATTCTAAGTGAAATACGTCACACAGAAAAAGACACTTATCATAAGCTATCACTTATAGAGGGAATGTAAAAACCGCTACACTTGAACTGAATTACAAAACAGAACAGAGTCACACGTTTAGAAAACACACTATGGCTGCTTAACGGGAAAGGTGAGGTGGGGTGATGCATAAAACAAGGGTTTCAAATTTGCTCAGATACCGTTCCATACACCCAATATGTAATAGACAAGACCTACTCCTTGCTCAGTGAACTGGACTCAACACCCCCTATTCACCGCACAAGAATATATGTGACTAGTAAGAATCGTAAAACCTATGTATTGATATCTGTCTGGAAGTGAGTCAAGTGGGTGTAAAGCCGCATAAACACAGCGGTGAAAAGCAGCTAAACCCCATTATAAAAATAAATTACTTTTAAAAACCCGTAAAACAAAGACAGTGAAAGAGAGAGAAATTCTTACACAATTCGTTCAGAGGCTGTGATGCAACCTGGATTGACCATATCTAGACCCACAGCTGGATGAGACATAAGGGTGGACACTCTTGGGGCTGAAAGGTTGGGTGAGGTTGGGTGAGCAAACGCAGACCCTTTAAAGTAATACTGCCTGGTACCCATCCCATGGGTCCCAAATCTCCAGGTTCAAGGGCATCTTCCTACATCGAAATCATGCATGAGAAACCCAGAAGATGGTACACCGTGTGATTTTGAAAGGTTTCTAATACGCACCTCATTTCTCGTCTCCTTGTGCTCGGGTTCGCCTTTCCAGCTACTTTACTAGCAATCTCCCTACTTGGAGAATCAGCACCTTTAAGCTCCTGTTCCCTACAGGTTGCAATTTGTCCTGAGGATGAACGGGAAGAGGGGCAACCAATGAGACACTAGATCTAGGTGTTGGGACAGGCACAGGTCACTCAATTTTCCCATCAGGAAGAAGAATTATCCACAGACTCAGCCTGCCGCCAGGAACCAGAATAGGGCCTGAGGCAATCCCGTGCTTTTGCGGCCAGCTACCAAAAAAGACAGTTGAAAAATGGAGCTCAGGGGCACTGCCATTCACAAACCTGCTGAGTTATAAATGATAACTCTCGTCCACAAATATATTGAGGGAAGGCAACGAAGAGGATTTGAAAGCAAGGCAGAATTGCAGGAAACAGGTTTCAGTAGGTAGATTCGAATCGCCTTTAAAGCACATGAAAAGTGGCAAAACGTCGACAATGATGCCCTTGGCCAAACAGGGCGTATGCGTTTTTTCCTGAATATATTCAGGAAAAAACGCATACGCCCTGTTTGGCCAACCAAGCAAACTGGAAAGGCTAATCAGCGCTACAAAGAAGTCTCCCTTCCCATCGGTCAAAAGGGCCATGCTGCAAAAACTGTCAAAACCAGAAATGCAGGACAGGCCATGGAGAAATGGCAGCCTTGCTACGCTGATGGGCGGGATGTAAATAGCCAACAGCCATTCTCGAGAAGTGTACGGTGTGTCCTGAAACATCGAAAAAACACAGCTTAGGGAGCATAGGTCACGTCCACTCATGGGCGTATAAATTAGGAAAACTAAAAATCAGCAAGACACAGGCAACCCAATGTTACGGCTGCTCTGTTGACAAGAACCTCCACTTCATGACACCTTAAATATCCCAGGAAAGAGAAAAATGGATAAAAAAGTTGTGGTCCTTATGTACAATGGAATATCACTCAGACATGAAATCAATGTCTTAAGGCTAGTAGAAGCAAGATGAGTGGATTTAGGTTCGACAATTCTAAGTGAAATACGTCACACAGAAAAAGACACTTATCATAAGCTATCACTTATAGAGGGAATGTAAAAACCAGTACACTTGAACTGAATTACAAAACAGAACAGAGTCACACGTTTAGAAAACACACTATGGCTGCTTAACGGGAAAGGTGAGGTGGGGTGATGCATAAAACAAGGGTTTCAAATTCGCTCAGATACCGTTCCATACACCCAATATGTAATAGACAAGACCTACTCCTTGCTCAGTGAACTGGACTCAACACCCCCTATTCACCGCACAAGAATATATGTGACTAGTAAGAATCTCAAAACCTATGTATTGATATCTGCCTGGAAGTGAGTCAAGTGGGTGTAAAGCCGCATAGACACAGCCTTGAAAAGCAGCTAAACCCCATTATAAAAATAAATTACTTTTAAAAACCCGTAGAACAAAGACAGTGAAAGAGAGAGAAATTCTTACAAAATTCGTTCAGAGGCTGTGATGCAACCTGGATTGACCATATCTAGACCCACAGCTGGATGAGTCATAAGGGTGGACACTCTTGGGGCTGAAAGGTTGGGTGAGGTTGGGTGAGCAAACGCAGACCCTTTAAAGTAATACTGCCTGGTACCCATCCCATGGGTCCCAAATCTCTAGTTTCAAGGGCATCTTCCTACATCGAAAACATGCATGAGAAACCCAGAAGATGGTACACCGTGTGATTCTGAAAGGTTTCTAATACGCACCTCATTTCTCGTCTCCTTGTGCTCGGGTTCGCCTTTCCAGCTACTTTACTAGCAATCTCCCTACTTGGAGAATCAGCACCTTTAAGCTCCTGTTCCCTACAGGTTGCAATTTGTCCTGAGGATGAACGGGAAGAGGGGCAACCAATGAGAGACTAGATCTAGGTGTTGGGACAGGCACAGGTCACTCTATTTTCCCATCAGGAAGAAGAATTAACCACAGGCTCAGCCTGCCGCCCAGAAGCAGAATAGGGCCTGAGGCAATCCCGCGCTTTTGCGGCCAGCTCCCAAAAAAGACAGTTGAAAAATGGAGCTCAGGGACACTGCAATTCACAAACCCGCAGAGTTATAAACGATAACTCTCATCCACAGATATATTGAGGGAAGGCAACAAAGAGGATTTGAAAGCAAGGCAGAATTGCAGGAAACAGGTTTCAGGAGGGAGATTAGAATCGCCTTTAAAGCACATGAAAAGTGGCAAAACATCGACAATTATGCCCTTGGCCAAAAAGGGCGTATGCGTTTTTTCCTGAATATATTCAGGAAAAAACGCATACGCCCTGTTTGGCCAACCAAGCAACCTGGAAAGGAAAATCAGCGCTACAAGGAAGTCTCGCTTCCCATCGGTCAAAAGGGCCATGCTGCAAAAAGTGTCAAAACCAGAAATGCAGGACAGGCCATGGAGAAATGGCAGCCTTGCTACGCTGATGGGCGGGATGTAAATTGCCAACAGCCACTCTGGAGAAGTGTACGGTGTGTCCTGAAACATCGAAAAAACACAGCTTAGGGAGCATAGGGCACGTCCACTCATGGGTGTATAAATTGGGAAAACTAAAAATCAGCAAGACACAGGCACCCCAAAGTTTAGGGCTGCTCTGTTGACAAGAACCTCCACTTCATGACACCTTAAATATCCCAGGAAAGAGAAAAACGGATAAAGAAGTTGTGGTCCTTATGTACAATGGAATATCTCTCAGACATGAAATCAATGTCATAAGGCTAGTAGAAGCAAGATGAGTGGATTTAGGTACGACGATTCTAAGTGAAATAAGTCACACAGAAAAAGACACTTAACATAAGCTATCACTTATAGAGGGAATGTAAAAACCGCTACACTTGAACTGAATTACAAAACAGAACAGAGTCACACGTTTAGAAAACACACTATGGCTGCTTAACGGGAAAGGTGAGGTGGTGTGATGCATAAAACAAGGGTTTCAAATTCGCTCAGATACCATTCCGTACACCCAATATGTAATAGAAAAGACCTACTCCTTGCTCAGTGAACTGGACTCAACACCCCCTATTCACCGCACAAGAATATATGTGACTAGTAAGAATCTTAAACCTATGTATTGATATCTGTCTGGAAGTGAGTCAAGTGGGTGTAAAGCCGCATAAACACAGCCGTGAAAAGCAGCTAAACCCCATTATAAAAATAAATTACTTTTAAAAACCCGTAAAACAAAGACAGTGAAAGAGAGAGAAATTCTTACAAAATTCGTTCAGAGGCTGTGATACAACCTGGATTGACCATATCTAGACCCACAGCTGGATGAGTCATAAGGGTGGACACTCTTGGGGCTGAAAGGTTGGGTGAGGTTGGGTGAGCAAACGCAGACCCTTTAAAGTAATACTGCGTGGTACCCATCCCATGGGTCCCAAATCTCCAGGTTCAAGGGCATCTTCCTACATCGAAATCATGCATGAGAAACCCAGAAGATGGTACACCGTGTGATTTTGAAAGGTTTCTAATACGCACCTCATTTCTCGTCTCCTTGTGCTCGGGTTCGCCTTTCCAGCTACTTTACTAGCAATCTCCCTACTTGGAGAATCAGCACCTTTAAGCTCCTGTTCCCTACAGGTTGTAATTTGTCCTGAGGATGAACGGGAAGAGGGGCAACCAATGAGACACTAGATCTAGGTGTTGGGACAGGCACAGGTCACTCAATTTTCCCATCAGGAAGAAGAATTATCCACAGACTCAGCCTGCCGCCAGGAACCAGAATAGGGCCTGAGGCAATCCCGTGCTTTTGCGGCCAGCTACCAAAAAAGACAGTTGAAAAATGGAGCTCAGGGGCACTGCCATTCACAAACCTGCTGAGTTATAAATGATAACTCTCGTCCACAAATATATTGAGGGAAGGCAACGAAGAGGATTTGAAAGCAAGGCAGAATTGCAGGAAACAGGTTTCAGTAGGTAGATTCGAATCGCCTTTAAAGCACATGAAAAGTGGCAAAACGTCGACAATGATGCCCTTGGCCAAACAGGGCGTATGCGTTTTTTCCTGAATATATTCAGGAAAAAACGCATACGCCCTGTTTGGCCAACCAAGCAAACTGGAAAGGCTAATCAGCGCTACAAAGAAGTCTCCCTTCCCATCGGTCAAAAGGGCCATGCTGCAAAAACTGTCAAAACCAGAAATGCAGGACAGGCCATGGAGAAATGGCAGCCTTGCTACGCTGATGGGCGGGATGTAAATAGCCAACAGCCATTCTCGAGAAGTGTACGGTGTGTCCTGAAACATCGAAAAAACACAGCTTAGGGAGCATAGGTCACGTCCACTCATGGGCGTATAAATTAGGAAAACTAAAAATCAGCAAGACACAGGCAACCCAATGTTACGGCTGCTCTGTTGACAAGAACCTCCACTTCATGACACCTTAAATATCCCAGGAAAGAGAAAAATGGATAAAAAAGTTGTGGTCCTTATGTACAATGGAATATCACTCAGACATGAAATCAATGTCTTAAGGCTAGTAGAAGCAAGATGAGTGGATTTAGGTTCGACAATTCTAAGTGAAATACGTCACACAGAAAAAGACACTTATCATAAGCTATCACTTATAGAGGGAATGTAAAAACCAGTACACTTGAACTGAATTACAAAACAGAACAGAGTCACACGTTTAGAAAACACACTATGGCTGCTTAACGGGAAAGGTGAGGTGGGGTGATGCATAAAACAAGGGTTTCAAATTCGCTCAGATACCGTTCCATACACCCAATATGTAATAGACAAGACCTACTCCTTGCTCAGTGAACTGGACTCAACACCCCCTATTCACCGCACAAGAATATATGTGACTAGTAAGAATCTCAAAACCTATGTATTGATATCTGCCTGGAAGTGAGTCAAGTGGGTGTAAAGCCGCATAGACACAGCCTTGAAAAGCAGCTAAACCCCATTATAAAAATAAATTACTTTTAAAAACCCGTAGAACAAAGACAGTGAAAGAGAGAGAAATTCTTACAAAATTCGTTCAGAGGCTGTGATGCAACCTGGATTGACCATATCTAGACCCACAGCTGGATGAGTCATAAGGGTGGACACTCTTGGGGCTGAAAGGTTGGGTGAGGTTGGGTGAGCAAACGCAGACCCTTTAAAGTAATACTGCCTGGTACCCATCCCATGGGTCCCAAATCTCTAGTTTCAAGGGCATCTTCCTACATCGAAAACATGCATGAGAAACCCAGAAGATGGTACACCGTGTGATTTTGAAAGGTTTCTAATACGCACCTCATTTCTCGTCTCCTTGTGCTCGGGTTCGCCTTTCCAGCTACTTTACTAGCAATCTCCCTACTTGGAGAATCAGCACCTTTAAGCTCCTGTTCCCTACAGGTTGCAATTTGTCCTGAGGATGAACGGGAAGAGGGGCAACCAATGAGACACTAGATCTAGGTGTTGGGACAGGCACAGGTCACTCTATATTCCCATCAGGAAGAAGAATTAACCACAGGCTCAGCCTGCCGCCCAGAAACAGAATAGTGCCTGAGGCAATCCCGCGCATTTGCGGCCAGCTCCCAAAAAAGCGAGTTGAAAAATGGAGCTGAGGGACACTGCAATTCACAAACCCGCAGAGTTATAAATGATAACTCTCATCCACAGATATATTGAGGGAAGGCAACGAAGAGGATTTGAAAGCAAGGCAGAATTGCAGGAAACAGATTTCAGGAGGTAGATTCGAATCGCCTTTAAAGCACATGAAAAGCGGCAAAAGGTCGACAATGATGCCCTTGGCCAAAAAGGGCGTATGCGTTTTTTCCTGAATATATTCAGGAAAAAACGCATACGCCCTTTTTGGCCAACCAAGCAACCTGGAAAGGCAAATCAGCGCTACAAAGAAGTCTCGCTTCCCATCGGTCAAAAGGGTCATGCTGCAAAAAGTGTCAAAACCAGAAATGCAGGACAGGCCATGGAGAAATGGCAGCCTTGCTACGCTGATGGGCGGGATGTAAATTGCCAACAGCCACTCTGGAGAAGTGTACGGTGTGTCCTGAAACATCGAAAAAACACAGCTTAGGGAGTATAGGGCACGTCCACTCATGGGCGTATAAATTGGGAAAACTTAAAATCAGCAAGACACATGCACCCCAAAGTTTAGGGCTGCTCTGTTGACAAGAACCTCCACTTCATGAAACCTTAAATATCCCAGGAAAGAGAAAAATGGATAAAGAAGTTGTGGTCCTTATGTACAATGGAATATCTCTCAGACATGAAATCAATGTCATAAGGCTAGTAGAAGCAAGATGAGTGGATTTAGGTACGACGATTCTAAGTGAAATAAGTCACACAGAAAAAGACACTTATCATAAGCTATCACTTATAGAGGGAATGTAAAAACCGCTACACTTGAACTGAATTACAAAACAGAACAGAGTCACACGTTTAGAAAACACACTATGGCTGCTTAACGGGAAAGGTGAGGTGGGGTGATGCATAAAACAAGGGTTTCAAATTCGCTCAGATACCGTTCCATACACCCAATATGTAATAGAAAAGACCAACTCCTTGCTCAGTGAACTGGACTCAACACCCCCTATTCACCGCACAAGAATATATGTGACTAGTAAGAATCTTAAAACCTATGTATTGATATCTGTCTGGAAGTGAGTCAATTGGGTGTAAAGCCGCATAAACACAGCCATGAAAAGCAGCTAAACCCCATTATAAAAATAAATTACTTTTAAAAACCCGTAAAACAAAGACAGTGAAAGAGAGAAATTCTTACAAAATTCGTTCAGAGGCTGTGATGCAACCTGGATTGACCATATCTAGACCCACAGCTGGATGAGACATAAGGGTGGACACTCTTGGGGTTGAGAGGTTGGGTGAGGTTGGGTGAGCAAACGCAGACCCTTTAAAGTAATACTGCCTGGTACCCATCCCATGGGTCCCAAATCTCCAGGTTCAAGGGCATCTTCCTACATCGAAAACATGCATTAGAAACCCAGAAGATGGTACACCGTGTGATTTTGAAAGGTTTCTAATACGCACCTCATTTCTCATCTCCTTGTGCTCGGGTTCGCCATTCCAGCTACTTTACTAGCAATCTCCCTACTTGGAGAATCAGCACGTTTAACCTCCTGTTCCCTACAGGTTGCAATTTGTCCTGAGGATGAACGGGAAGAGGGGCAACCAATGAGAGACTAGATCTAGGTGTTGGGACAGGCACAGGTCACTCTATTTTCCCATCAGGAAGAAGAATTATCCACAGGCTCAGCCTGCCTCCAGGAACCAGAATAGGGCCTGAGGCAATCCCGTGCTTTTGCGGCCAGCTCCCAAAAAAGACAGTTGAAAAATGGAGCTCAGGGGCACTGCCATACACAAACCTGCTGAGTTATAAATGATAACTCTCGTCCACAAATATATTGAGGGAAGGCAACGAAGAGGATTTGAAAGCAAGGCAGAATTGCAGGAAACAGGTTTCAGGAGGTAGATTCGAATCGCCTTTAAAGCACATGAAAAGTGGCAAAACGTCAACAATGATGCCCTTGGCCAAACAGGGCGTATGCGTTTTTTCCTGAATATATTCAGGAAAAAACGCATACGCCCTGTTTGGCCAACCAAGCAACCTGGAAAGGTTAATCAGCGCTACACAGAAGTCTCGCTTCCCATCGGTCAAAAGGGCCATGCTGCAAAAAGTGTCAAAACCAGAAATGCAGGACAGGCCATGGAGAAATGGCAGCCTTGCTACGCTGATGGGCGGGATGTAAATAGCCAACAGCCACTCTGGAGAAGTGTACGGTGTGTCCTGAAACATCGAAAAAACACAGCTTAGGGAGCATTGGGCACGTCCACTCATGGGCGTATAAATTGAGAAAACTAAAAATCAGCAAGACACAGGCACCCCAAAGTTTAGGGCTGCTCTGTTGACAAGAACCTCCACTTCATGACACCTTAAATATCCCAGGAAAGAGAAAAATGGATAAAGAAGTTGTGGTCCTTATGTACAATGGTATATCACTCAGACATGAAATCAATGCCATAAGGCTAGTAGAAGCAAGATGAGTGGATTTAGGTACGACGACTCTAAGTGAAATAAGTCACACAGAAAAAGACACTTATCATAAGCTATCACTTAGAGAGGGAATGTAAAAACCGCTACACTTGAACTGAATTACAAAACAGAACAGAGTCACACGTTTAGAAAACACACTATGGCTGCTTAACGGGAAAGGTGAGGTGGGGTGATGCATAAAACAAGGGTTTCAAATTCGCTCAGATACCGTTCCATACACCCAATATGTAATAGACAAGACCTACTCCTTGCTCAGTGAACTGGACTCAACACCCCCTATTCACCGCACAAGAATATATGTGACTAGTAAGAATCTTAAAACCTATGTATTGATATCTGTCTTGAAGTGAGTCAAGTGGGTGTAAAGCCGCATAAACACAGCCGTGAAAAGCAGCTAAACCCCATTATAAAAATAAATTAATTTTAAAAACCCGTAAAACAAAGACAGTGAAAGAGAGAGAAATTCTTACAAAATTCGTTCAGAGGCTGTGATGCAACCTGGATTGACCATATCTAGACCCACAGGTGGATGAGTCATAAGGGTGGACACTCTTGGGGCTGAAAGGTTGGGTGAGGTTGGGTGAGCAAACGCAGACCCTTTAAAGAAATACTGCGTGGTACCCATCCCATGGGTCCCAAATCTCTAGTTTCAAGGGCATCTTCCTACATCGAAAACATGCATGAGAAACCCAGAAGATGGTACACCGTGTGATTTTGAAAGGTTTCTAATACGCACCTCATTTCTCGTCTCCTTGTGCTCGGGTTCGCCTTTCCAGCTACTTTACTAGCAATCTCCCTACTTGGAGAATCAGCACCTTTAAGCTCCTGTTCCCTACAGGTTGCAATTTGTCCTGAGGATGAACGGGAAGAGGGGCAACCAATGAGACACTAGATCTAGGTGTTGGGACAGGCACAGGTCACCCTATTTTCCCATCAGGAAGAAGAATTAACCACAGGCTCAGCCTGCCGCCCAGAAGCAGAATAGGGCCTGAGGCAATCCCGCGCTTTTGCGGCCAGCTCCCAAAAAAGCGAGTTGAAAAATGGAGCTCAGGGACACTGCAATTCACAAACCCGCAGAGTTATAAACGATAACTCTCATCCACAGATATATTGAGGGAAGGCAACGAAGAGGATTTGAAAGCAAGGCAGAATTGCAGGAAACAGGTTTCAGGAGGTAGATTCGAATCGCCTTTAAAGCACATGAAAAGTGGCAAAACGTCAACAATGATGCCCTTGGCCAAACAGGGCGTATGCGTTTTTTCCTGAATATATTCAGGAAAAAACGCATACGCCCTGTTTGGCCAACCAAGCAACCTGGAAAGGCAAATCAGCGCTACAAGGAAGTCTCGCTTCCCATCGGTCAAAAGGGCCATGCTGCAAAAAGTGTCAAAACCAGAAATGCAGGACAGGCCATGGAGAAATGGCAGCCTTGCTACGCTGATGGGCGGGATGTAAATTGCCAACAGCCACTCTGGAGAAGTGTACGGTGTGTCCTGAAACATAGAAAAAACACAGCTTAGGGAGCATAGGGCACGTCCACTCATGGGCGTATAAATTGGGAAAACTAAAAATCAGCAAGACACAGGCACCCCAAAGTTTAGGGCTGCTCTGTTGACAAGAACCTCCACTTCATGACACCTTAAATATCCCAGGAAAGAGAAAAACGGATAAAGAAGTTGTGGTCCTTATGTACAATGGAATATCTCTCAGACATGAAATCAATGTCATAAGGCTAGTAGAAGCAAGATGAGTGGATTTAGGTACGACGATTCTAAGTGAAATAAGTCACACAGAAAAAGACACTTATCATAAGCTATCACTTATAGAGGGAATGTAAAAACCGCTACACTTGAACTGAATTACAAAACAGAACAGAGTCACACGTTTAGAAAACACACTATGGCTGCTTAACGGGAAAGGTGAGGTGGGGTGATGCATAAAACAAGGGTTTCAAATTCGCTCAGATACCATTCCATACACCCAATATGTAATAGAAAAGACCAACTCCTTGCTCAGTGAACTGGACTCAACACCCCCTATTCACCGCACAAGAATATATGTGACTAGTAAGAATCTTAAAACCTATGTATTGATATCTGTCTGGAAGTGAGTCAATTGGGTGTAAAGCCGCATAAACACAGCCATGAAAAGCAGCTAAACCCCATTATAAAAATAAATTACTTTTAAAAACCCGTAAAACAAAGACAGTGAAAGAGAGAAATTCTTACAAAATTCGTTCAGAGGCTGTGATGCAACCTGGATTGACCATATCTAGACCCACAGCTGGATGAGACATAAGGGTGGACACTCTTGGGGTTGAGAGGTTGGGTGAGGTTGGGTGAGCAAACGCAGACCCTTTAAAGTAATACTGCCTGGTACCCATCCCATGGGTCCCAAATCTCCAGGTTCAAGGGCATCTTCCTACATCGAAAACATGCATTAGAAACCCAGAAGATGGTACACCGTGTGATTTTGAAAGGTTTCTAATACGCACCTCATTTCTCATCTCCTTGTGCTCGGGTTCGCCATTCCAGCTACTTTACTAGCAATCTCCCTACTTGGAGAATCAGCACGTTTAACCTCCTGTTCCCTACAGGTTGCAATTTGTCCTGAGGATGAACGGGAAGAGGGGCAACCAATGAGAGACTAGATCTAGGTGTTGGGACAGGCACAGGTCACTCTATTTTCCCATCAGGAAGAAGAATTATCCACAGGCTCAGCCTGCCTCCAGGTACCAGAATAGGGCCTGAGGCAATCCCGTGCTTTTGCGGCCAGCTCCCAAAAAAGACAGTTGAAAAATGAAGCTCAGGGGCACTGCCATACACAAACCTGCTGAGTTATAAATGATAACTCTCGTCCACAAATATATTGAGGGAAGGCAACGAAGAGGATTTGAAAGCAAGGCAGAATTGCAGGAAACAGGTTTCAGGAGGTAGATTCGAATCGCCTTTAAAGCACATGAAAAGTGGCAAAACGTCAACAATGATGCCCTTGGCCAAACAGGGCGTATGCGTTTTTTCCTGAATATATTCAGGAAAAAACGCATACGCCCTGTTTGGCCAACCAAGCAACCTGGAAAGGTTAATCAGCGCTACACAGAAGTCTCGCTTCCCATCGGTCAAAAGGGCCATGCTGCAAAAAGTGTCAAAACCAGAAATGCAGGACAGGCCATGGAGAAATGGCAGCCTTGCTACGCTGATGGGCGGGATGTAAATTGCCAACAGCCACTCTGGAGAAGTGTACGGTGTGTCCTGAAACATCGAAAAAACACAGCTTAGGGAGCATAGGGCACGTCCACTCATGGGCGTATAAATTGAGAAAACTAAAAATCAGCAAGACACAGGCTCCCCAAAGTTTAGGGTTGCTCTGTTGACAAGAACCTCCACTTCATGACACCTTAAATATCCCAGGAAAGAGAAAAATGGATAAAGAAGTTGTGGTCCTTATGTACAATGGTATATCACTCAGACATGAAATCAATGCCATAAGGCTAGTAGAAGCAAGATGAGTGGATTTAGGTACGACGATTCTAAGTGAAATAAGTCACACAGAAAAAGACACTTATCATAAGCTATCACTTAGAGAGGGAATGTCAAAACCGCTACACTTGAACTGAATTACAAAACAGAACAGAGTCACACGTTTAGAAAACACACTATGGCTGCTTAACGGGAAAGGTGAGGTGGGGTTATGCATAAAACAAGGGTTTCAAATTCGCTCAGATACCGTTCCATACACCCAATATGTAATAGACAAGACCTACTCCTTGCTCAGTGAACTGGACTCAACACCCCCTATTCACCGCACAAGAATATATGTGACTAGTAAGAATCTTAAAACCTATGTATTGATATCTGTCTTGAAGTGAGTCAAGTGGGTGTAAAGCCGCATAAACACAGCCGTGAAAAGCAGCTAAACCCCATTATAAAAATAAATTACTTTTAAAAACCCGTAAAACAAAGACAGTGAAAGAGAGAGAAATTCTTACAAAATTCGTTCAGAGGCTGTGATGCAACCTGGATTGACCATATCTAGACCCACAGGTGGATGAGTCATAAGGGTGGACACTCTTGGGGCTGAAAGGTTGGGTGAGGTTGGGTGAGCAAACGCAGACCCTTTAAAGAAATACTGCGTGGTACCCATCCCATGGGTCCCAAATCTCTAGTTTCAAGGGCATCTTCCTACATCGAAAACATGCATGAGAAACCCAGAAGATGGTACACCGTGTGATTTTGAAAGGTTTCTAATACGCACCTCATTTCTCGTCTCCTTGTGCTCGGGTTCGCCTTTCCAGCTACTTTACTAGCAATCTCCCTACTTGGAGAATCAGCACCTTTAAGCTCCTGTTCCCTACAGGTTGCAATTTGTCCTGAGGATGAACGGGAAGAGGGGCAACCAATGAGACACTAGATCTAGGTGTTGGGACAGGCACAGGTCACTCAATTTTCCCATCAGGAAGAAGAATTATCCACAGACTCAGCCTGCCGCCAGGAACCAGAATAGGGCCTGAGGCAATCCCGTGCTTTTGCGGCCAGCTACCAAAAAAGACAGTTGAAAAATGGAGCTCAGGGGCACTGCCATTCACAAACCTGCTGAGTTATAAATGATAACTCTCGTCCACAAATATATTGAGGGAAGGCAACGAAGAGGATTTGAAAGCAAGGCAGAATTGCAGGAAACAGGTTTCAGTAGGTAGATTCGAATCGCCTTTAAAGCACATGAAAAGTGGCAAAACGTCGACAATGATGCCCTTGGCCAAACAGGGCGTATGCGTTTTTTCCTGAATATATTCAGGAAAAAACGCATACGCCCTGTTTGGCCAACCAAGCAAACTGGAAAGGCTAATCAGCGCTACAAAGAAGTCTCCCTTCCCATCGGTCAAAAGGGCCATGCTGCAAAAAGTGTCAAAACCAGAAATGCAGGACAGGCCATGGAGAAATGGCAGCCTTGCTACGCTGATGGGCGGGATGTAAATAGCCAACAGCCATTCTCGAGAAGTGTACGGTGTGTCCTGAAACATCGAAAAAACACAGCTTAGGGAGCATAGGTCACGTCCACTCATGGGCGTATAAATTAGGAAAACTAAAAATCAGCAAGACACAGGCAACCCAATGTTACGGCTGCTCTGTTGACAAGAACCTCCACTTCATGACACCTTAAATATCCCAGGAAAGAGAAAAATGGATAAAAAAGTTGTGGTCCTTATGTACAATGGAATATCACTCAGACATGAAATCAATGTCTTAAGGCTAGTAGAAGCAAGATGAGTGGATTTAGGTTCGACAATTCTAAGTGAATTACGTCACACAGAAAAAGACACTTATCATAAGCTATCACTTATAGAGGGAATGTAAAAACCAGTACACTTGAACTGAATTACAAAACAGAACAGAGTCACACGTTTAGAAAACACACTATGGCTGCTTAACGGGAAAGGTGAGGTGGGGTGATGCATAAAACAAGGGTTTCAAATTCGCTCAGATACCGTTCCATACACCCAATATGTAATAGACAAGACCTACTCCTTGCTCAGTGAACTGGACTCAACACCCCCTATTCACCGCACAAGAATATATGTGACTAGTAAGAATCTCAAAACCTATGTATTGATATCTGCCTGGAAGTGAGTCAAGTGGGTGTAAAGCCGCATAGACACAGCCTTGAAAAGCAGCTAAACCCCATTATAAAAATAAATTACTTTTAAAAACCCGTAGAACAAAGACAGTGAAAGAGAGAGAAATTCTTACAAAATTCGTTCAGAGGCTGTGATGCAACCTGGATTGACCATATCTAGACCCACAGCTGGATGAGTCATAAGGGTGGACACTCTTGGGGCTGAAAGGTTGGGTGAGGTTGGGTGAGCAAACGCAGACCCTTTAAAGTAATACTGCCTGGTACCCATCCCATGGGTCCCAAATCTCTAGTTTCAAGGGCATCTTCCTACATCGAAAACATGCATGAGAAACCCAGAAGATGGTACACCGTGTGATTTTGAAAGGTTTCTAATACGCACCTCATTTCTCGTCTCCTTGTGCTCGGGTTCGCCTTTCCAGCTACTTTACTAGCAATCTCCCTACTTGGAGAATCAGCACCTTTAAGCTCCTGTTCCCTACAGGTTGCAATTTGTCCTGAGGATGAACGGGAAGAGGGGCAACCAATGAGACACTAGATCTAGGTGTTGGGACAGGCACAGGTCACTCTATATTCCCATCAGGAAGAAGAATTAACCACAGGCTCAGCCTGCCGCCCAGAAACAGAATAGTGCCTGAGGCAATCCCGCGCATTTGCGGCCAGCTCCCAAAAAAGCGAGTTGAAAAATGGAGCTGAGGGACACTGCAATTCACAAACCCGCAGAGTTATAAATGATAACTCTCATCCACAGATATATTGAGGGAAGGCAACGAAGAGGATTTGAAAGCAAGGCAGAATTGCAGGAAACAGATTTCAGGAGGTAGATTCGAATCGCCTTTAAAGCACATGAAAAGCGGCAAAAGGTCGACAATGATGCCCTTGGCCAAAAAGGGCGTATGCGTTTTTTCCTGAATATATTCAGGAAAAAACGCATACGCCCTTTTTGGCCAACCAAGCAACCTGGAAAGGCAAATCAGCGCTACAAAGAAGTCTCGCTTCCCATCGGTCAAAAGGGTCATGCTGCAAAAAGTGTCAAAACCAGAAATGCAGGACAGGCCATGGAGAAATGGCAGCCTTGCTACGCTGATGGGCGGGATGTAAATTGCCAACAGCCACTCTGGAGAAGTGTACGGTGTGTCCTGAAACATCGAAAAAACACAGCTTAGGGAGTATAGGGCACGTCCACTCATGGGCGTATAAATTGGGAAAACTTAAAATCAGCAAGACACATGCACCCCAAAGTTTAGGGCTGCTCTGTTGACAAGAACCTCCACTTCATGAAACCTTAAATATCCCAGGAAAGAGAAAAATGGATAAAGAAGTTGTGGTCCTTATGTACAATGGAATATCTCTCAGACATGAAATCAATGTCATAAGGCTAGTAGAAGCAAGATGAGTGGATTTAGGTACGACGATTCTAAGTGAAATAAGTCACACAGAAAAAGACACTTATCATAAGCTATCACTTATAGAGGGAATGTAAAAACCGCTACACTTGAACTGAATTACAAAACAGAACAGAGTCACACGTTTAGAAAACACACTATGGCTGCTTAACGGGAAAGGTGAGGTGGGGTGATGCATAAAACAAGGGTTTCAAATTCGCTCAGATACCGTTCCATACACCCAATATGTAATAGAAAAGACCAACTCCTTGCTCAGTGAACTGGACTCAACACCCCCTATTCACCGCACAAGAATATATGTGACTAGTAAGAATCTTAAAACCTATGTATTGATATCTGTCTAGAAGTGAGTCAATTGGGTGTAAAGCCGCATAAACACAGCCATGAAAAGCAGCTAAACCCCATTATAAAAATAAATTACTTTTAAAAACCCGTAAAACAAAGACAGTGAAAGAGAGAAATTCTTACAAAATTCGTTCAGAGGCTGTGATGCAACCTGGATTGACCATATCTAGACCCACAGCTGGATGAGACATAAGGGTGGACACTCTTGGGGTTGAGAGGTTGGGTGAGGTTGGGTGAGCAAACGCAGACCCTTTAAAGTAATACTGCCTGGTACCCATCCCATGGGTCCCAAATCTCCAGGTTCAAGGGCATCTTCCTACATCGAAAACATGCATTAGAAACCCAGAAGATGGTACACCGTGTGATTTTGAAAGGTTTCTAATATGCACCTCATTTCTCATCTCCTTGTGCTCGGGTTCGCCATTCCAGCTACTTTACTAGCAATCTCCCTACTTGGAGAATCAGCACGTTTAACCTCCTGTTCCCTACAGGTTGCAATTTGTCCTGAGGATGAACGGGAAGAGGGGCAACCAATGAGAGACTAGATCTAGGTGTTGGGACAGGCACAGGTCACTCTATTTTCCCATCAGGAAGAAGAATTATCCACAGGCTCAGCCTGCCTCCAGGAACCAGAATAGGGCCTGAGGCAATCCCGTGCTTTTGCGGGCAGCTCCCAAAAAAGACAGTTGAAAAATGGAGCTCAGGGGCACTGCCATACACAAAACTGCTGAGTTATAAATGATAACTCTCGTCCACAAATATATTGAGGGAAGGCAACGAAGAGGATTTGAAAGCAAGGCAGAATTGCAGGAAACAGGTTTCAGGAGGTAGATTCGAATCGCCTTTAAAGCACATGAAAAGTGGCAAAACGTCAACAATGATGCCCTTGGCCAAACAGGGCGTATGCGTTTTTTCCTGAATATATTCAGGAAAAAACGCATACGCCCTGTTTGGCCAACCAAGCAACCTGGAAAGGTTAATCAGCGCTACACAGAAGTCTCGCTTCCCATCGGTCAAAAGGGCCATGCTGCAAAAAGTGTCAAAACCACAAATGCAGGACAGGCCATGGAGAAATGGCAGCCTTGCTACGCTGATGGGCGGGATGTAAATTGCCAACAGCCACTCTGGAGAAGTGTACGGTGTGTCCTGAAACATCGAAAAAACACAGCTTAGGGAGCATTGGGCACGTCCACTCATGGGCGTATAAATTGAGAAAACTAAAAATCAGCAAGACACAGGCACCCCAAAGTTTAGGGCTGCTCTGTTGACAAGAACCTCCACTTCATGACACCTTAAATATCCCAGGAAAGAGAAAAATGGATAAAGAAGTTGTGGTCCTTATGTACAATGGTATATCACTCAGACATGAAATCAATGCCATAAGGCTAGTAGAAGCAAGATGAGTGGATTTAGGTACGACGATTCTAAGTGAAATAAGTCACACAGAAAAAGACACTTATCATAAGCTATCACTTAGAGAGGGAATGTAAAAACCGCTACACTTGAACTGAATTACAAAACAGAACAGAGTCACACGTTTAGAAAACACACTATGGCTGCTTAACGGGAAAGGTGAGGTGGGGTTATGCATAAAACAAGGGTTTCAAATTCGCTCAGATACCGTCCCATACACCCAATATGTAATAGACAAGACCTACTCCTTGCTCAGTGAACTGGACTCAACACCCCCTATTCACCGCACAAGAATATATGTGACTAGTAAGAATCTTAAAACCTATGTATTGATATCTGTCTTGAAGTGAGTCAAGTGGGTGTAAAGCCGCATAAACACAGCCGTGAAAAGCAGCTAAACCCCATTATAAAAATAAATTAATTTTAAAAACCCGTAAAACAAAGACAGTGAAAGAGAGAGAAATTCTTACAAAATTCGTTCAGAGGCTGTGATGCAACCTGGATTGACCATATCTAGACCCACAGGTGGATGAGTCATAAGGGTGGACACTCTTGGGGCTGAAAGGTTGGGTGAGGTTGGGTGAGCAAACGCAGACCCTTTAAAGAAATACTGCGTGGTACCCATCCCATGGGTCCCAAATCTCTAGTTTCAAGGGCATCTTCCTACATCGAAAACATGCATGAGAAACCCAGAAGATGGTACACCGTGTGATTTTGAAAGGTTTCTAATACGCACCTCATTTCTCGTCTCCTTGTGCTCGGGTTCGCCTTTCCAGCTACTTTACTAGCAATCTCCCTACTTGGAGAATCAGCACCTTTAAGCTCCTGTTCCCTACAGGTTGCAATTTGTCCTGAGGATGAACGGGAAGAGGGGCAACCAATGAGACACTAGATCTAGGTGTTGGGACAGGCACAGGTCACCCTATTTTCCCATCAGGAAGAAGAATTAACCACAGGCTCAGCCTGCCGCCCAGAAGCAGAATAGGGCCTGAGGCAATCCCGCGCTTTTGCGGCCAGCTCCCAAAAAAGCGAGTTGAAAAATGGAGCTCAGGGACACTGCAATTCACAAACCCGCAGAGTTATAAACGATAACTCTCATCCACAGATATATTGAGGGAAGGCAACGAAGAGGATTTGAAAGCAAGGCAGAATTGCAGGAAACAGGTTTCAGGAGGTAGATTCGAATCGCCTTTAAAGCACATGAAAAGTGGCAAAACGTCAACAATGATGCCCTTGGCCAAACAGGGCGTATGCGTTTTTTCCTGAATATATTCAGGAAAAAACGCATACGCCCTGTTTGGCCAACCAAGCAACCTGGAAAGGCAAATCAGCGCTACAAGGAAGTCTCGCTTCCCATCGGTCAAAAGGGCCATGCTGCAAAAAGTGTCAAAACCAGAAATGCAGGACAGGCCATGGAGAAATGGCAGCCTTGCTACGCTGATGGGCGGGATGTAAATTGCCAACAGCCACTCTGGAGAAGTGTACGGTGTGTCCTGAAACATAGAAAAAACACAGCTTAGTGAGCATAGGGCACGTCCACTCATGGGCGTATAAATTGGGAAAACTAAAAATCAGCAAGACACAGGCACCCCAAAGTTTAGGGCTGCTCTGTTGACAAGAACCTCCACTTCATGACACCTTAAATATCCCAGGAAAGAGAAAAACGGATAAAGAAGTTGTGGTCCTTATGTACAATGGAATATCTCTCAGACATGAAATCAATGTCATAAGGCTAGTAGAAGCAAGATGAGTGGATTTAGGTACGACGATTCTAAGTGAAATAAGTCACACAGAAAAAGACACTTATCATAAGCTATCACTTATAGAGGGAATGTAAAAACCGCTACACTTGAACTGAATTACAAAACAGAACAGAGTCACACGTTTAGAAAACACACTATGGCTGCTTAACGGGAAAGGTGAGGTGGGGTGATGCATAAAACAAGGGTTTCAAATTCGCTCAGATACCATTCCATACACCCAATATGTAATAGAAAAGACCAACTCCTTGCTCAGTGAACTGGACTCAACACCCCCTATTCACCGCACAAGAATATATGTGACTAGTAAGAATCTTAAAACCTATGTATTGATATCTGTCTGGAAGTGAGTCAATTGGGTGTAAAGCCGCATAAACACAGCCATGAAAAGCAGCTAAACCCCATTATAAAAATAAATTATTTTTAAAAACCCGTAAAACAAAGACTGTGAAAGAGAGAAATTCTTACAAAATTCGTTCAGAGGCTGTGATGCAACCTGGATTGACCATATCTAGACCCACAGCTGGATGAGACATAAGGGTGGACACTCTTGGGGTTGAGAGGTTGGGTGAGGTTGGGTGAGCAAACGCAGACCCTTTAAAGTAATACTGCCTGGTACCCATCCCATGGGTCCCAAATCTCCAGGTTCAAGGGCATCTTCCTACATCGAAAACATGCATTAGAAACCCAGAAGATGGTACACCGTGTGATTTTGAAAGGTTTCTAATACGCACCTCATTTCTCATCTCCTTGTGCTCGGGTTCGCCATTCCAGCTACTTTACTAGCAATCTCCCTACTTGGAGAATCAGCACGTTTAACCTCCTGTTCCCTACAGGTTGCAATTTGTCCTGAGGATGAACGGGAAGAGGGGCAACCAATGAGAGACTAGATCTAGGTGTTCGGACAGGCACAGGTCACTCTATTTTCCCATCAGGAAGAAGAATTATCCACAGGCTCAGCCTGCCTCCAGGTACCAGAATAGGGCCTGAGGCAATCCCGTGCTTTTGCGGCCAGCTCCCAAAAAAGACAGTTGAAAAATGAAGCTCAGGGGCACTGCCATACACAAACCTGCTGAGTTATAAATGATAACTCTCGTCCACAAATATATTGAGGGAAGGCAACGAAGAGGATTTGAAAGCAAGGCAGAATTGCAGGAAACAGGTTTCAGGAGGTAGATTCGAATCGCCTTTAAAGCACAAGAAAAGTGGCAAAACGTCAAGAATGATGCCCTTGGCCAAACAGGGCGTATGCGTTTTTTCCTGAATATATTCAGGAAAAAACGCATACGCCCTGTTTGGCCAACCAAGCAACCTGGAAAGGTTAATCAGCGCTACACAGAAGTCTCGCTTCCCATCGGTCAAAAGGGCCATGCTGCAAAAAGTGTCAAAACCAGAAATGCAGGACAGGCCATGGAGAAATGGCAGCCTTGCTACGCTGATGGGCGGGATGTAAATTGCCAACAGCCACTCTGGAGAAGTGTACGGTGTGTCCTGAAACATCGAAAAAACACAGCTTAGGGAGCATAGGGCACGTCCACTCATGGGCGTATAAATTGAGAAAACTAAAAATCAGCAAGACACAGGCACCCCAAAGTTTAGGGTTGCTCTGTTGACAAGAACCTCCACTTCATGACACCTTAAATATCCCAGGAAAGAGAAAAATGGATAAAGAAGTTGTGGTCCTTATGTACAATGGTATATCACTCAGACATGAAATCAATGCCATAAGGCTAGTAGAAGCAAGATGAGTGGATTTAGGTACGACGATTCTAAGTGAAATAAGTCACACAGAAAAAGACACTTATCATAAGCTATCACTTAGAGAGGGAATGTAAAAACCGCTACACTTGAACTAAATTACAAAACAGAACAGAGTCACACGTTTAGAAAACACACTATGGCTGCTTAACGGGAAAGGTGAGGTGGGGTTATGCATAAAACAAGGGTTTCAAATTCGCTCAGATACCGTTCCATACACCCAATATGTAATAGACAAGACCTACTCCTTGCTCAGTGAACTGGACTCAACACCCCCTATTCACCGCACAAGAATATATGTGACTAGTAAGAATCTTAAAACCTATGTATTGATATCTGTCTTGAAGTGAGTCAAGTGGGTGTAAAGCCGCATAAACACAGCCGTGAAAAGCAGCTAAACCCCATTATAAAAATAAATTACTTTTAAAAACCCGTAAAACAAAGACAGTGAAAGAGAGAGAAATTTTTACAAAATTCGTTCAGAGGCTGTGATGCAACCTGGATTGACCATATCTAGACCCACAGGTGGATGAGTCATAAGGGTGGACACTCTTGGGGCTGAAAGGTTGGGTGAGGTTGGGTGAGCAAACGCAGACCCTTTAAAGAAATACTGCGTGGTACCCATCCCATGGGTCCCAAATCTCTAGTTTCAAGGGCATCTTCCTACATCGAAAACATGCATGAGAAACCCAGAAGATGGTACACCGTGTGATTTTGAAAGGTTTCTAATACGCACCTCATTTCTCGTCTCCTTGTGCTCGGGTTCGCCTTTCCAGCTACTTTACTAGCAATCTCCCTACTTGGAGAATCAGCACCTTTAAGCTCCTGTTCCCTACAGGTTGCAATTTGTCCTGAGGATGAACGGGAAGAGGGGCAACCAATGAGACACTAGATCTAGGTGTTGGGACAGGCACAGGTCACTCTATTTTCCCATCAGGAAGAAGAATTAACCACAGGCTCAGCCTGCCGCCCAGAAACAGAATAGTGCCTGAGGCAATCCCGCGCATTTGCGGCCAGCTCCCAAAAAAGCGAGTTGAAAAATGGAGCTGAGGGACACTGCAATTCACAAACCCGCAGAGTTATAAATGATAACTCTCATCCACAGATATATTGAGGGAAGGCAACGAAGAGGATTTGAAAGCAAGGCAGAATTGCAGGAAACAGGTTTCAGGAGGTAGATTCGAATCGCCTTTAAAGCACATGAAAAGTGGCAAAACGTCAACAATGATGCCCTTGGCCAAACAGGGCGTATGCGTTTTTTCCTGAATATATTCAGGAAAAAACGCATACGCCCTGTTTGGCCAACCAAGCAACCTGGAAAGGTTAATCAGCGCTACACAGAAGTCTCGCTTCCCATCGGTCAAAAGGGCCATGCTGCAAAAAGTGTCAAAACCAGAAATGCAGGACAGGCCATGGAGAAATGGCAGCCTTGCTACGCTGATGGGCGGGATGTAAATTGCCAACAGCCACTCTGGAGAAGTGTACGGTGTGTCCTGAAACATCGAAAAAACACAGCTTAGGGAGCATTGGGCACGTCCACTCATGGGCGTATAAATTGAGAAAACTAAAAATCAGCAAGACACAGGCACCCCAAAGTTTAGGGCTGCTCTATTGACAAGAACCTCCACTTCATGACACCTTAAATATCCCAGGAAAGAGAAAAATGGATAAAGAAGTTGTGGTCCTTATGTACAATGGTATATCACTCAGACATGAAATCAATGCCATAAGGCTAGTAGAAGCAAGATGAGTGGATTTAGGTACGACGATTCTAAGTGAAATAAGTCACACAGAAAAAGACACTTATCATAAGCTATCACTTAGAGAGGGAATGTAAAAACCGCTACACTTGAACTGAATTACAAAACAGAACAGAGTCACACGTTTAGAAAACACACTATGGCTGCTTAACGGGAAAGGTGAGGTGGGGTTATGCATAAAACAAGGGTTTCAAATTCGCTCAGATACCGTTCCATACACCCAATATGTAATAGACAAGACCTACTCCTTGCTCAGTGAACTGGACTCAACACCCCCTATTCACCGCACAAGAATATATGTGACTAGTAAGAATCTTAAAACCTATGTATTGATATCTGTCTTGAAGTGAGTCAAGTGGGTGTAAAGCCGCATAAACACAGCCGTGAAAAGCAGCTAAACCCCATTATAAAAATAAATTAATTTTAAAAACCCGTAAAACAAAGACAGTGAAAGAGAGAGAAATTCTTACAAAATTCGTTCAGAGGCTGTGATGCAACCTGGATTGACCATATCTAGACCCACAGGTGGATGAGTCATAAGGGTGGACACTCTTGGGGCTGAAAGGTTGGGTGAGGTTGGGTGAGCAAACGCAGACCCTTTAAAGAAATACTGCGTGGTACCCATCCCATGGGTCCCAAATCTCTAGTTTCAAGGGCATCTTCCTACATCGAAAACATGCATGAGAAACCCAGAAGATGGTACACCGTGTGATTTTGAAAGGTTTCTAATACGCACCTCATTTCTCGTCTCCTTGTGCTCGGGTTCGCCTTTCCAGCTACTTTACTAGCAATCTCCCTACTTGGAGAATCAGCACCTTTAAGCTCCTGTTCCCTACAGGTTGCAATTTGTCCTGAGGATGAACGGGAAGAGGGGCAACCAATGAGACACTAGATCTAGGTGTTGGGACAGGCACAGGTCACCCTATTTTCCCATCAGGAAGAAGAATTAACCACAGGCTCAGCCTGCCGCCCAGAAGCAGAATAGGGCCTGAGGCAATCCCGCGCTTTTGCGGCCAGCTCCCAAAAAAGCGAGTTGAAAAATGGAGCTCAGGGACACTGCAATTCACAAACCCGCAGAGTTATAAACGATAACTCTCATCCACAGATATATTGAGGGAAGGCAACGAAGAGGATTTGAAAGCAAGGCAGAATTGCAGGAAACAGGTTTCAGGAGGTAGATTCGAATCGCCTTTAAAGCACATGAAAAGTGGCAAAACGTCAACAATGATGCCCTTGGCCAAACAGGGCGTATGCGTTTTTTCCTGAATATATTCAGGAAAAAACGCATACGCCCTGTTTGGCCAACCAAGCAACCTGGAAAGGCAAATCAGCGCTACAAGGAAGTCTCGCTTCCCATCGGTCAAAAGGGCCATGCTGCAAAAAGTGTCAAAACCAGAAATGCAGGACAGGCCATGGAGAAATGGCAGCCTTGCTACGCTGATGGGCGGGATGTAAATTGCCAACAGCCACTCTGGAGAAGTGTACGGTGTGTCCTGAAACATAGAAAAAACACAGCTTAGGGAGCATAGGGCACGTCCACTCATGGGCGTATAAATTGGGAAAACTAAAAATCAGCAAGACACAGGCACCCCAAAGTTTAGGGCTGCTCTGTTGACAAGAACCTCCACTTCATGACACCTTAAATATCCCAGGAAAGAGAAAAACGGATAAAGAAGTTGTGGTCCTTATGTACAATGGAATATCTCTCAGACATGAAATCAATGTCATAAGGCTAGTAGAAGCAAGATGAGTGGATTTAGGTACGACGATTCTAAGTGAAATAAGTCACACAGAAAAAGACACTTATCATAAGCTATCACTTATAGAGGGAATGTAAAAACCGCTACACTTGAACTGAATTACAAAACAGAACAGAGTCACACGTTTAGAAAACACACTATGGCTGCTTAACGGGAAAGGTGAGGTGGGGTGATGCATAAAACAAGGGTTTCAAATTCGCTCAGATACCATTCCATACACCCAATATGTAATAGAAAAGACCAACTCCTTGCTCAGTGAACTGGACTCAACACCCCCTATTCACCGCACAAGAATATATGTGACTAGTAAGAATCTTAAAACCTATGTATTGATATCTGTCTGGAAGTGAGTCAATTGGGTGTAAAGCCGCATAAACACAGCCATGAAAAGCAGCTAAACCCCATTATAAAAATAAATTATTTTTAAAAACCCGTAAAACAAAGACTGTGAAAGAGAGAAATTCTTACAAAATTCGTTCAGAGGCTGTGATGCAACCTGGATTGACCATATCTAGACCCACAGCTGGATGAGACATAAGGGTGGACACTCTTGGGGTTGAGAGGTTGGGTGAGGTTGGGTGAGCAAACGCAGACCCTTTAAAGTAATACTGCCTGGTACCCATCCCATGGGTCCCAAATCTCCAGGTTCAAGGGCATCTTCCTACATCGAAAACATGCATTAGAAACCCAGAAGATGGTACACCGTGTGATTTTGAAAGGTTTCTAATACGCACCTCATTTCTCATCTCCTTGTGCTCGGGTTCGCCATTCCAGCTACTTTACTAGCAATCTCCCTACTTGGAGAATCAGCACGTTTAACCTCCTGTTCCCTACAGGTTGCAATTTGTCCTGAGGATGAACGGGAAGAGGGGCAACCAATGAGAGACTAGATCTAGGTGTTGGGACAGGCACAGGTCACTCTATTTTCCCATCAGGAAGAAGAATTATCCACAGGCTCAGCCTGCCTCCAGGTACCAGAATAGGGCCTGAGGCAATCCCGTGCTTTTGCGGCCAGCTCCCAAAAAAGACAGTTGAAAAATGAAGCTCAGGGGCACTGCCATACACAAACCTGCTGAGTTATAAATGATAACTCTCGTCCACAAATATATTGAGGGAAGGCAACGAAGAGGATTTGAAAGCAAGGCAGAATTGCAGGAAACAGGTTTCAGGAGGTAGATTCGAATCGCCTTTAAAGCACAAGAAAAGTGGCAAAACGTCAACAATGATGCCCTTGGCCAAACAGGGCGTATGCGTTTTTTCCTGAATATATTCAGGAAAAAACGCATACGCCCTGTTTGGCCAACCAAGCAACCTGGAAAGGTTAATCAGCGCTACACAGAAGTCTCGCTTCCCATCGGTCAAAAGGGCCATGCTGCAAAAAGTGTCAAAACCAGAAATGCAGGACAGGCCATGGAGAAATGGCAGCCTTGCTACGCTGATGGGCGGGATGTAAATTGCCAACAGCCACTCTGGAGAAGTGTACGGTGTGTCCTGAAACATCGAAAAAACACAGCTTAGGGAGCATAGGGCACGTCCACTCATGGGCGTATAAATTGAGAAAACTAAAAATCAGCAAGACACAGGCACCCCAAAGTTTAGGGTTGCTCTGTTGACAAGAACCTCCACTTCATGACACCTTAAATATCCCAGGAAAGAGAAAAATGGATAAAGAAGTTGTGGTCCTTATGTACAATGGTATATCACTCAGACATGAAATCAATGCCATAAGGCTAGTAGAAGCAAGATGAGTGGATTTAGGTACGACGATTCTAAGTGAAATAAGTCACACAGAAAAAGACACTTATCATAAGCTATCACTTAGAGAGGGAATGTAAAAACCGCTACACTTGAACTAAATTACAAAACAGAACAGAGTCACACGTTTAGAAAACACACTATGGCTGCTTAACGGGAAAGGTGAGGTGGGGTTATGCATAAAACAAGGGTTTCAAATTCGCTCAGATACCGTTCCATACACCCAATATGTAATAGACAAGACCTACTCCTTGCTCAGTGAACTGGACTCAACACCCCCTATTCACCGCACAAGAATATATGTGACTAGTAAGAATCTTAAAACCTATGTATTGATATCTGTCTTGAAGTGAGTCAAGTGGGTGTAAAGCCGCATAAACACAGCCGTGAAAAGCAGCTAAACCCCATTATAAAAATAAATTACTTTTAAAAACCCGTAAAACAAAGACAGTGAAAGAGAGAGAAATTCTTACAAAATTCGTTCAGAGGCTGTGATGCAACCTGGATTGACCATATCTAGACCCACAGGTGGATGAGTCATAAGGGTGGACACTCTTGGGGCTGAAAGGTTGGGTGAGGTTGGGTGAGCAAACGCAGACCCTTTAAAGAAATACTGCGTGGTACCCATCCCATGGGTCCCAAATCTCTAGTTTCAAGGGCATCTTCCTACATCGAAAACATGCATGAGAAACCCAGAAGATGGTACACCGTGTGATTTTGAAAGGTTTCTAATACGCACCTCATTTCTCGTCTCCTTGTGCTCGGGTTCGCCTTTCCAGCTACTTTACTAGCAATCTCCCTACTTGGAGAATCAGCACCTTTAAGCTCCTGTTCCCTACAGGTTGCAATTTGTCCTGAGGATGAACGGGAAGAGGGGCAACCAATGAGACACTAGATCTAGGTGTTGGGACAGGCACAGGTCACTCTATTTTCCCATCAGGAAGAAGAATTAACCACAGGCTCAGCCTGCCGCCCAGAAACAGAATAGTGCCTGAGGCAATCCCGCGCATTTGCGGCCAGCTCCCAAAAAAGCGAGTTGAAAAATGGAGCTGAGGGACACTGCAATTCACAAACCCGCAGAGTTATAAATGATAACTCTCATCCACAGATATATTGAGGGAAGGCAACGAAGAGGATTTGAAAGCAAGGCAGAATTGCAGGAAACAGATTTCAGGAGGTAGATTCGAATCGCCTTTAAAGCACATGAAAAGCGGCAAAAGGTCGACAATGATGCCCTTGGCCAAAAAGGGCGTATGCGTTTTTTCCTGAATATATTCAGGAAAAAACGCATACGCCCTTTTTGGCCAACCAAGCAACCTGGAAAGGCAAATCAGCGCTACAAAGAAGTCTCGCTTCCCATCGGTCAAAAGGGTCATGCTGCAAAAAGTGTCAAAACCAGAAATGCAGGACAGGCCATGGAGAAATGGCAGCCTTGCTACGCTGATGGGCGGGATGTAAATTGCCAACAGCCACTCTGGAGAAGTGTACGGTGTGTCCTGAAACATCGAAAAAACACAGCTTAGGGAGTATAGGGCACGTCCACTCATGGGCGTATAAATTGGGAAAACTTAAAATCAGCAAGACACATGCACCCCAAAGTTTAGGGCTGCTCTGTTGACAAGAACCTCCACTTCATGAAACCTTAAATATCCCAGGAAAGAGAAAAATGGATAAAGAAGTTGTGGTCCTTATGTACAATGGAATATCTCTCAGACATGAAATCAATGTCATAAGGCTAGTAGAAGCAAGATGAGTGGATTTAGGTACGACGATTCTAAGTGAAATAAGTCACACAGAAAAAGACACTTATCATAAGCTATCACTTATAGAGGGAATGTAAAAACCGCTACACTTGAACTGAATTACAAAACAGAACAGAGTCACACGTTTAGAAAACACACTATGGCTGCTTAACGGGAAAGGTGAGGTGGGGTGATGCATAAAACAAGGGTTTCAAATTCGCTCAGATACCGTTCCATACACCCAATATGTAATAGAAAAGACCAACTCCTTGCTCAGTGAACTGGACTCAACACCCCCTATTCACCGCACAAGAATATATGTGACTAGTAAGAATCTTAAAACCTATGTATTGATATCTGTCTGGAAGTGAGTCAATTGGGTGTAAAGCCGCATAAACACAGCCATGAAAAGCAGCTAAACCCCATTATAAAAATAAATTACTTTTAAAAACCCGTAAAACAAAGACAGCGAAAGAGAGAAATTCTTACAAAATTCGTTCAGAGGCTGTGATGCAACCTGGATTGACCATATCTAGACCCACAGCTGGATGAGACATAAGGGTGGACACTCTTGGGGTTGAGAGGTTGGGTGAGGTTGGGTGAGCAAACGCAGACCCTTTAAAGTAATACTGCCTGGTACCCATCCCATGGGTCCCAAATCTCCAGGTTCAAGGGCATCTTCCTACATCGAAAACATGCATTAGAAACCCAGAAGATGGTACACCGTGTGATTTTGAAAGGTTTCTAATACGCACCTCATTTCTCATCTCCTTGTGCTCGGGTTCGCCATTCCAGCTACTTTACTAGCAATCTCCCTACTTGGAGAATCAGCACGTTTAACCTCCTGTTCCCTACAGGTTGCAATTTGTCCTGAGGATGAACGGGAAGAGGGGCAACCAATGAGAGACTAGATCTAGGTGTTGGGACAGGCACAGGTCACTCTATTTTCCCATCAGGAAGAAGAATTATCCACAGGCTCAGCCTGCCTCCAGGAACCAGAATAGGGCCTGAGGCAATCCCGTGCTTTTGCGGCCAGCTCCCAAAAAAGACAGTTGAAAAATGGAGCTCAGGGGCACTGCCATACACAAACCTGCTGAGTTATAAATGATAACTCTCGTCCACAAATATATTGAGGGAAGGCAACGAAGAGGATTTGAAAGCAAGGCAGAATTGCAGGAAACAGGTTTCAGGAGGTAGATTCGAATCGCCTTTAAAGCACATGAAAAGTGGCAAAACGTCAACAATGATGCCCTTGGCCAAACAGGGCGTATGCGTTTTTTCCTGAATATATTCAGGAAAAAACGCATACGCCCTGTTTGGCCAACCAAGCAACCTGGAAAGGTTAATCAGCGCTACACAGAAGTCTCGCTTCCCATCGGTCAAAAGGGCCATGCTGCAAAAAGTGTCAAAACCAGAAATGCAGGACAGGCCATGGAGAAATGGCAGCCTTGCTACGCTGATGGGCGGGATGTAAATTGCCAACAGCCACTCTGGAGAAGTGTACGGTGTGTCCTGAAACATCGAAAAAACACAGCTTAGGGAGCATTGGGCACGTCCACTCATGGGCGTATAAATTGAGAAAACTAAAAATCAGCAAGACACAGGCACCCCAAAGTTTAGGGCTGCTCTATTGACAAGAACCTCCACTTCATGACACCTTAAATATCCCAGGAAAGAGAAAAATGGATAAAGAAGTTGTGGTCCTTATGTACAATGGTATATCACTCAGACATGAAATCAATGCCATAAGGCTAGTAGAAGCAAGATGAGTGGATTTAGGTACGACGATTCTAAGTGAAATAAGTCACACAGAAAAAGACACTTATCATAAGCTATCACTTAGAGAGGGAATGTAAAAACCGCTACACTTGAACTGAATTACAAAACAGAACAGAGTCACACGTTTAGAAAACACACTATGGCTGCTTAACGGGAAAGGTGAGGTGGGGTTATGCATAAAACAAGGGTTTCAAATTCGCTCAGATACCGTTCCATACACCCAATATGTAATAGACAAGACCTACTCCTTGCTCAGTGAACTGGACTCAACACCCCCTATTCACCGCACAAGAATATATGTGACTAGTAAGAATCTTAAAACCTATGTATTGATATCTGTCTTGAAGTGAGTCAAGTGGGTGTAAAGCCGCATAAACACAGCCGTGAAAAGCAGCTAAACCCCATTATAAAAATAAATTAATTTTAAAAACCCGTAAAACAAAGACAGTGAAAGAGAGAGAAATTCTTACAAAATTCGTTCAGAGGCTGTGATGCAACCTGGATTGACCATATCTAGACCCACAGGTGGATGAGTCATAAGGGTGGACACTCTTGGGGCTGAAAGGTTGGGTGAGGTTGGGTGAGCAAACGCAGACCCTTTAAAGAAATACTGCGTGGTACCCAACCCATGGGTCCCAAATCTCTAGTTTCAAGGGCATCTTCCTACATCGAAAACATGCATGAGAAACCCAGAAGATGGTACACCGTGTGATTTTGAAAGGTTTCTAATACGCACCTCATTTCTCGTCTCCTTGTGCTCGGGTTCGCCTTTCCAGCTACTTTACTAGCAATCTCCCTACTTGGAGAATCAGCACCTTTAAGCTCCTGTTCCCTACAGGTTGCAATTTGTCCTGAGGATGAACGGGAAGAGGGGCAACCAATGAGACACTAGATCTAGGTGTTGGGACAGGCACAGGTCACTCTATTTTCCCATCAGGAAGAAGAATTAACCACAGGCTCAGCCTGCCGCCCAGAAGCAGAATAGGGCCTGAGGCAATCCCGCGCTTTTGCGGCCAGCTCCCAAAAAAGCGAGTTGAAAAATGGAGCTCAGGGACACTGCAATTCACAAACCCGCAGAGTTATAAACGATAACTCTCATCCACAGATATATTGAGGGAAGGCAACAAAGAGGATTTGAAAGCAAGGCAGAATTGCAGGAAACAGGTTTCAGGAGGTAGATTCGAATCGCCTTTAAAGCACATGAAAAGTGGCAAAACATCGACAATTATGCCCTTGGCCAAAAAGGGCGTATGCGTTTTTTCCTGAATATATTCAGGAAAAAACGCATACGCCCTTTTTGGCCAACCAAGCAACCTGGAAAGGAAAATCAGCGCTACAAGGAAGTCTCGCTTCCCATCGGTCAAAAGGGCCATGCTGCAAAAAGTGTCAAAACCAGAAATGCAGGACAGGCCATGGAGAAATGGCAGCCTTGCTACGCTGATGGGCGGGATGTAAATTGCCAACAGCCACTCTGGAGAAGTGTACGGTGTGTCCTGAAACATCGAAAAAACACAGCTTAGGGAGCATAGGGCACGTCCACTCATGGGCATATAAATTGGGAAAACTAAAAATCAGCAAGACACAGGCACCCCAAAGTTTAGGGCTGCTCTGTTGACAAGAACCTCCACTTCATGACACCTTAAATATCCCAGGAAAGAGAAAAACGGATAAAGAAGTTGTGGTCCTTATGTACAATGGAATATCTCTCAGACATGAAATCAATGTCATAAGGCTAGTAGAAGCAAGATGAGTGGATTTAGGTACGACGATTCTAAGTGAAATAAGTCACACAGAAAAAGACACTTATCATAAGCTATCACTTATAGAGGGAATGTAAAAACCGCTACACTTGAACTGAATTACAAAACAGAACAGAGTCACTCGTTTAGAAAACACACTATGGCTGCTTAACGGGAAAGGTGAGGTGGGGTGATGCATAAAACAAGGGTTTCAAATTCGCTCAGATACCGTTCCATACACCCAATATGTAATAGAAAAGACGTACTCCTTGCTCAGTGAACTGGACTCAACACCCCCTATTCACCGCACAAGAATATATGTGACTAGCAAGAATCTTAAAACCTATGTATTGATATCTGTCTGGAAGTGAGTCAAGTGGGTGTAAAGCCGCATAAACACAGCCGTGAAAAGCAGCTAAACCCCATTATAAAAATAAATTACTTTTAAAAACCCGTAAAACAAAGACAGTGAAAGAGAGAGAAATTCTTACAAAATTCGTTCAGAGGCTGTGATGCAACCTGGATTGACCATATCTAGACCCACAGCTGGATGAGACATAAGGGTGGACACTCTTGGGCTGAAAGGTTGGGTGAGGTTGGGTGAGCAAACGCAGACACTTTAAAGTAATACTGCCTGGTACCCATCCCATGGGTCCCAAATCTCCAGGTTCAAGGGCATCTTCCTACATCGAAAACATGCATGAGAAACCCAGAAGATGGTACACCGTGTGATTTTGAAAGGTTTCTAATACGCACCTCATTTCTCATCTCCTTGTGCTCGGGTTCGCCATTCCAGCTACTTTACTAGCAATCTCCCTACTTGGAGAATCAGCACGTTTAACCTCCTGTTCCCTACAGGTTGCAATTTGTCCTGAGGATGAACGGGAAGAGGGGCAACCAATGAGAGACTAGATCTAGGTGTTGGGACAGGCACAGGTCACTCTATTTTCCCATCAGGAAGAAGAATTATCCACAGGCTCAGCCTGCCCCCCAGAAGCAGAATACGGCCTGAGGCAATCCCGCGCTTTTGCGGCCAGCTCCCAAAAAAGCGAGTTGAAAAATGGAGCTCAGGGACACTGCAATTCACAAACCCGCAGAGTTATAAATGATAACTCTCATCCACAGATATATTGAGGGAAGGCAACGAAGAGGATTTGAAAGCAAGGCAGAATTGCAGGAAACAGATTTCAGGAGGTAGATTCGAATCGCCTTTAAAGCACATGAAAAGGGGCAAAAGGTCGACAATGATGCCCATGGCCAAAAAGGGCGTATGCGTTTTTTCCTGAATATATTCAGGAAAAAACGCATACGCCCTTTTTGGCCAACCAAGCAACCTGGAAATGCAAATCAGCGCTACAAAGAACTCTCGCTTGCCATCGGTCAAAAGGGTCATGCTGCAAAAAGTGTCAAAACCAGAAATGCAGGACAGGCCATGGAGAAATGGCAGCCTTGCTACGCTGATGGGCGGGATGTAAATTGCCAACAGCCACTCTGAAGAAGTGTACGGTGTGTCCTGAAAAATCGAAAAAACACAGCTTACGGAGCATAGGGCACGTCCACTCATGGTCGTATAAATTGGGAAAACTAAAAATCAGCAAGACACAGGCACCCCAAAGTTTAGGGCTGCTCTGTTGACAAGAACCTCCACTTCATGACACCTTAAATATCCCAGGAAAGAGAAAAATGGATAAAGAACTTGTGGTCCTTATGTACAACGGAATATCACTCAGACATGAAATCAATGTCATAAGGCTAGTAGAAGCAAGATGAGTGGATTTAGGTACGACGATTCTAAGTGAAATAAGTCACACAGAAAAAGACACTTATCATAATCTATCACTTATAGAGGGAATGTAAAAACCGCTACACTTGAACTGAATTACAAAACAGAACAGAGTCACACGTTAGAAAACACACTATGGCTGCTTAACGGGAAAGGTGAGGTGGGGTGATGCATAAAACAAGGGTTTCAAATTCGCTCAGATACCGTTCCATACACCCAATATGTAATAGACAAGACCTACTCCTTGCTCAGTGAACTGGACTCAACACCCCCTATTCACCGCACAAGAATATATGTGACTAGTAAGAATCTTAAAACCTATGTATTGATATCTGTCTTGAAGTGAGTCAAGTGGGTGTAAAGCCGCATAAACACAGCCGTGAAAAGCAGCTAAACCCCATTATAAAAATAAATTACTTTTAAAAACCCGTAAAACAAAGACAGTGAAAGAGAGAGAAATTCTCACAAAATTCGTTCAGAGGCTGTGATGCAACCTGGATTGACCATATCTAGACCCACAGCTGGATGAGACATAAGGGTGGAAACTCTTGGGGCTGAAAGGTTGGGTGAGGTTGGGTGAGCAAACACAGACCCTTTAAAGTAATACTGCCTGGTACCCATCCCATGGGTCCCAAATCTCCAGGTTCAAGGGCATCTTCCTACATCGAAAACATGCATGAGAAACCCAGAAGATGGTACACCGTGTGATTTTGAAAGGTTTCTAATACGCACCTCATTTCTCATCTCCTTGTGCTCGGGTTCGCCTTTCCAGCTACTTTACTAGCAATCTCCCTACTTGGAGAATCAGCACCTTTAAGCTCCTGTTCCCTACAGGTTGCAATTTGTCCTGAGGATGAACGGGAAGAGGGGCAACCAATGAGAGACTAGATCTAGGTGTTGGGACAGACACAGCTCACTCTATTTTCCCATCGGGAAGAAGAATTAACCACAGGCTCAGCCTGCCGCCCAGAAGCATAATAGGGCCTGAGGCAATCCCGCGCTTTTGCGGCCAGCTCCCAAAAAAGCCAGTTGAAAAGTGGAGCTGAGGGACACTGCAATTCACAAACACGCAGAGCTATAAATGATAACTCTCATCCACAGATATATTGAGGGAAGGCAACGAAGAGGATTTGAAAGCAAGGCAGAATTGCAGGAAACAGATTTCAGGAGGTAGATTCGAATCGCCTTTAAAGCACATGAAAAGCGGCAAAAGGTCGACAATGATGCCCTTGGCCAAAAAGGGCGTATGCGTTTTTTCCTGAATATATTCAGGAAAAAACGCATACGCCCTTTTTGGCCAACCAAGCAACCTGGAAAGGCAAATCAGCGCTACAAAGAAGTCTCGCTTCCCATCGGTCAAAAGGGTCAGGCTGCAAAAAGTGTCAAAACCAGAAATGCAGGACAGGCCATGGAGAAATGGCAGCCTTGCTACGCAGATGGGCGGGATGTAAATTGCCAACAGCCACTCTGGAGATGTGTACGGTGTGTCCTGAAACATCGAAAAAACACAGCTTAGGGAGCATAGGGCACGTCCACTCATGGGCGTATAAATTGGGAAAACTAAAAATCAGCAAGACACAGCAACCCCAAAGTTTAGGGCTGCTCTGTTGACAAGAACCTCCACTTCATGACACCTTAAATATCCCAGGAAAGAGAAAAATGGATAAAGAAGTTGTGGTCCTTATGTACAATGGAATATCACTCAGACATGAAATCAATGTCATAAGGCTAGTAGAAGCAAGATGAGTGGATTTAGGTACGACGATTCTAAGTGAAATAAGTCACACAGAAAAAGACACTTATCATAAGCTATCACTTATAGAGGGAATGTAAAAACCGCTACACTTGAACTGAATTACAAAACAGAACAGAGTCACACGTTTAGAAAACACACTATGGCTGCTTAACGGGAAAGGTGAGGTGGGGTGATGCATAAAACAAGGGTTTCAAATTCGCTCAGATACCGTTCCATACACCCAATATGTAATAGACAAGACCTACTCCTTGCTCAGTGAACTGGACTCAACACCCCCTATTCACCGCACAAGAATATATGTGACTAGTAAGAATCTTAAAACCTATGTATTGATATCTGTCTGGAAGTGAGTCAAGTGGGTGTAAAGCCGCATAAACACAGCCGTGAAAAGCAGCTAAACCCCATTATAAAAATAAATTACTTTTAAAAACCCGTAAAACAAAGACAGTGAAAGAGAGAGAAATTCTTACAAAATTCGTTCAGAGGCTGTGATGCAACCTGGATTGACCATATCTAGACCCACAGCTGGATGAGACATAAGGGTGGACACTCTTAAGGCTGAAAGTTTGGGTGAGGTTGGGTGAGCAAACGCAGACCCTTTAAAGTACTACTGCCTGGTACCCATCCCATGGGTCCAAAATCTCCAGGTTCAAGGGCATCTTCCTACATCGAAAACATGCATGAGAAACCCAGAAGATGGTACACCGTGTGATTTTGAAAGGTTTCTAATACGCACCTCATTTCTCATCTCCTTGTGCTCGGGTTCGCCTTTCCAGCTACTTTACTAGCAATCTCCCTACTTGGAGAATCAGCACGTTTAACCTCCTGTACCCTACAGGTTGCAATTTGTCCTGAGGATGAACGGGAAGAGGGGCAACCAATGAGACACTAGATCTAGGTGTTGGGACAGGCACAGGTCACTCTATTTTCCCATCGGGAAGAAGAATTAACCACAGGCTCAGCCTGCCCCCCAGAAGCAGAATAGGGCCTGAGGCAATCCCGCGCTTTTGCGGCCAGCTCCCAAAAAAGCCAGTTGAAAAATGGAGCTGAGGGACACTGCAATTCACAAACCCGCAGAGTTATAAATGATAACTCTCATCCACAGATATATTGAGGGAAGGCAACGAAGAGGATTTGAAAACAAGGCAGAATTGCAGGAAACAGATTTCAGGAGGTAGATTCGAATAGCCTGTAAGCACATGAAAAGCGGCAAAACATCGACAATGATGCCCTTGGCCAAAAAGTGTGTATGCGTTTTTTCCTGAATATATTCAGGAAAAAACGCATACGCCCTTTTTGGCCAACCAAGCAACCTGGAAAGGCAAATCAGCGCTACAAAGAACTCTCGCTTCCCATCGGTCAAAAGGGTCAGGCTGCAAAAAGTGTCAAAACCAGAAATGCAGGACAGGCCATGGAGAAATGGCAGCCTTGCTACGCTGATGGGAGGGATGTAAATTGCCAACAGCCACTCTGGAGAAGTGTACGGTGTGTCCTGAAACATTGAAAAAACACAGCTTAGGGAGCATAGGGCACGTCCACTCATGGGCGTATAAATTGGGAAAACTAAAAATCAGCAAGACACAGGCACCCCAAAGTTTAGGGCTGCTCTGTTGACAAGAACCTCCACTTCATGACACCTTAAATATCCCAGGAAAGAGAAAAATGGATAAAGAACTTGTGGTCCTTATGTACAATGGAATATCACTCAGACATGAAATCAATGTCATAAGGCTAGTAGAAGCAAGATGAGTGGATTTAGGTACGACGATTCTAAGTGAAATAAGTCACACAGAAAAAGACACTTATCATAATCTATCACTTATAGAGGGAATGTAAAAACCGCTACACTTGAACTGAATTACAAAACAGAACAGAGTCACACGTTTAGAAAACACACTATGGCTGCTTAACGGGAAAGGTGAGGTGGGGTGATGCATAAAACAAGGGTTTCAAATTCGCTCAGATACCGTTCCATACACCCAATATGTAATAGAAAAGACGTACTCCTTGCTCAGTGAACTGGACTCAACACCCCCTATTCACCGCACAAGAATATATGTGACTAGCAAGAATCTTAAAACCTATGTATTGATATCTGTCTGGAAGTGAGTCAAGTGGGTGTAAAGCCGCATAAACACAGCCGTGAAAAGCAGCTAAACCCCATTATAAAAATAAATTACTTTTAAAAACCCGTAAAACAAAGACAGTGAAAGAGAGAGAAATTCTTACAAAATTCGTTCAGAGGCTGTGATGCAACCTGGATTGACCATATCTAGACCCACAGCTGGATGAGACATAAGGGTGGACACTCTTGGGGCTGAAAGGTTGGGTGAGGTTGGGTGAGCAAACGCAGACACTTTAAAGTAATACTGCCTGGTACCCATCCCATGGGTCCCAAATCTCCAGGTTCAAGGGCATCTTCCTACATCGAAAACATGCATGAGAAACCCAGAAGATGGTACACCGTGTGATTTTGAAAGGTTTCTAATACGCACCTCATTTCTCATCTCCTTGTGCTCGGGTTCGCCCTTCCAGCTACTTTACTAGCAATCTCCCTACTTGGAGAATCAGCACGTTTAACCTCCTGTTCCCTACAGGTTGCAATTTGTCCTGAGGATGAACGGGAAGAGGGGCAACCAATGAGAGACTAGATCTAGGTGTTGGGACAGGCACAGGTCACTCTATTTTCCCATCAGGAAGAAGAATTATCCACAGGCTCAGCCTGCCCCCCAGAAGCAGAATAGGGCCTGAGGCAATCCTGCGCTTTTGCGGCCAGCTCCCAAAAAAGCGAGTTGAAAAATGGAGCTCAGGGACACTGCAATTCACAAACCCGCAGAGTTATAAATGATAACTCTCATCCACAGATATATTGAGGGAAGGCAACGAAGAGGATTTGAAAGCAAGGCAGAATTGCAGGAAACAGATTTCAGGAGGTAGATTCGAATCGCCTTTAAAGCACATGAAAAGCGGCAAAAGGTCGACAATGATGCCCTTGGCCAAAAAGGGCGTATGCGTTTTTTCCTGAATATATTCAGGAAAAAACGCATACGCCCTTTTTGGACAACCAAGCAACCTGGAAATGCAAATCAGCGCTACAAAGAACTCTCGCTTGCCATCGGTCAAAAGGGTCATGCTGCAAAAAGTGTCAAAACCAGAAATGCAGGACAGGCCATGGAGAAATTGCAGCCTTGCTACGCTGATGGGCGGGATGTAAATTGCCAACAGCCACTCTGGAGAAGTGTATGGTGTGTCCTGAAACATCGAAAAAACACAGCTTAGGGAGCATAGGGCACGTCCACTCATGGGCGTATAAATTGGGAAAACTAAAAATCAGCAAGACACAGCAACCCCAAAGTTTAGGGCTGCTCTGTTGACAAGAACCTCCACTTCATGACCCCTTAAATATCCCAGGAAAGAGGAAAATGGATAAAGAACTTGTGGTCCTTATGTACAATGGAATATCACTCAGACATGAAATCAATGTCATAAGGCTAGTAGAAGCAAGATGAGTGGATTTAGGTACGACGATTCTAAGTGAAATAAGTCACACAGAAAAAGACACTTATCATAATCTATCACTTATAGAGGGAATGTAAAAACCGCTACACTTGAACTGAATTACAAAACAGAACAGAGTCACACGTTTAGAAAACACACTATGGCTGCTTAACGGGAAAGGTGAGGTGGGGTGATGCATAAAACAAGGGTTTCAAATTCGCTCAGATACCGTTCCATACACCCAATATGTAATAGACAAGACCTACTCCTTGCTCAGTGAACTGGACTCAACACCCCCTATTCACCGCACAAGAATATATGTGACTAGTAAGAATCTTAAAACCTATGTATTGATATCTGTCTGGAAGTGAGTCAAGTGGGTGTAAAGCCGCATAAACACAGCCGTGAAAAGCAGCTAAACCCCATTATAAAAATAAATTACTTTTAAAAACCCGTAAAACAAAGACAGTGAAAGAGAGAGAAATTCTTACAAAATTCGTTCAGAGGCTGTGATGCAACCTGGATTGACCATATCTAGACCCACAGCTGGATGAGACATAAGGGTGGAAACTCTTGGGGCTGAAAGGTTGGGTGAGGTTGGGTGAGCAAACACAGACCCTTTAAAGTAATACTGCCTGGTACCCATCCCATGGGTCCCAAATCTCCAGGTTCAAGGGCATCTTCCTACATCGAAAACATGCATGAGAAACCCAGAAGATGGTACACCGTGTGATTTTGAAAGGTTTCTAATACGCACCTCATTTCTCATCTCCTTGTGCTCGGGTTCGCCTTTCCAGCTACTTTACTAGCAATCTCCCTACTTGGAGAATCAGCACCTTTAAGCTCCTGTTCCCTACAGGTTGCAATTTGTCCTGAGGATGAACGGGAAGAGGGGCAACCAATGAGAGACTAGATCTAGGTGTTGGGACAGGCACAGCTCACTCTATTTTCCCATCGGGAAGAAGAATTAACCACAGGCTCAGCCTGCCGCCCAGAAGCATAATAGGGCCTGAGGCAATCCCGCGCTTTTGCGGCCAGCTCCCAAAAAAGCCAGTTGAAAAGTGGAGCTCAGGGACACTGCAATTCACAAACACGCAGAGCGATAAATGATAACTCTCATCCACAGATATATTGAGGGAAGGCAACGAAGAGGATTTGAAAGCAAGGCAGAATTGCAGGAAACAGATTTCAGGAGGTAGATTCGAATCGCCTTTAAAGCACATGAAAAGCGGCAAAAGGTCGACAATGATGCCCTTGGCCAAAAAGGGCGTATGCGTTTTTTCCTGAATATATTCAGGAAAAAACGCATACGCCCTTTTTGGCCAACCAAGCAACCTGGAAAGGCAAATCAGCGCTACAAAGAAGTCTCGCTTCCCATCGGTCAAAAGGGTCAGGCTGCAAAAAGTGTCAAAACCAGAAATGCAGGACAGGCCATGGAGAAATGGCAGCCTTGCTACGCTGATGGGAGGGATGTAAATTGCCAACAGCCACTCTGGAGAAGTGTACGGTGTGTCCTGAAACATTGAAAAAACACAGCTTAGGGAGCATAGGGCACGTCCACTCATGGGCGTATAAATTGGGAAAACTAAAAATCAGCAAGACACAGGCACCCCAAAGTTTAGGGCTGCTCTGTTGACAAGAACCTCCACTTCATGACACCTTAAATATCCCAAGAAAGAGAAAAATGGATAAAGAAGTTGTGGTCCTTATGTACAATGGAATATCACTCAGACATGAAATCAATGTCATAAGGCTAGTAGAAGCAAGATGAGTGGATTTAGGTACGACGATTCTAAGTGAAATAAGTCACACAGAAAAAGACACTTATCATAAGCTATCACTTATAGAGGGAATGTAAAAACCGCTACACTTGAACTGAATTACAAAACAGAACAGAGTCACACGTTTAGAAAACACACTATGGCTGCTTAACGGGAAAGGTGAGGTGGGGTGATGCATAAAACAAGGGTTTCAAATTCGCTCAGATACCGTTCCATACACCCAATATGTAATAGAAAAGACGTACTCCTTGCTCAGTGAACTGGACTCAACACCCCCTATTCACCGCACAAGAATATATGTGACTAGCAAGAATCTTAAAACCTATGTATTGATATCTGTCTGGAAGTGAGTCAAGTGGGTGTAAAGCCGCATAAACACAGCCGTGAAAAGCAGCTAAACCCCATTATAAAAATAAATTACTTTTAAAAACCCGTAAAACAAAGACAGTGAAAGAGAGAGAAATTCTTACAAAATTCGTTCAGAGGCTGTGATGCAACCTGGATTGACCATATCTAGACCCACAGCTGGATGAGACATAAGGGTGGACACTCTTGGGGCTGAAAGGTTGGGTGAGGTTGGGTGAGCAAACGCAGACACTTTAAAGTAATACTGCCTGGTACCCATCCCATGGGTCCCAAATCTCCAGGTTCAAGGGCATCTTCCTACATCGAAAACATGCATGAGAAACCCAGAAGATGGTACACCGTGTGATTTTGAAAGGTTTCTAATACGCACCTCATTTCTCATCTCCTTGTGCTCGGGTTCGCCATTCCAGCTACTTTACTAGCAATCTCCCTACTTGGAGAATCAGCACGTTTAACCTCCTGTTCCCTACAGGTTGCAATTTGTCCTGAGGATGAACGGGAAGAGGGGCAACCAATGAGAGACTAGATCTAGGTGTTGGGACAGGCACAGGTCACTCTATTTTCCCATCAGGAAGAAGAATTATCCACAGGCTCAGCCTGCCCCCCAGAAGCAGAATACGGCCTGAGGCAATCCCGCGCTTTTGCGGCCAGCTCCCAAAAAAGCGAGTTGAAAAATGGAGCTCAGGGACACTGCAATTCACAAACCCGCAGAGTTATAAATGATAACTCTCATCCACAGATATATTGAGGGAAGGCAACGAAGAGGATTTGAAAGCAAGGCAGAATTGCAGGAAACAGATTTCAGGAGGTAGATTCGAATCGCCTTTAAAGCACATGAAAAGCGGCAAAAGGTCGACAATGATGCCCATGGCCAAAAAGGGCGTATGCGTTTTTTCCTGAATATATTCAGGAAAAAACGCATACGCCCTTTTTGGCCAACCAAGCAACCTGGAAATGCAAATCAGCGCTACAAAGAACTCTCGCTTGCCATCGGTCAAAAGGGTCATGCTGCAAAAAGTGTCAAAACCAGAAATGCAGGACAGGCCATGGAGAAATGGCAGCCTTGCTACGCTGATGGGCGGGATGTAAATTGCCAACAGCCACTCTGAAGAAGTGTACGGTGTGTCCTGAAAAATCGAAAAAACACAGCTTAGGGAGCATAGGGCACGTCCACTCATGGTCGTATAAATTGGGAAAACTAAAAATCAGCAAGACACAGGCACCCCAAAGTTTAGGGCTGCTCTGTTGACAAGAACCTCCACTTCATGACACCTTAAATATCCCAGGAAAGAGAAAAATGGATAAAGAACTTGTGGTCCTTATGTACAACGGAATATCACTCAGACATGAAATCAATGTCATAAGGCTAGTAGAAGCAAGATGAGTGGATTTAGGTACGACGATTCTAAGTGAAATAAGTCACACAGAAAAAGACACTTATCATAATCTATCACTTATAGAGGGAATGTAAAAACCGCTACACTTGAACTGAATTACAAAACAGAACAGAGTCACACGTTTAGAAAACACACTATGGCTGCTTAACGGGAAAGGTGAGGTGGGGTGATGCATAAAACAAGGGTTTCAAATTCGCTCAGATACCGTTCCATACACCCAATATGTAATAGACAAGACCTACTCCTTGCTCAGTGAACTGGACTCAACACCCCCTATTCACCGCACAAGAATATATGTGACTAGTAAGAATCTTAAAACCTATGTATTGATATCTGTCTGGAAGTGAGTCAAGTGGGTGTAAAGCCGCATAAACACAGCCGTGAAAAGCAGCTAAACCCCATTATAAAAATAAATTACTTTTAAAAACCGGTAAAACAAAGACAGTGAAAGAGAGAGAAATTCTCACAAAATTCGTTCAGAGGCTGTGATGCAACCTGGATTGACCATATCTAGACCCACAGCTGGATGAGACATAAGGGTGGAAACTCTTGGGGCTGAAAGGTTGGGTGAGGTTGGGTGAGCAAACACAGACCCTTTAAAGTAATACTGCCTGGTACCCATCCCATGGGTCCCAAATCTCCAGGTTCAAGGGCATCTTCCTACATCGAAAACATGCATGAGAAACCCAGAAGATGGTACACCGTGTGATTTTGAAAGGTTTCTAATACGCACCTCATTTCTCATCTCCTTGTGCTCGGGTTCGCCTTTCCAGCTACTTTACTAGCAATCTCCCTACTTGGAGAATCAGCACCTTTAAGCTCCTGTTCCCTACAGGTTGCAATTTGTCCTGAGGATGAACGGGAAGAGGGGCAACCAATGAGAGACTAGATCTAGGTGTTGGGACAGGCACAGCTCACTCTATTTTCCCATCGGGAAGAAGAATTAACCACAGGCTCAGCCTGCCGCCCAGAAGCATAATAGGGCCTGAGGCAATCCCGCGCTTTTGCGGCCAGCTCCCAAAAAAGCCAGTTGAAAAGTGGAGCTCAGGGACACTGCAATTCACAAACACGCAGAGCTATAAATGATAACTCTCATCCACAGATATATTGAGGGAAGGCAACGAAGAGGATTTGAAAGCAAGGCAGAATTGCAGGAAACAGATTTCAGGAGGTAGATTCGAATCGCCTTTAAAGCACATGAAAAGCGGCAAAAGGTCGACAATGATGCCCTTGGCCAAAAAGGGCGTATGCGTTTTTTCCTGAATATATTCAGGAAAAAACGCATACGCCCTTTTTGGCCAACCAAGCAACCTGGAAAGGCAAATCAGCGCTACAAAGAAGTCTCGCTTCCCATCGGTCAAAAGGGTCAGGCTGCAAAAAGTGTCAAAACCAGAAATGCAGGACAGGCCATGGAGAAATGGCAGCCTTGCTACGCTGATGGGAGGGATGTAAATTGCCAACAGCCACTCTGGAGAAGTGTACGGTGTGTCCTGAAACATTGAAAAAACACAGCTTAGGGAGCATAGGGCACGTCCACTCATGGGCGTATAAATTGGGAAAACTAAAAATCAGCAAGACACAGGCACCCCAAAGTTTAGGGCTGCTCTGTTGACAAGAACCTCCACTTCATGACACCTTAAATATCCCAGGAAAGAGAAAAATGGATAAAGAAGTTGTGGTCCTTATGTACAATGGAATATCACTCAGACATGAAATCAATGTCATAAGGCTAGTAGAAGCAAGATGAGTGGATTTAGGTACGACGATTCTAAGTGAAATAAGTCACACAGAAAAAGACACTTATCATAAGCTATCACTTATAGAGGGAATGTAAAAACCGCTACACTTGAACTGAATTACAAAACAGAACAGAGTCACACGTTTAGAAAACACACTATGGCTGCTTAACGGGAAAGGTGAGGTGGGGTGATGCATAAAACAAGGGTTTCAAATTCGCTCAGATACCGTTCCATACACCCAATATGTAATAGAAAAGACGTACTCCTTGCTCAGTGAACTGGACTCAACACCCCCTATTCACCGCACAAGAATATATGTGACTAGCAAGAATCTTAAAACCTATGTATTGATATCTGTCTGGAAGTGAGTCAAGTGGGTGTAAAGCCGCATAAACACAGCCGTGAAAAGCAGCTAAACCCCATTATAAAAATAAATTACTTTTAAAAACCCGTAAAACAAAGACAGTGAAAGAGAGAGAAATTCTTACAAAATTCGTTCAGAGGCTGTGATGCAACCTGGATTGACCATATCTAGACCCACAGCTGGATGAGACATAAGGGTGGACACTCTTGGGGCTGAAAGGTTGGGTGAGGTTGGGTGAGCAAACGCAGACACTTTAAAGTAATACTGCCTGGTACCCATCCCATGGGTCCCAAATATCCAGGTTCAAGGGCATCTTCCTACATCGAAAACATGCATGAGAAACCCAGAAGATGGTACACCGTGTGATTTTGAAAGGTTTCTAATACGCACCTCATTTCTCATCTCCTTGTGCTCGGGTTCGCCATTCCAGCTACTTTACTAGCAATCTCCCTACTTGGAGAATCAGCACGTTTAACCTCCTGTTCCCTACAGGTTGCAATTTGTCCTGAGGATGAACGGGAAGAGGGGCAACCAATGAGAGACTAGATCTAGGTGTTGGGACAGGCACAGGTCACTCTATTTTCCCATCAGGAAGAAGAATTATCCACAGGCTCAGCCTGCCCCCCAGAAGCAGAATAGGGCCTGAGGCAATCCCGCGCTTTTGCGGCCAGCTCCCAAAAAAGCGAGTTGAAAAATGGAGCTCAGGGACACTGCAATTCACAAACCCGCAGAGTTATAAATGATAACTCTCATCCACAGATATATTGAGGGAAGGCAACGAAGAGGATTTGAAAGCAAGGCAGAATTGCAGGAAACAGATTTCAGGAGGTAGATTCGAATCGCCTTTAAAGCACATGAAAAGCGGCAAAAGGTCGACAATGATGCCCATGGCCAAAAAGTGCGTATGCGTTTTTTCCTGAATATATTCAGGAAAAAACGCATACGCCCTTTTTGGCCAACCAAGCAACCTGGAAATGCAAATCAGCGCTACAAAGAACTCTCGCTTGCCATCGGTCAAAAGGGTCATGCTGCAAAAAGTGTCAAAACCAGAAATGCAGGACAGGCCATGGAGAAATGGCAGCCTTGCTACGCTGATGGGCGGGATGTAAATTGCCAACAGCCACTCTGAAGAAGTGTACGGTGTGTCCTGAAAAATCGAAAAAACACAGCTTAGGGAGCATAGGGCACGTCCACTCATGGTCGTATAAATTGGGAAAACTAAAAATCAGCAAGACACAGGCACCCCAAAGTTTAGGGCTGCTCTGTTGACAAGAACCTCCACTTCATGACACCTTAAATATCCCAGGAAAGAGAAAAATGGATAAAGAACTTGTGGTCCTTATGTACAACGGAATATCACTCAGACATGAAATCAATGTCATAAGGCTAGTAGAAGCAAGATGAGTGGATTTAGGTACGACGATTCTAAGTGAAATAAGTCACACAGAAAAAGACACTTATCATAATCTATCACTTATAGAGGGAATGTAAAAACCGCTACACTTGAACTGAATTACAAAACAGAACAGAGTCACACGTTTAGAAAACACACTATGGCTGCTTAACGGGAAAGGTGAGGTGGGGTGATGCATAAAACAAGGGTTTCAAATTCGCTCAGATACCGTTCCATACACCCAATATGTAATAGACAAGACCTACTCCTTGCTCAGTGAACTGGACTCAACACCCCCTATTCACCGCACAAGAATATATGTGACTAGTAAGAATCTTAAAACCTATGTATTGATATCTGTCTGGAAGTGAGTCAAGTGGGTGTAAAGCCGCATAAACACAGCCGTGAAAAGCAGCTAAACCCCATTATAAAAATAAATTACTTTTAAAAACCCGTAAAACAAAGACAGTGAAAGAGAGAGAAATTCTCACAAAATTCGTTCAGAGGCTGTGATGCAACCTGGATTGACCATATCTAGACCCACAGCTGGATGAGACATAAGGGTGGAAACTCTTGGGGCTGAAAGGTTGGGTGAGGTTGGGTGAGCAAACACAGACCCTTTAAAGTAATACTGCCTGGTACCCATCCCATGGGTCCCAAATCTCCAGGTTCAAGGGCATCTTCCTACATCGAAAACATGCATGAGAAACCCAGAAGATGGTACACCGTGTGATTTTGAAAGGTTTCTAATACGCACCTCATTTCTCATCTCCTTGTGCTCGGGTTCGCCTTTCCAGCTACTTTACTAGCAATCTCCCTACTTGGAGAATCAGCACCTTTAAGCTCCTGTTCCCTACAGGTTGCAATTTGTCCTGAGGATGAACGGGAAGAGGGGCAACCAATGAGAGACTAGATCTAGGTGTTGGGACAGACACAGCTCACTCTATTTTCCCATCGGGAAGAAGAATTAACCACAGGCTCAGCCTGCCGCCCAGAAGCATAATAGGGCCTGAGGCAATCCCGCGCTTTTGCGGCCAGCTCCCAAAAAAGCCAGTTGAAAAGTGGAGCTGAGGGACACTGCAATTCACAAACACGCAGAGCTATAAATGATAACTCTCATCCACAGATATATTGAGGGAAGGCAACGAAGAGGATTTGAAAGCAAGGCAGAATTGCAGGAAACAGATTTCAGGAGGTAGATTCGAATCGCCTTTAAAGCACATGAAAAGCGGCAAAAGGTCGACAATGATGCCCTTGGCCAAAAAGGGCGTATGCGTTTTTTCCTGAATATATTCAGGAAAAAACGCATACGCCCTTTTTGGCCAACCAAGCAACCTGGAAAGGCAAATCAGCGCTACAAAGAAGTCTCGCTTCCCATCGGTCAAAAGGGTCAGGCTGCAAAAAGTGTCAAAACCAGAAATGCAGGACAGGCCATGGAGAAATGGCAGCCTTGCTACGCAGATGGGCGGGATGTAAATTGCCAACAGCCACTCTGGAGATGTGTACGGTGTGTCCTGAAACATCGAAAAAACACAGCTTAGGGAGCATAGGGCACGTCCACTCATGGGCGTATAAATTGGGAAAACTAAAAATCAGCAAGACACAGCAACCCCAAAGTTTAGGGCTGCTCTGTTGACAAGAACCTCCACTTCATGACACCTTAAATATCCCAGGAAAGAGAAAAATGGATAAAGAAGTTGTGGTCCTTATGTACAATGGAATATCACTCAGACATGAAATCAATGTCATAAGGCTAGTAGAAGCAAGATGAGTGGATTTAGGTACGACGATTCTAAGTGAAATAAGTCACACAGAAAAAGACACTTATCATAAGCTATCACTTATAGAGGGAATGTAAAAACCGCTACACTTGAACTGAATTACAAAACAGAACAGAGTCACACGTTTAGAAAACACACTATGGCTGCTTAACGGGAAAGGTGAGGTGGGGTGATGCATAAAACAAGGGTTTCAAATTCGCTCAGATACCGTTCCATACACCCAATATGTAATAGACAAGACCTACTCCTTGCTCAGTGAACTGGACTCAACACCCCCTATTCACCGCACAAGAATATATGTGACTAGTAAGAATCTTAAAACCTATGTATTGATATCTGTCTGGAAGTGAGTCAAGTGGGTGTAAAGCCGCATAAACACAGCCGTGAAAAGCAGCTAAACCCCATTATAAAAATAAATTACTTTTAAAAACCCGTAAAACAAAGACAGTGAAAGAGAGAGAAATTCTTACAAAATTCGTTCAGAGGCTGTGATGCAACCTGGATTGACCATATCTAGACCCACAGCTGGATGAGACATAAGGGTGGACACTCTTAAGGCTGAAAGTTTGGGTGAGGTTGGGTGAGCAAACTCAGACCCTTTAAAGTACTACTGCCTGGTACCCATCCCATGGGTCCCAAATCTCCAGGTTCAAGGGCATCTTCCTACATCGAAAACATGCATGAGAAACCCAGAATATGGTACACCGTGTGATTTTGAAAGGTTTCTAATACGCACCTCATTTCTCATCTCCTTGTGCTCGGGTTCGCCTTTCCAGCTACTTTACTAGCAATCTCCCTACTTGGAGAATCAGCACGTTTAACCTCCTGTACCCTACAGGTTGCAATTTGTCCTGAGGATGAACGGGAAGAGGGGCAACCAATGAGACACTAGATCTAGGTGTTGGGACAGGCACAGGTCACTCTATTTTCCCATCGGGAAGAAGAATTAACCACAGGCTCAGCCTGCCCCCCAGAAGCAGAATAGGGCCTGAGGCAATCCCGCGCTTTTGCGGCCAGCTCCCAAAAAAGCCAGTTGAAAAATGGAGCTGAGGGACACTGCAATTCACAAACCCGCAGAGTTATAAATGATAACTCTCATCCACAGATATATTGAGGGAAGGCAACGAAGAGGATTTGAAAACAAGGCAGAATTGCAGGAAACAGATTTCAGGAGGTAGATTCGAATAGCCTGTAAGCACATGAAAAGCGGCAAAACATCGACAATGATGCCCTTGGCCAAAAAGTGTGTATGCGTTTTTTCCTGAATATATTCAGGAAAAAACGCATACGCCCTTTTTGGCCAACCAAGCAACCTGGAAAGGCAAATCAGCGCTACAAAGAACTCTCGCTTCCCATCGGTCAAAAGGGTCAGGCTGCAAAAAGTGTCAAAACCAGAAATGCAGGACAGGCCATGGAGAAATGGCAGCCTTGCTACGCTGATGGGAGGGATGTAAATTGCCAACAGCCACTCTGGAGAAGTGTACGGTGTGTCCTGAAACATTGAAAAAACACAGCTTAGGGAGCATAGGGCACGTCCACTCATGGGCGTATAAATTGGGAAAACTAAAAATCAGCAAGACACAGGCACCCCAAAGTTTAGGGCTGCTCTGTTGACAAGAACCTCCACTTCATGACACCTTAAATATCCCAGGAAAGAGAAAAATGGATAAAGAACTTGTGGTCCTTATGTACAATGGAATATCACTCAGACATGAAATCAATGTCATAAGGCTAGTAGAAGCAAGATGAGTGGATTTAGGTACGACGATTCTAAGTGAAATAAGTCACACAGAAAAAGACACTTATCATAATCTATCACTTATAGAGGGAATGTAAAAACCGCTACACTTGAACTGAATTACAAAACAGAACAGAGTCACACGTTTAGAAAACACACTATGGCTGCTTAACGGGAAAGGTGAGGTGGGGTGATGCATAAAACAAGGGTTTCAAATTCGCTCAGATACCGTTCCATACACCCAATATGTAATAGACAAGACCTACTCCTTGCTCAGTGAACTGGACTCAACAGCCCCTATTCACCGCACAAGAATATATGTGACTAGTAAGAATCTTAAAACCTATGTATTGATACCTGTCTGGAAGTGAGTCAAGTGGGTGTAAAGCCGCATAAACACAGCCGTGAAAAGCAGCTAAACCCCATTATAAAAATAAATTACTTTTAAAAACCCGTAAAACAAAGACAGTGAAAGAGAGAGAAATTCTTACAAAATTCGTTCAGAGGCTGTGATGGAACCTGGATTGACCATATCTAGACCCACAGCTGGATGAGACATAAGGGTGGAAACTCTTGGGGCTGAAAGGTTGGGTGAGGTTGGGTGAGCAAACGCAGACCCTTTAAAGTAATACTGCCTGGTACCCATCCCATGGGTCCCAAATCTCCAGGTTCAAGGGCATCTTCCTACATCGAAAACATGCATGAGGAACCCAGAAGATGGTACACCGTGTGATTTTGAAAGGTTTCTAATACGTACCTCATTTCTCATCTCCTTGTGCTCGGGTTCGCCTTTCCAGCTACTTTACTAGCAATCTCCCTACTTGGAGAATCAGCACCTTTAAGCTCCTGTTCCCTACAGGTTGCAATTTGTCCTGAGGATGAACGGAAAGAGGGGCAACCAATGAGAGACTAGATCTAGGTGTTGGGACAGGCACAGCTCACTCTATTTTCCCATCGGGAAGAAGAATTAACCACAGGCTCAGCCTGCCGCCCAGAAGCATAATAGGGCCTGAGGCAATGCCGCGCTTTTGCGGCCAGCTCCCAAAAAAGCCAGTTGAAAAGTGGAGCTCAGGGACACTGCAATTCACAAACACGCAGAGCTATAAATGATAACTCTCATCCACAGATATATTGAGGGAAGGCAACGAAGAGGATTTGAAAGCAAGGCAGAATTGCAGGAAACAGATTTCAGGAGGTAGATTCGAATCGCCTTTAAAGCACATGAAAAGCGGCAAAAGGTCGACAATGATGCCCTTGGCCAAAAAGTGTGTATGCGTTTTTTCCTGAATATATTCAGGAAAAAATGCATACGCCCTTTTTGGCCAACCAAGCAACCTGGAAAGGCAAATCAGCGCTACAAAGAAGTCTCGCTTCCCATCGGTCAAAAGGGTCAGGCTGCAAAAAGTGTCAAAACCAGAAATGCAGGACAGGCCATGGAGAAATGGCAGCCTTGCTACGCTGATGGGAGGGATGTAAATTGCCAACAGCCACTCTGGAGAAGTGTACGGTGTGTCCTGAAACATTGAAAAAACACAGCTTAGGGAGCATAAGGCACGTCCACTCATGGGCGTATAAATTGGGAAAACTAAAAATCAGCAAGACACAGGCACCCCAAAGTTTAGGGCTGCTCTGTTGACAAGAACCTCCACTTCATGACACCTTAAATATCCCAGGAAAGAGAAAAATGGATAAAGAAGTTGTGGTCCTTATGTACAATGGAATATCACTCAGACATGAAATCAATGTCATAAGGCTAGTAGAAGCAAGATGAGTGGATTTAGGTACGACGATTCTAAGTGAAATAAGTCACACAGAAAAAGACACTTATCATAAGCTATCACTTATAGAGGGAATGTAAAAACCGCTACACTTGAACTGAATTACAAAACAGAACAGAGTCACACGTTTAGAAAACACACTATGGCTGCTTAACGGGAAAGGTGAGGTGGGGTGATGCATAAAACAAGGGTTTCAAATTCGCTCAGATACCGTTCCATACACCCAATATGTAATAGAAAAGACGTACTCCTTGCTCAGTGAACTGGACTCAACACCCCCTATTCACCGCACAAGAATATATGTGACTAGCAAGAATCTTAAAACCTATGTATTGATATCTGTCTGGAAGTGAGTCAAGTGGGTGTAAAGCCGCATAAACACAGCCGTGAAAAGCAGCTAAACCCCATTATAAAAATAAATTACTTTTAAAAACCCGTAAAACAAAGACAGTGAAAGAGAGAGAAATTCTTACAAAATTCGTTCAGAGGCTGTGATGCAACCTGGATTGACCATATCTAGACCCACAGCTGGATGAGACATAAGGGTGGACACTCTTGGGGCTGAAAGGTTGGGTGAGGTTGGGTGAGCAAACGCAGACACTTTAAAGTAATACTGCCTGGTACCCATCCCATGGGTCCCAAATCTCCAGGTTCAAGGGCATCTTCCTACATCGAAAACATGCATGAGAAACCCAGAAGATGGTACACCGTGTGATTTTGAAAGGTTTCTAATACGCACCTCATTTCTCATCTCCTTGTGCTCGGGTTCGCCATTCCAGCTACTTTACTAGCAATCTCCCTACTTGGAGAATCAGCACGTTTAACCTCCTGTTCCCTACAGGTTGCAATTTGTCCTGAGGATGAACGGGAAGAGGGGCAACCAATGAGAGACTAGATCTAGGTGTTGGGACAGGCACAGGTCACTCTATTTTCCCATCAGGAAGAAGAATTATCCACAGGCTCAGCCTGCCCCCCAGAAGCAGAATAGGGCCTGAGGCAATCCTGCGCTTTTGCGGCCAGCTCCCAAAAAAGCGAGTTGAAAAATGGAGCTCAGGGACACTGCAATTCACAAACCCGCAGAGTTATAAATGATAACTCTCATCCACAGATATATTGAGGGAAGGCAACGAAGAGGATTTGAAAGCAAGGCAGAATTGCAGGAAACAGATTTCAGGAGGTAGATTCGAATCGCCTTTAAAGCACATGAAAAGCGGCAAAAGGTCGACAATGATGCCCTTGGCCAAAAAGGGCGTATGCGTTTTTTCCTGAATATATTCAGGAAAAAACGCATACGCCCTTTTTGGCCAACCAAGCAACCTGGAAAGGCAAATCAGCGCTACAAAGAAGTCTCGCTTCCCATCGGTCAAAAGGGTCAGGCTGCAAAAAGTGTCAAAACCAGAAATGCAGGACAGGCCATGGAGAAATGGCAGCCTTGCTACGCTGATGGGCGGGATGTAAATTGCCAACAGCCACTCTGGAGATGTGTACGGTGTGTCCTGAAACATCGAAAAAACACAGCTTAGGGAGCATAGGGCACGTCCACTCATGGGCGTATAAATTGGGAAAACTAAAAATCAGCAAGACACAGCAACCCCAAAGTTTAGGGCTGCTCTGTTGACAAGAACCTCCACTTCATGACACCTTAAATATCCCAGGAAAGAGAAAAATGGATAAAGAAGTTGTGGTCCTTATGTACAATGGAATATCACTCAGACATGAAATCAATGTCATAAGGCTAGTAGAAGCAAGATGAGTGGATTTAGGTACAACGATTCTAAGTGAAATAAGTCACACAGAAAAAGACACTTATCATAAGCTATCACTTATAGAGGGAATGTAAAAACCGCTACACTTGAACTGAATTACAAAACAGAACAGAGTCACACGTTTAGAAAACACACTATGGCTGCTTAACGGGAAAGGTGAGGTGGGGTGATGCATAAAACAAGGGTTTCAAATTCGCTCAGATACCGTTCCATACACCCAATATGTAATAGACAAGACCTACTCCTTGCTCAGTGAACTGGACTCAACACCCCCTATTCACCGCACAAGAATATATGTGACTAGTAAGAATCTTAAAACCTATGTATTGATATCTGTCTGGAAGTGAGTCAAGTGGGTGTAAAGCCGCATAAACACAGCCGTGAAAAGCAGCTAAACCCCATTATAAAAATAAATTACTTTTAAAAACCCGTAAAACAAAGACAGTGAAAGAGAGAGAAATTCTTACAAAATTCGTTCAGAGGCTGTGATGCAACCTGGATTGACCATATCTAGACCCACAGCTGGATGAGACATAAGGGTGGACACTCTTAAGGCTGAAAGTTTGGGTGAGGTTGGGTGAGCAAACGCAGACCCTTTAAAGTACTACTGCCTGGTACCCATCCCATGGGTCCCAAATCTCCAGGTTCAAGGGCATCTTCCTACATCGAAAACATGCATGAGAAACCCAGAATATGGTACACCGTGTGATTTTGAAAGGTTTCTAATACGCACCTCATTTCTCATCTCCTTGTGCTCGGGTTCGCCTTTCCAGCTACTTTACTAGCAATCTCCCTACTTGGAGAATCAGCACCTTTAAGCTCCTGTACCCTACAGGTTGCAATTTGTCCTGAGGATGAACGGGAAGAGGGGCAACCAATGAGACACTAGATCTAGGTGTTGGGACAGGCACAGGTCACTCTATTTTCCCATCGGGAAGAAGAATTAACCACAGGCTCAGCCTGCCCCCCAGAAGCAGAATAGGGCCTGAGGCAATCCCGCGCTTTTGCGGCCAGCTCCCAAAAAAGCCAGTTGAAAAATGGAGCTGAGGGACACTGCAATTCACAAACCCGCAGAGTTATAAATGATAACTCTCATCCACAGATATATTGAGGGAAGGCAACGAAGAGGATTTGAAAACAAGGCAGAATTGCAGGAAACAGATTTCAGGAGGTAGATTCGAATCGCCTTTAAAGCACATGAAAAGCGGCAAAACATCGACAATGATGCCCTTGGCCAAAAAGTGTGTATGCGTTTTTTCCTGAATATATTCAGGAAAAAAAGCATACGCCCTTTTTGGCCAACCAAGCAACCTGGAAAGGCAAATCAGCGCTACAAAGAACTCTCGCTTCCCATCGGTCAAAAGGGTCAGGCTGCAAAAAGTGTCAAAACCAGAAATGCAGGACAGGCCATGGAGAAATGGCAGCCTTGCTACGCTGATGGGAGGGATGTAAATTGCCAACAGCCACTCTGGAGAAGTGTACGGTGTGTCCTGAAACATTGAAAAAACACAGCTTAGGGAGCATAGGGCACGTCCACTCATGGGCGTATAAATTGGGAAAACTAAAAATCAGCAAGACACAGGCACCCCAAAGTTTAGGGCTGCTCTGTTGACAAGAACCTCCACTTCATGACACCTTAAATATCCCAGGAAAGAGAAAAATGGATAAAGAACTTGTGGTCCTTATGTACAATGGAATATCACTCAGACATGAAATCAATGTCATAAGGCTAGTAGAAGCAAGATGAGTGGATTTAGGTACGACGATTCTAAGTGAAATAAGTCACACAGAAAAAGACACTTATCATAAGCTATCACTTATAGAGGGAATGTAAAAACCGCTACACTTGAACTGAATTACAAAACAGAACAGAGTCACACGTTTAGAAAACACACTATGGCTGCTTAACGGGAAAGGTGAGGTGGGGTGATGCATAAAACAAGGGTTTCAAATTCGCTCAGATACCGTTCCATACACCCAATATGTAATAGAAAAGACGTACTCCTTGCTCAGTGAACTGGACTCAACACCCACTATTCACCGCACAAGAATATATGTGACTAGCAAGAATCTTAAAACCTATGTATTGATATCTGTCTGGAAGTGAGTCAAGTGGGTGTAAAGCCGCATAAACACAGCCGTGAAAAGCAGCTAAACCCCATTATAAAAATAAATTACTTTTAAAAACCCGTAAAACAAAGACAGTGAAAGAGAGAGAAATTCTTACAAAATTCGTTCAGAGGCTGTGATGCAACCTGGATTGACCATATCTAGACCCACAGCTGGATGAGACATAAGGGTGGACACTCTTGGGGCTGAAAGGTTGGGTGAGGTTGGGTGAGCAAACGCAGACACTTTAAAGTAATACTGCCTGGTACCCATCCCATGGGTCCCAAATCTCCAGGTTCAAGGGCATCTTCCTACATCGAAAACATGCATGAGAAACCCAGAAGATGGTACACCGTGTGATTTTGAAAGGTTTCTAAAACGCACCTCATTTCTCATCTCCATGTGCTCGGGTTCGCCATTCCAGCTACTTTACTAGCAATCTCCCTACTTGGAGAATCAGCACGTTTAACCTCCTGTTCCCTACAGGTTGCAATTTGTCCTGAGGATGAACGGGAAGAGGGGCAACCAATGAGAGACTAGATCTAGGTGTTGGGACAGGCACAGGTCACTCTATTTTCCCATCAGGAAGAAGAATTATCCACAGGCTCAGCCTGCCCCCCAGAAGCAGAATAGGGCCTGAGGCAATCCTGCGCTTTTGCGGCCAGCTCCCAAAAAAGCGAGTTGAAAAATGGAGCTCAGGGACACTGCAATTCACAAACCCGCAGAGTTATAAATGATAACTCTCATCCACAGATATATTGAGGGAAGGCAACGAAGAGGATTTGAAAGCAAGGCAGAATTGCAGGAAACAGATTTCAGGAGGTAGATTCGAATCGCCTTTAAAGCACATGAAAAGCGGCAAAAGGTCGACAATGATGCCCTTGGCCAAAAAGGGCGTATGCGTTTTTTCCTGAATATATTCAGGAAAAAACGCATACGCCCTTATTGGCCAACCAAGCAACCTGGAAATGCAAATCAGCGCTACAAAGAACTCTCGCTTCCCATCGGTCAAAACAGTCATGCTGCAAAAAGTTTCAAAAACCAGAAATGCAGGACAGGCCATGGAGAAATGGCAGCCTTGCTACGCTGATGGGCGGGATGTAAATTGCCAACAGCCACTCTGAAGAAGTGTACGGTGTGTCCTGAAAAATCGAAAAAACACAGCTTAGGGAGCATAGGGCACGTCCACTCATGGGCGTATAAATTGGGAAAACTAAAAATCAGCAAGACACAGGCACCCCAAAGTTTAGGGCTGCTCTGTTGACAAGAACCTCCACTTCATGACACCTTAAATATCGCAGAAAAGAGAAAAATGGAGAAAGAAGTTGTGGTCCTTATGTACAATGGAATATCACTCAGACATGAAATCAATGTCATAAGGCTAGTAGAAGCAAGATGAGTGGATTTAGGTATGACGATTCTAAGTGAAATAAGTCACACAGAAAAAGACACTTATCATAAGCTATCACTTATAGAGGGAATGTAAAAACCGCTACACTTGAACTGAATTACAAAACAGAACAGAGTCACACGTTTAGAAAACACACTATGGCTGCTTAGCGGGAAAGGTGAGGTGGGGTGATGCATAAAACAAGGGTTTCAAATTCGCTCAGATACCGTTCCATACACCCAATATGTAATAGACAAGACCTACTCCTTGCTCAGTGAACTGGACTAAACACCCCCTATTCACCGCACAAGAATATATGTGACTAGTAAGAATCTTAAAACCTATGTATTGATATCTGTCTGGAAGTGAGTCAAGTGGGTGTAAAGCCGCATAAACACAGCCGTGAAAAGCAGCTAAACCCCATTATAAAAATAAATTACTTTTAAAAACCCGTAAAACAAAGACAGTGAAAGAGAGAGAAATTCTTACAAAATTCGTTCAGAGGCTGTGATGCAACCTGGATTGACCATATCTAGACCCACAGCTGGATGAGACATAAGGGTGGAAACTCTTGGGGCTGAAAGGTTGGGTGAGGTTGGGTGAGCAAACGCAGACCCTTTAAAGTAATACTGCCTGGTACCCATCCCATGGGTCCCAAATCTCCAGGTTCAAGGGCATCTTCCTACATCGAAAACATGCATGAGAAACCCAGAAGATGGTACACCGTGTGATTTTGAAAGGTTTCTAAAATGCACCTCATTTCTCATCTCCTTGTGTTCGGGTTCGCCATTCCAGCTACTTTACTAGCAATCTCCCTACTTGGAGAATCAGCACCTTTAACCTCCTGTTCCCTACAGGTTGCAATTTGTCCTGAGGATGAACGGGAAGAGGGGCAACCAATGAGAGACTAGATCTAGGTGTTGGGACAGGCACAGGTCACTCTATTTTCCCATCAGGAAGAAGAATTATCCACAGGCTCAGCCTGCCGCCAGGAACCAGAATAGGGCCTGAGGCAATCCCGTGCTTTTGCGGCCAGCTCCCAAAAAAGACAGTTGAAAAATGGAGCTCAGGGGCACTGCCATTCACAAACCTGCTGAGTTATAAATGATAACTCTCGTCCACAAATATATTGAGAGAAGGCAACGAAGAGGATTTGAAAGCAAGGCAGAATTGCAGGAAACAGGTTTCAGGAGGTAGATACGAATCGCCTTTAAAGCACATGAAAAGTGGCAAAACGTCGACAATGATGCCCTTGGCCAAACATGGCGTATGCGTTTTTTCCTGAATATATTCAGGAAAAAACGCATACGCCCTGTTTGGCCAACCAAGCAACCTGGAAAGGCTAATCAGCGCTACAAAGAAGTCTCGCTTCCCATCGGTCAAAAGGGCCATGCTGCAAAAATTTTCAAAACCAGAAATGCAGGACAGGCCATGGAGAAATGGCAGCCTTGCTACGCTGATGGACGGGATGTAAATTGCCAACAGCCACTCTGGAGAAGTGTACGGTGTGTCCTGAAACATCGAAAAAACACAGCTTAGGGAGCATAGGGCACGTCCACTCATGGGCGTATAAATTGGGAAAACTAAAAATCAGCAAGACACAGGCACCCCAAAGTTTAGGGCTGTTCTGTTGACAAGAACCTCCACTTCATGACACCTTAAATATCCCCGGAAAGAGAAAAATGGATAAAGAAGTTGTGGTCCTTATGTACAATGGAATATCACTCAGACATGAAATCAATGTCATAAGGCTAGTAGAAGCAAGATGAGTGGATTTAGGTACGACGATTCTAAGTGAAATAAGTCACACAGAAAAAGACACTTATCATAAGCTATCACTTATAGAGGGAATGTAAAAACCGCTACACTTGAACTGAATTACAAAACAAAACAGAGTCACACGTTTAGAAAACACACTATGGCTGCTTAACGGGAAAGGTGAGGTGGGGTGATGCATAAAACAAGGGTTCCAAATTCGCTCAGATACCGTTCCATACACCCAATATGTAATAGACAAGACCTACTCATTGCTCAGTGAACTGGACTCAACACCCCCTATTCACCGCACAAGAATATATGTGACTAGTAAGAATCTTAAAACCTATGTATTGATATCTGTCTGGAAGTGAGTCAAGTGGGTGTAAAGCCACATAAACACAGCCGTGAAAAGCAGCTAAACCCCATTATAAAAATAAATTACTTTTAAAAACCCGTAAAACAAAGACAGTGAAAGAGAGAGAAATTCTTACAAAATTCGTTCAGAGGATGTGATGCAACCTGGATTGACCATATCTAGACCCACAGCTGGATGAGACATAAGGGTGGACACTCTTGGGGCTCAGAGGTTGGGTGAGGTTGGGTGAGCAAACGCAGACCCTTTAAAGGAATACTGCGTGGTACCCATCCCATGGGTCCCAAATCTCCAGGTTCAAGGGCATATTCCTACATCGAAAACATGCATGAGAAACCCAGAAGATGGTACACCGTGTGATTTTGAAAGGTTTCTAAAATGCACCTCATTTCTCATCTCCTTGTGTTCGGGTTCGCCATTCCAGCTACTTTACTAGCAATCTCCCTACTTGGAGAATCAGCACCTTTAATCTCCTGTTCCCTACAGGTTGCAATTTGTCCTGAGGATGAACGGGAAGAGGGGCAACCAATGAGACACTATATCTAGGTGTTGGGACAGGCACAGGTCACTCTATTTTCCCATCAGGAAGAAGAATTAACCACAGGCTCAGCCTGACGCCCGGAACGAGAATAGGGCCTGAGGCAAACCCGCGCTTTTGCGGCCAGCTCCCAAAAATGACAGTTGAAAAATGGAGCTCGGGGGCACTGCCATTCACATACCTGCTGAGTTATAAATGATAACTCTCGTCCACAAATATATTTAGGGAAGGCAACGAAGAGTATTTGAAAGCAAGGCAGAATTGCAGGAAACAGGTTTCAGGAGGTAGATACGAATCGCCTTTAGAGCACATGAAAAGTGGCAAAACGTCGACAATGATGCCCTTGGCCAAACAGGGCGTATGCGTTTTTTCCTGAATATATTCAGGAAAAAACGCATATGCCCTTTTTGACCAACCAAGCAACCTGGAAAGGCTAATCTGCGCTACAAAGAAGTCTCGCTTCCCATCGGTCAAAAGGGCCATGCTGCAAAAAGTATCCAAACCAGAAATGCAGGACAGACCATGGAGAAATGGCAGCCTTGCTACGCTGATGGGCGGGATGTAAATTGCCAACAGCCACTCTGGAGAAGTGAACGGTGTGTCCTGAAACATCAAAAAAACACAGCTTAGGGAGCATAGGGCACGTCCACTCATGGGCGTATAAATTGGGAAAACTAAAAATCAGCAAGACACAGGCACCCCAAAGTTTAGGGCTGCTCTGTTGACAAGAACCTCCACTTCATGACACCTTAAATATCCCAGGAAAGAGAAAAATGGATAAAGAAGTTGTGGTCCTTATGTACAATGGAATATCACTCAGACATGAAATCAATGTCATAAGGCTAGTAGAAGCAAGATGAGTGGATTTAGGTACGACGATTCTAAGTGAAATAAGTCACACAGAAAAAGACACTTAACATAAGCTATCACTTATAGAGGGAATGTAAAAACCGCTACACTTGAACTGAATTACAAAACAGAACAGAGTCACACGTTTAGAAAACACACTATGGCTGCTTAGCGGGAAAGGTGAGGTGGGGTGAGGCATAAAACAAGGGTTTCAAATTCGCTCAGATACCGTTCCATACACCCAATATGTAATAGACAAGACCTACTCCTTGCTCAGTGAACTGGACTCAACACCCCCTATCCACCGCACAAGAATATATGTGACTAGTAAGAATCTTAAAACCTATGTATTGATATCTGTCTGGAAGTGAGTCAAGTGGGTGTAAAGCCGCATAAACACAGCCGTGAAAAGCAGCTAAACCCCATTATAAAAATAAATTACTTTTAAAAACCCGTAAAACAAAGACAGTGAAAGAGAGAGAAATTCTTACAAAATTCGTTCAGAGGCTGTGATGCAACCTGGATTGACCATATCTAGACCCACAGCTGGATGAGACATAAGGGTGGACACTCTTGGGGCTGAAAGGTTGGGTGAGGTTGGGTGAGCAAACGCAGACCCTTTAAAGTAATACTGCCTGGTACCTATCCCATGGGTCCCAAATCTCCAGGTTCAAGGGCATCTTCCTACATCGAAAACATGCATGAGAAACCCAGAAGATGGTACACTGTGTGATTTTGAAAGGTTTCTAATACGCACCTCATTTCTCATCTCCTTGTGCTCGGGTTCGCCATTCCAGCTACTTTACTAGCAATCTCCCTACTTGGAGAATCAGCACGTTTAACCTCCTGTTCCCTACAGTTTGCAATTTGTCCTGAGGATGAACGGGAAGAGGGGCAACCAATGAGAGACTAGATCTAGGTGTTGGGACAGGCACAGGTCACTCTATTTTCCCATCAGAAAGAAGAATTATCCACAGGCTCAGCCTGCCGCCAGGAACCAGAATAGGGCCTGAGGCAATCCCGTGCTTTTGCGGCCAGCTCCCAAAAAAGCGAGTTGAAAAATGGAGCTCAGGGACACTGCAATTCACAAACCCGCAGAGCTATAAATGATAACTCTCATCCACAGATATATTGAGGGAAGGCAACGAAGAGGATTTGAAAGCAAGGCAGAATTGCAGGAAACAGGTTTCAGGAGGTAGATTCGAATCGCCTTTAAAGCACATGAAAAGTGGCAAAACGTCGACAATGATGCCCTTGGCCAAACAGGGCGTATGCGTTCTTTCCTGAATATATTCAGGAAAAAACGCATACGCCCTGTTTGGCCAACCAAGCAACCTGGAAAGGCTAATCAGCGCTACAAAGAAGTCTCGCTTCCCATCGGTCAAAAGGGCCATGCTGCAAAAAGTGTCAAAACCAGAAATGCAGGACAGGCCATGGAGAAATGGCAGCCTTGCTACGCTGATGGGCGGGATGTAAATTGCCAACAGCCACTCTGGAGAAGTGTACGGTGTGTCCTGAAACATCGAAAAAACACAGCTTAGGGAGCATAGGGCACGTCCACTCATGGGCGTATAAATTGGGAAAACTAAAAATCAGCAAGACACAGGCACCCCAAAGTTTAGGGCTGCTCTGTTGACAAGAACCTCCACTTCATGACACCTTAAATATCCCAGGAAAGAGAAAAATGGATAAAGAAGTTGTGGTCCTTATGTACAATGGAATATCACTCAGACATGAAATCAATGTCATAAGGCTAGTAGAAGCAAGATGAGTGGATTTAGGTACGACGATTCTAAGTGAAATAAGTCACACAGAAAAAGACACTTATCATAAGCTATCACTTATAGAGGGAATGTAAAAACCGCTACACTTGAACTGAATTACAAAACAGAACAGAGTCACACGTTTAGAAAACACACTATGGCTGCTTAACGGGAAAGGTGAGGTGGGGTGATGCATAAAACAAGGGTTTCAAATTCGCTCGAACCGTTCCATACAGCCAATATGTAATAGACAAGACCTACTCCTTGCTCAGTGAACTGGACTAAACACCCCCTATTCACCGCACAAGAATATATGTGACTAGTAAGAATCTTAAAACCTATGTATTGATATCTGTCTGGAAGTGAGTCAAGTGGGTGTAAAGCCGCATAAACACAGCCGTGAAAAGCAGCTAAACCCCATTATAAAAATAAATTACTTTTAAAAACCCGTAAAACAAAGACAGTGAAAGAGAGAGAAATTCTTACAAAATTCGTTCAGAGGCTGTGATGCAACCTGGATTGACCATATCTAGACCCACAGCTGGATGAGACATAAGGGTGGACACTCTTGGGGCTGAGAGGTTGGGTGAGGTTGGGTGAGCAAACGCAGACCCTTTAAAGGAATACTGCGTGGTACCCATCCCATGGGTCCCAAATCTCCAGGTTCAAGGGCATCTTCCTACATCGAAAACATGCATGAGAAACCCAGAAGATGGTACACCGTGTGATTTTGAAAGGTTTCTAAAATGCACCTCATTTCTCATCTCCTTGTGTTCGGGTTCGCCATTCCAGCTACTTTACTAGCAATCTCCCTACTTGGAGAATCAGCACCTTTAATCTCCTGTTCCCTACAGGTTGCAATTTGTCCTGAGGATGAACGGGAAGAGGGGCAACCAATGAGAGACTAGATCTAGGTGTTGGGACAGGCACAGGTCACTCTATTTTCCCATCAGGAAGAAGAATTAACCACAGGCTCAGCCTGACGCCCGGAACCAGAATAGGGCCTGAGGCAATCCCGCGCTTTTGCGGCCAGCTCCCAAAAATGACAGTTGAAAAATGGAGCTCGGGGGCACTGCCATTCACATACCTGCTGAGTTATAAATGATAACTCTCGTCCACAAATATATTCAGGGAAGGCAACGAAGAGGATTTGAAAGCAAGGCAGAATTGCAGGAAACAGGTTTCAGGAGGTAGATACGAATCGCCTTTAAAGCACATGAAAAGTGGCAAAACGTCGACAATGATGCCCTTGGCCAAAAAGGGCGAATGCGTTTTTTCCTGAATATATTCAGGAAAAAACGCATACGCCCTGTTTGGCCAACCAAGCAACCTGGAAAGGCTAATCAGCGCTACAAAGAAGTCTCGCTTCCCATCGGTCAAAAGGGCCATGCTGCAAAAATTTTCAAAACCAGAAATGCAGGACAGGCCATGGAGAAATGGCAGCCTTGCTACGCTGATGGACGGGATGTAAATTGCCAACAGCCACTCTGGAGAAGTGTACGGTGTGTCCTAAAACATCGAAAAAACACAGCTTAGGGAGCATAGGGCACGTCCACTCATGGGCGTATAAATTGGGAAAACTAAAAATCAGCAAGACACAGGCACCCCAAAGTTTAGGGCTGTTGTGTTGACAAGAACCTCCACTTCATGACACCTTAAATATCCCCGGAAAGAGAAAAATGGATAAAGAAGTTGTGGTCCTTATGTACAATGAAATATCACTCAGACATGAAATCAATGTCATAAGGCTAGTAGAAGCAAGATGAGTGGATTTAGGTACGACGATTCTAAGTGAAATAAGTCACACAGAAAAAGACACTTATCATAAGCTATCACTTATAGAGGGAATGTAAAAACCGCTACACTTGAACTGAATTACAAAACAGAACAGAGTCACACGTTTAGAAAACACACTATGGCTGCTTAACGGGAAAGGTGAGGTGGGGTGATGCATAAAACAAGGGTTTCAAATTAGCTCAGATACCGTTCCATACACCCAATATGTAATAGACAAGACCTACTCCTTGCTCAGTGAACTGCACTCAACACCCCCTATTCACCGCACAAGAATATATGTGACTAGTAAGAATCTTAAAACCTATGTATTGATATCTGTCTGGAAGTGAGTCAAGTGGGTGTAAAGCCGCATAAACACAGCCGTGAAAAGCAGCTAAACCCCATTATAAAAATAAATTACTTTTAAAAACCCGTAAAACAAAGACAGTGAAAGAGAGAGAAATTCTTACAAAATTCGTTCAGAGGCTGTGATGCAACCTGGATTGACCATATCTAGACCCACAGCTGGATGAGACATAAGGGTGGACACTCTTGGGGCTGAAAGTTTGGGTGAGGTTGGGTGAGCAAACGCAGGCCCTTTAAAGTAATACTGCCTGGTACCCATCCCATGGGTCCCAAATCTCCAGGTTCAAGGGCATCTTCCTACATCGAAAACATGCATGAGAAACCCAGAAGATGGTACACCGTGTGATTTTGAAAGGTTTCTAATACGCACCTCATTTCTCATCTCCTTGTGCTCGGGTTCGCCATTCCAGCTACTTTACTAGCAATCTCCCTACTTGGAGAATCAGCACCTTTAACCTCCTGTTCCCTACAGGTTGCAATTTGTCCTGAGGATGAACGGGAAGAGGGGCAACCAATGAGAGACTAGATCTAGGTTTTGGGACAGGCACAGGTCACTCTATTTTCCCATCAGGAAGAAGAATTATCCACAGGCTCAGCCTGCCGCCAGGAACCAGAATAGGGCCTGAGGCAATGCCGTGCTTTTGCGGCCAGCTCCCAAAAAAGACAGTTGAAAAATGGAGCTCAGGGGCACTGCCATTCACAAACCTGCTGAGTTATAAATGATAACTCTCGTCCACAAATATATTGAGGGAAGGCAACGAAGAGGATTTGAAAGCAAGGCAGAATTGCAGGAAACAGGTTTCAGGAGATAGATACGAATCGCAATTAAAGCACATGAAAAGTGGCAAAACGTCGACAATGATGCCCTTGGCCAAACAGGGCGTATGCGTTTTTTCCTGAATATATTCAGGCAAAAACGCATACGCCCTGTTTGGCCAACCAAGCAACCTGGAAAGGCTAATCAGCGCTACAAAGAAGTCTCGCTTCCCATCGGTCAAAAGGGCCATGCTGCAAAAAGTGTCAAAACCAGAAATGCAGGACAGGCCATGGAGAAATGGCAGCCTTGCTACGCTGATGGGCGGGATGTAAATTGCCAACAGCCACTCTGGAGAAGTGTACGGTGTGTCCTGAAACATCGAAAAAACACAGCTTAGGGAGCATAGGGCACGTCCACTCATGGGCGTATAAATTGGGAAAACTAAAAATCAGCAAGACACAGGCACCCCAAAGTTTAGGGCTGTTCTGTTGACAAGAACCTCCACTTCATGACACCTTAAATATCCCCGGAAAGAGAAAAATGGATAAAGAAGTTGTGGTCCTTATGTACAATGGAATATCACTCAGACATGAAATCAATGTCATAAGGCTAGTAGAAGCAAGATGAGTGGATTTAGGTACGACGATTATAAGTGAAATAAGTCACACAGAAAAAGACACTTATCATAAGCTATCACTTATAGAGGGAATGTAAAAACCGCTACACTTGAACTGAATTACAAAACAGAACAGAGTCACACGTTTAGAAAACACACTATGGCTGCTTAACGGGAAAGGTGAGGTGGGGTGATGCATAAAACAAGGGTTTCAAATTCGCTCAGATACCGTTCCATACACCCAATATGTAATAAACAAGACCTACTCCTTGCTCAGTGAACTGCACTCAACACCCCCTATTCACCGCACAAGAATATATGTGACTAGTAAGAATCTTAAAACCTATGTATTGATATCTGTCTGGAAGTGAGTCAAGTGGGTGTAAAGTCGCATAAACACAGCCGTGCAAAGCAGCTAAAACCCATTATAAAAATAAATTACTTTTAAAAACCCGTAAAACAAAGACAGTGAAAGAGAGAGAAATTCTTACAAAATTCGTTCAGAGGCTGTGATGCAACCTGGATTGACCATATCTAGACCCACAGCTGGATGAGACATAAGGGTGGACACTCTTGGGGCTGAAAGGTTGGGTGAGGTTGGGTGAGCAAACACAAACCCTTTAAAGTAATACTGCCTGGTACCCATCCCATGGGTCCCAAATCTCCAGGTTCAAGGGCATCTTCCTACATCGAAAATATGCATGAGAAACCCAGAAGATGGTACACTGTGTGATTTTGAAAGGTTTGTAATACGCACCTCATTTCTCATCTCCTTGTGCTCGGGTTCGCCATTCCAGCTACTTTACTAGCAATCTCCCTACTTGGAGAATCAGCACCTTTAAGCTCCTGTTCCCTACAGGTTGCAATTTGTCCTGAGGATGAACGGGAAGAGGGGCAACCAATGAGAGACTAGATCTAGGTGTTGGGACAGGCACAGGTCACTCTATTTTCCCATCAGTAAGAAGAATTAACGACAGGCTCAGCCTGCCGCCCAGAAGCAGAATAGGGCCTGAGGCAATCCCGTGCTTTTGCGGCCAGCTCCCAAAAAAGCGAGTTGAAAAATGGAGCTCAGGGACACTGCAATTCACAAACCCGCAGAGCTATAAATGATAACTCTCATCCACAGATATATTGAGGGAAGGCAACGAAGAGGATTTGAAAGCAAGGCAGAATTGCAGGAAACAGGTTTCAGGAGGTAGATTCGAATCGCCTTTAAAGCACATGAAAAGTGGCAAAACGTCGACAATGATGCCCTTGGCCAAACAGGGCGTAAGCGTTTTTTCCTGAATATATTCAGGAAAAAACGCATATGCCCTGTTTGGCCAACCAAGCAACCTGGAAGGCTAATCAGCGCTACAAAGAAGTCTCGCTTCCCATCGGTCAAAAGGGCCATGCTGCAAAAAGTGTCAAAACCAGAAATGCAGGACAGGCCATGGAGAAATGGCAGCCTTGCTACGCTGATGGGCGGGATGTAAATTGCCAACAGCCACTCTGGAGAAGTGTACGGTGTGTCCTGAAACATCGAAAAAACACAGCTTAGGGAGCATAGGGCACGTCCACTCATGGGCGTATAAATTGGGAAAACTAAAAATCAGCAAGACACAGGCACCCCAAAGTTTAGGGCTGCTCTGTTGACAAGAACCTCCACTTCATGACACCTTAAATATCCCAGGAAAGAGAAAAATGGATAAAGAAGTTGTGGTCCTTATGTACAATGGAATATCACTCAGACATGAAATCAATGTTATAAGGTAGTAGAAGCAAGATGAGTGGATTTAGGTACGACGATTCTAAGTGAAATAAGTCACACAGAAAAAGACACTTATCATAAGCTATCACTTATAGAGGGAATGTAAAAACCGCTACACTTGAACTGAATTACAAAACAGAACAGAGTCACACGTTTAGAAAGCACACTATGGCTGCTTAACGGGAAAGGTGAGGTGGGGTGATGCATAAAACAAGGGTTTCAAATTAGCTCAGATACCGTTCCATACACCCAATATGTAATAGAGAAGACCTACTCATTGCTCAGTGAACTGGACTCAACACCCCCTATTCACCGCACAAGAATATATGTGACTAGTAAGAATCTTAAAACCAATGTATTGATATCTCTCTGGAAGTGTGTCAAGTGGGTGTAAAGGGGCATAAACAGAGCAGTGAAAAGCAGCCAAAACCCATTATCAAAATAAATTACTTTTAAAAACCCATGAAACAAAGAGAGTGAAAGAGAGAGAAATTCTTACACAATTCGTTCAGGGGCTGTGATGCAACCTGGATTGACCATATCTAGACCCACAGCTTGATGAGACATAAGGGTGGACACTCTTGGGGCTGAGAGGTTTGGTGAGGTTGGGTGAGCAAACGCAGACCCTTTAAAGTACTACTGCGTGGTCACCATCCCATGGGTCCCAAATCTCCAGGTTCAAGGGCATCTTCCTACATCGAAAACATGCATGAGTAACCCAGAAGATGGTACACCGTCTGATCGGGAAAGGTTTCTGAAACGCACCTCATTTCTCATCTCCTTGTGCTCGGGTTCACCATTCCAGCCGCGTTACTAGCAATCTCCCTCCTTGGAGAATCAGCACCTTTAACCTTCTGTTCTGTACAGGTTGCAATTTGTCCTGAGAATGAACGGGAAGTGGGGGAACCAATGAGAGACTAGCTCTAGGTGTTGTAACAGGCACAGGTCACTCTTTTTTCCCATCAGGAAGAAGAGTTAACCACAGGCCCTGCCTGCCCCTCGGATCCAGAATAGGGCCTGAAGCAATCCTGCGCTTTTGCGGCCAGCTCCCAAAAAAGCGAGATGAAAAATGGACCTCAGGGGCACTGCAATTCACAGACCTGCAGAGTTATAAATGATAACTCTCGTCCACAAATATATTGAGGGAAGGCAACGAAGAGGATTTGAAAGCAAGGCAGAATTGTAGGAAACAGCTTTCAGGAGGTAGATTCGAATCGCCTTTAAAGCACATGAAAAGGGGGAAAACGTGGACAATGATTCCCTTGGCCAAAAAGGGCGTATGCGTTTTTTCCTGAATACATTCAGGAAAAAACGCATGCGGCCTTTTCGGCCAACCAAGCAACATGGAAAGTCAAATCAGCGCTACAAAGAAGTCTCGCTTCCCATCGGTCAAAGGGCCACGCTGAAAAAAGTGTACAAACCAGAAAGGCAGGACATTCCATGGAGAAATGGGAGCCTTGCTACGCTGATGGGCGGGATGTAAATTGCCAACAGCCACTCTGGAGAAGTGTACGGTGTGTCCTGAAACACCTAAAACACACAGCTTAGAGAGCATAGGGCACTTCCACTCATGGGTGTACAAATTGGGAAAACTAAAAATCAGAAAGACACAGGCACCCCAAAGTTGAGGGCTGCTCTGTTGACAAGGACCTCCACTTCATTCCACCTTAAATATCCCAGGAAAGAGAAAAATGGATAAAGAAGTTGTGGTCCTTATGTACAATGGAATATCACTCAGCCATGACATCAATGTCCTAACTCTAGTAGCAGCATGCTGAGTGGATTTAGGTACGAGCATTCTAAGTGAAATAAGTCACACAGAAAAAGGCACTTATCATAAGATATCACTTATAGAGGGAATGTAAAAACAGTTACCCTTGAACTGAATTACAAAACAGAACAGAGTCACACATTTTGAAAACACACTATGGCTGCTTAACGGGAAAGGTGAGGTGGGGTGATGCATAAAACAAGGGTTTCAAATTAGCTCAGATACCGTTCTATAAACCCAATATGTAATAGACAAGACCTACTCCTTGCTCAGTGAACTGGACTCAACACCCCGTATTCACCGCACAAGAATATATCTGACTAGTAAGAATCTTAAAACCAATGTATTGATATCTCTCTGGAAGTGTGTCAAGTGGGTGTAAAGGGGCGTAAACACAGCAGTGAAAAGCAGCCAAACCCCATTATCAAAATAAATTACTTTTAAAAACCCATGAAACAAAGAGAGTGAAAGAGAGAGAAATTCTTACACAATTCGTTCAGGGGCTGTGATGCAACCTGGATTGACCATATCTAGACCCACAGCTAGATGAGACATAAGGGTGGACACTCTTGGGGCTGAGAGGTTTGGTAAGGTTGGGTGAGCAAATGCAGACCCTTTAAAGTACTACTGCGTGTCCACATCCCATGGGTCCCAAATTTCCAGTTTCAAGGGCATCTTCCTACATCGAATACATGCATGAGAAACCCAGAAGATGGTACACCGTTTGATCGGGAAAGGTTTCTGAAACGCACCTCATTTCTCATCTCCTTGTGCTCGGGTTCGCCGGTCCAGCCACGTTATTAGCAATCTCCCTCCTTGGAGAATCAGCACCTTTAACCTCCTGTTCTGTACAGGTTGCAATTTGTCCTGAGAATGAACGGGAAGTGGGGGAACCAATGAGAGACTAGCTCTAGGTGTTGTGACAGGCACAGGTGACTCTTTTTTCCAATCAGGAAGAAGAATTAACCACAGGCTCAGCCTGCCCCCCGGAACCAGAATAGGGCCTGAAGCAATCCTGCGCTTTTGCGGCCAGCTCCCAAAAAAGCGTGTTGAAAAATGGAGCTCAGGGGCACTGCAATTCACAGACCTGCAGAGTTATAAATGATAACTCTCGTCCACAAATATATTGAGGGAAGGCAACGAAGAGGATTTGAAAGCAAGGCAGAATTGCAGGAAACAGCTTTCAGGAGGTAGATTTGAATCGCCTTTAAAGCACATGGAAAGTGGCAAAACGTGGACAATGATGCCCTTGGCCAAAAAGGGCATATGCGTTTTTTCCTGAATATATTCAGGAAAAAACGCATACGCACTTTTTGGCCAACCAAGCACCCTGGAAAGGCAAATCAGCGCTACAAAGAAGTCTCGCTTCCCATCGGTCAAAGGGCCATGCTGAAAAAAGTGTACAAACCAGAAAGGCAGGACAGGCCATGGAGAAATGGGAGCCTTGCTACGCTGATGGGCGTGATGTAAATTGCCAACATCCACTCTGGAGAAGTGTACGGTGTGTCCTGAAACATCTAAAACACACAGCTTAGAGAGCATACGGCACTTCCACTCATGGGTGTACAAATTGGGAGAACTAAAAACCAGCAAGACACAGGCACCCCAAAATTTAGGGCTGCTCTGTTGAGAAGAACCTCCACTTCATTCCACCTTAAATATCCCAGGAAAGAGAAAAATGGATAAAGAAGTTGTGGTCCTTATGTACAATGGAATATCACTCAGACATGAAATCAATGTCATAAGGCTAGTAGAAGCAAGATGAGTGGATTTAGGTACGACGATTCTAAGTGAAATAAGTCACACAGAAAAAGACACTTATCATAAGCTATCACTTATAGAGGGAATGTCAAAACCGCTACACTTGAACTGAATTACAAAACAGAACAGAGTCACACGTTTAGAAAACACACTATGGCTGCTTAACGGGAAAGGTGAGGTGGGGTGATGCATAAAACAAGGGTTTCAAATTAGCTCAGATACCGTTCTATAAACCCAATATGTAATAGACAAGACCTACTCCTTGCTCAGTGAACTGGACTCAACACCCCGTATTCACCGCACAAGAATATATCTGACTAGTAAGAATCTTAAAACCAATGTATTGATATCTCTCTGGAAGTGTGTCAAGTGGGTGTAAAGGGGCGTAAACACAGCAGTGAAAAGCAGCCAAACCCCATTATCAAAATAAATTACTTTTAAAAACCCATGAAACAAAGAGAGTGAAAGAGAGAGAAATTCTTACACAATTCGTTCAGGGGCTGTGATGCAACCTGGATTGACCATATCTAGACCCACAGCTAGATGAGACATAAGGGTGGACACTCTTGGGGCTGAGAGGTTTGGTGAGGTTGGGTGAGCAAATGCAGACCCTTTAAAGTACTACTGCGTGTCCACATCCCATGGGTCCCAAATTTCCAGGTTCAAGGGCATCTTCCTACATCGAATACATGCATGAGAAACCCAGAAGATGGTACACCGTTTGATCGGGAAAGGTTTCTGAAACGCACCTCATTTCTCATCTCCTTGTGCTCGGGTTCGCCGGTCCAGCCACGTTATTAGCAATCTCCCTCCTTGGAGAATCAGCACCTTTAACCTCCTGTTCTGTACAGGTTGCAATTTGTCCTGAGAATGAACGGGAAGTGGGGGAACCAATGAGAGACTAGCTCTAGGTGTTGTGACAGGCACAGGTGACTCTTTTTTCCCATCAGGAAGAAGAATTAACCACAGGCTCAGCCTGCCCCCCGGAACCAGAATAGGGCCTGAAGCAATCCTGCGCTTTTGCGGCCAGCTCCCAAAAAATCCAGTTGAAAAATGGAGCTCAGGGTCACTGCAATTCACAGACCTACAGAGTTATAAATGATAACTCTCATCCACAAATATATTGAGGGAAGACAATGAAGAGAATTTGAAAGCAAGGCAGAATTGCAGGAAACAGCTTTCAGGAGGTAGATACGAATAGCCTTTAAAGCACATGAAAAGCGACAAAACGTGGACAATGATGCCCTTGGTCAAAAGGGGCGTATTCCTTTTTTCCTGAGTATATTCAGGAAAAAACACATACGCCCTTTTTGGCCAACCAAGCAACCTGGAAAGGCCAATCAGCGCTACAAAGAGTCTCGCTTCCCATCGGTCAAAGGGCCATGCTGAAAAAAGTGTACAAACCAGAAAGGCAGGACATTCCATGGAGAAATGGGAGCCTTGCTACGCTGATGGGCGGGATGTAAATTGCCAACAGCCACTCTGGAGAAGTGTACGGCGTGTCCTGAAACACCTAAAACACACAGCTTAGAGAGCATAGGGCACTTCCACTCATGGGTGTACAAATTGGGAAAACTAAAAATCAGCAAGACACAGGCACCCCAAAGTTGAGGGCTGCTCTGTTGACAAGGACCTCCACTTCATTCCACCTTAAATATCCCAGGAACGAGAAAAATGGATAAAGAAGTTGAGGTCCTTATGTACAATGGAATATCACTCAGCCATGAAATCAATGTCCTAAGGCTAGTAGCAGCATGCTGAGTGGATTTAGGTACGAGCATTCTAAGTGAAATAAGTCACCCAGAAAAAGACACTTACCATAAAATATCACTTATAGAGGGAATGTAAAAACAGTTACCCTTGAACTGAGTTACAAAACAGAACACAGTCACACATTTTGAAAACACACTATGGCTGCTTAACGGGAAAGGTGAGGTGGGGTGATGCATAAAACAAGGGTTTCAAATTAGCTCAGATATCGTTCTATAAACCCAATATGTAATAGACAAGACCTACTCCTTGCTCAGTGAACTAGACTCAACACCCCGTATTCACCGCACAAGAACATATCTGACTAGTAAGAATCTTAAAACCAATGTATTGATATCTCTCTGAAAGTGTGTCAAGTGGGTGTAAAGGGGCGTAAACACAGCAGTGAAAAGCAGCCAAACCCCATTATCAAAATAAATTACTTTTAAAAACCCATGAAACAAAGAGAGTGAAAGAGAGAGAAATTCTTACACAATTCGTTCAGAGGCTGTGATGCAACCTGGATTGACCATATCTAGACCCACAGCTAGATGAGACATAAGGGTGGACACTCTTGGGGCTGAGAGGTTTGGTGAGGTTGGGTGAGCAAATGCAGACCCTTTAAAGTACTACTGCGTGGTTCCCATCCCATGGGTCCCAAATGTCCAGGTTCAAGGGCATCTTCCTACATCGAAAACATGCATGAGATCCCAGAAGATGGTACACCGTCTGATCGGGAAAGGTTTCTGAAACGCACATCATTTCTCATCTCCTTGTGCTCGGGTTCGCCATTCCGGCCGCGTTACTAGCAATCTCCCTCCTTGGAGAATCAGCACCTTTAACCTCCTGTTCTGTACAGGTTGCAATTTGTCCTGAGAATGAACGGGAATTGGGGAACCAATGAGAGACTAGCTCTAGGTGTTGTGACAGGCACAGGTCACTCTTTTTCCCCATCAGGAAGAAGAATTAACCACAGGCTCAGCCTGCCCCCCGGAACCAGAATAGGGCCTGAAGCAATCCTGCGCTTTTGCGGCCAGCTCCCAAAAAAGCGAGTTGAAAAATGGAGCTCAGGGGCACTGCAATTCACAGACCTGCAGAGTTATAAATGATAACTCTCGTCCACAAATATATTGAGGGAAGGCAACGAAGAGGATTTGAAAGCAAGGCAGAATTGCAGGAAACAGCTTTCAGGAGGTAGATTCGAATCGCATTTCAAGCACATGAAAAGCGGCAAAACGTGGACAATGATGCCCTTGGCCAAAAAGGGCATATGCGTTTTTTCCTGAATATATTCAAGAAAAAACGCATACGCCCTTTTTGACCAACCAAGCAACCTGGAAAGGCAAATCAGCGCTACAAAGACGTCTCGCTTCCCATCGGTCAAAGGGCCATGCTGAAAAAAGTGTACAAACCAGAAAGGCAGGACAGGCCATGGAGAAATGGGAGCCTTGCTACGCTGATGGGCGGGATGTAAATTGACAACAGCCACTCTGGAGAAGTGTAGGGTGTGTCCTGAAACATCTAAAACACACAGCTTAGAGAGCATAGGGCACTTCCACTCATGGGTGTACAAATTGGGAGAACTAAAAACCAGCAAGACACAGGCACCCCAAAATTTAGGCCTGCTCTGTTGAGAAGAACCTCCACTTCATTCCACCTTAAATATCCCAGGAAAGAGAAAAATGGATAAAGAAGTTGTGGTCCTTATGTACAATGGAATATCACTCAGACATGAAATCAATGTCATAAGGCTAGTAGAAGCAAGATGAGTGGATTTAGGTACGACGATTCTAAGTGAAATAAGTCACACAGAAAAAGACACTTATCATAAGCTATCACTTATAGAGGGAATGTCAAAACCGCTACACTTGAACTGAATTACAAAACAGAACAGTCACACGTTTAGAAAACACACTATGGCTGCTTAACGGGAAAGGTGAGGTGGGGTGATGCATAAAACAAGGGTTTCAAGTTAGCTCAGATACCGTTCTATAAACCCAATATGTAATAGACAAGACCTACTCCTTGCTCAGTGAACTGGACTCAACACCCCGTATTCACCGCACAAGAATATATCTGACTAGTAAGAATCTTAAAACCAATGTATTGATATCTCTCTGGAAGTGTGTCAAGTGGGTGTAAAGGGGCGTAAACACAGCAGTGAAAAGCAGCCAAACCCCATTATAAAAATAAATTACTTTTAAAAACCCATGAAACAAAGAGAGTGAAAGAGAGAGAAATTCTTACACAATTCGTTCAGGGGCTGTGATGCAACCTGGATTGACCATATCTAGACCCACAGCTAGATGAGACATAAGGGTGGACACTCTTGGGGCTGAGAGGTTTGGTGAGGTTGGGTGAGCAAATGCAGACCCTTTAAAGTACTACTGCGTGTCCACATCCCATGGGTCCCAAATTTCCAGGTTCAAGGGCATCTTCCTACATCGAATACATGCATGAGAAACCCAGAAGATGGTACACCGTTTGATCGGGAAAGGTTTCTGAAACGCACCTCATTTCTCATCTCCTTGTGCTCGGGTTCGCCGGTCCAGCCACGTTATTAGCAATCTCCCTCCTTGGAGAATCAGCACCTTTAACCTCCTGTTCTGTACAGGTTGCAATTTGTCCTGAGAATGAACGGGAAGTGGGGGAACCAATGAGAGACTAGCTCTAGGTGTTGTGACAGGCACAGGTGACTCTTTTTTCCCATCAGGAAGAAGAATTAACCACAGGCTCAGCCTGCCCCCCGGAACCAGAATAGGGCCTGAAGCAATCCTGCGCTTTTGCGGCCAGCTCCCAAAAAATCCAGTTGAAAAATGGAGCTCAGGGGCACTGCAATTCACAGACCTACAGAGTTATAAATGATAACTCTCATCCACAAATATATTGAGGGAAGACAATGAAGAGAATTTGAAAGCAAGGCAGAATTGCAGGAAACAGCTTTCAGGAGGTAGATACGAATAGCCTTTAAAGCACATGAAAAGCGACAAAACGTGGACAATGATGCCCTTGGTCAAAAGGGGCGTATTCCTTTTTTCCTGAGTATATTCAGGAAAAAACGCATACGCCCTTTTTGGCCAACCAAGCAACCTGGAAAGGCAAATCAGCGCTACAAAAAGTCTCGCTTCCCATCGGTCAAAGGGCCATGCTGAAAAAAGTGTACAAACCAGAAAGGCAGGACATTCCATGGAGAAATGGGAGCCTTGCTACGCTGATGGGCGGGATGTAAATTGCCAACAGCCACTCTGGAGAAGTGTACGGCGTGTCCTGAAACACCTAAAACACACAGCTTAGAGAGCATAGGGCACTTCCACTCATGGGTGTACAAATTGGGAAAACTAAAAATCAGCAAGACACAGGCACCCCAAAGTTGAGGGCTGCTCTGTTGACAAGGACCTCCACTTCATTCCACCTTAAATATCCCAGGAACGAGAAAAATGGATAAAGAAGTTGAGGTCCTTATGTACAATGGAATATCACTCAGCCATGAAATCAATGTCCTAAGGCTAGTAGCAGCATGCTGAGTGGATTTAGGTACGAGCATTCTAAGTGAAAAAAGTCACCCAGAAAAAGACACTTACCATAAAATATCACTTATAGAGGGAATGTAAAAACAGTTACCCTTGAACTGAGTTACAAAACAGAACACAGTCACACATTTTGAAAACACACTATGGCTGCTTAACGGGAAAGGTGAGGTGGGGTGATGCATAAAACAAGGGTTTCAAATTAGCTCAGATACCGTTCTATAAACCCAATATGTAATAGACAAGACCTACTCCTTGCTCAGTGAACTGGACTCAACACCCCGTATTCACCGCACAAGAACATATCTGACTAGTAAGAATCTTAAAACCAATGTATTGATATCTCTCTGGAAGTGTGTCAAGTGGGTGTAAAGGGGCGTAAACACAGCAGTGAAAAGCAGCCAAACCCCATTATAAAAATAAATTACTTTTAAAAACCCATGAAACAAAGAGAGTGAAAGAGAGAGAAATTCTTACACAATTCGTTCAGGGGCTGTGATGCAACCTGGATTGACCTCATCTAGACCCACAGCCAAATGAGACATAAGGGTGGACACTCTTGGGGCTGAGAGGTTTGGTGAGGTTGGGTGAGCAAAGGCAGACCCTTTAAAGTACTACTGCGTGGTCCCCATCCCATGGGTCACAAATCTCCAGGTTCAAGGGCATCTTCCTACATCGAAAACATGCATGAGAAACCCAGAAGATGGTACACCGTCTAATCGGGAAAGGTTTCTGAAACGCACATCATTTCTCATCTCCTTGCTCTCGGGTTCGCCATTCCGGCCGCGTTACTAGCAATCTCCCTCCTTGGAGAATCAGCACCTTTAACCTCCTGTTCTGTACAGGTTGCAATTTGTCCTGAGAATGAACGGGAATTGGGGAACCAATGAGAGACTAGCTCTAGGTGTTGTGACAGGCACAGGTCACTCTTTTTTCCCATCAGGAAGAAGAATTAACCACAGGCTCAGCCTGCCCCCCGGAACCAGAATAGGGCCTGAAGCAATCCTGCGCTTTTGCGGCCAGCTCCCAAAAAAGCGAGTTGAAAAATGCAGCTCAGGGGCACTGCAATTCACAGACCTGCAGAGTTATAAATGATAACTCTCGTCCACAAATATATTGAGGGAAGGCAACGAAGAGGATTTGAAAGCAAGGCAGAATTGCAGGAAACAGCTTTCAGGAGGTAGATTCGAATCGCATTTCAAGCACATGAAAAGCGGCAAAACGTGGACAATGATGCCCTTGGCCAAAAAGGGCATATGCGTTTTTTCCTGAATATATTCAAGAAAAAACGCATACGCCCTTTTTGGCCAACCAAGCAACCTGTAAAGGCAAATCAGCGCTACAAAGAAGTCTCGCTTCCCAGCGGTCAAAGGGCCATGCTGAAAAAAGTGTACAAACCAGAAAGGCAGGACAGGCCATGGAGAAATGGGAGCCTTGCTACGCTGATGGGCGGGATGTAAATTGACAACAGCCACTCTGGAGAAGTGTACGGTGTGTCCTGAAACATCTAAAACACACAGCTTAGAGAGCATAGGGCACTTCCACTCATGGGTGTACAAATTGGGAGAACTAAAAACCAGCAAGACACAGGCACCCCAAAATTTAGGCCTGCTCTGTTGAGAAGAACCTCTACTTCATTCCACCTTAAATATCCCAGGAAAGAGAAAAATGGATAAAGAAGTTGTGGTCCTTATGTACAATGGAATATCACTCAGACATGAAATCAATGTCATAAGGCTAGTAGAAGCAAGATGAGTGGATTTAGGTACGACGATTCTAAGTGAAATAAGTCACACAGAAAAAGACACTTATCATAAGCTATCACTTATAGAGGGAATGTCAAAACCGCTACACTTGAACTGAATTACAAAACAGAACAGTCACACGTTTAGAAAACACACTATGGCTGCTTAACGGGAAAGGTGAGGTGGGGTGATGCATAAAACAAGGGTTTCAAGTTAGCTCAGATACCGTTCTATAAACCCAATATGTAATAGACAAGACCTACTCCTTGCTCAGTGAACTGGACTCAACACCCCGTATTCACCGCACAAGAATATATCTGACTAGTAAGAATCTTAAAACCAATGTATTGATATCTCTCTGGAAGTGTGTCAAGTGGGTGTAAAGGGGCGTAAACACAGCAGTGAAAAGCCGCCAAACCCCATTATAAAAATAAATTACTTTTAAAAACCCATGAAACAAAGAGAGTGAAAGAGAGAGAAATTCTTACACAATTCGTTCAGGGGCTGTGATGCAACCTGGATTGACCATATCTAGACCCACAGCTAGATGAGACATAAGGGTGGACACTCTTGGGGCTGAGAGGTTTGGTGAGGTTGGGTGAGCAAATGCAGACCCTTTAAAGTACTACTGCGTGTCCACATCCCATGGGTCCCAAATTTCCAGGTTCAAGGGCATCTTCCTACATCGAATACATGCATGAGAAACCCAGAAGATGGTACACCGTTTGATCGGGAAAGGTTTCTGAAACGCACCTCATTTCTCATCTCCTTGTGCTCGGGTTCGCCGGTCCAGCCACGTTATTAGCAATCTCCCTCCTTGGAGAATCAGCACCTTTAACCTCCTGTTCTGTACAGGTTGCAATTTGTCCTGAGAATGAACGGGAAGTGGGGGAACCAATGAGAGACTAGCTCTAGGTGTTGTGACAGGCACAGGTGACTCTTTTTTCCCATCAGGAAGAAGAATTAACCACAGGCTCAGCCTGCCCCCCGGAACCAGAATAGGGCCTGAAGCAATCCTGCGCTTTTGCGGCCAGCTCCCAAAAAATCCAGTTGAAAAATGGAGCTCAGGGGCACTGCAATTCACAGACCTACAGAGTTATAAATGATAACTCTCATCCACAAATATATTGAGGGAAGACAATGAAGAGAATTTGAAAGCAAGGCAGAATTGCAGGAAACAGCTTTCAGGAGGTAGATACGAATAGCCTTTAAAGCACATGAAAAGCGACAAAACGTGGACAATGATGCCCTTGGTCAAAAGGGGCGTATTCCTTTTTTCCTGAGTATATTCAGGAAAAAACGCATACGCCCTTTTTGGCCAACCAAGCAACCTGGAAAGGCAAATCAGCGCTACAAAAAGTCTCGCTTCCCATCGGTCAAAGGGCCATGCTGAAAAAAGTGTACAAACCAGAAAGGCAGGACATTCCATGGAGAAATGGGAGCCTTGCTACGCTGATGGGCGGGATGTAAATTGCCAACAGCCACTCTGGAGAAGTGTACGGCGTGTCCTGAAACACCTAAAACACACAGCTTAGAGAGCATAGGGCACTTCCACTCATGGGTGTACAAATTGGGAAAACTAAAAATCAGCAAGACACAGGCACCCCAAAGTTGAGGGCTGCTCTGTTGACAAGGACCTCCACTTCATTCCACCTTAAATATCCCAGGAACGAGAAAAATGGATAAAGAAGTTGAGGTCCTTATGTACAATGGAATATCACTCAGCCATGAAATCAATGTCCTAAGGCTAGTAGCAGCATGCTGAGTGGATTTAGGTACGAGCATTCTAAGTGAAAAAAGTCACCCAGAAAAAGACACTTACCATAAAATATCACTTATAGAGGGAATGTAAAAACAGTTACCCTTGAACTGAGTTACAAAACAGAACACAGTCACACATTTTGAAAACACACTATGGCTGCTTAACGGGAAAGGTGAGGTGGGGTGATGCATAAAACAAGGGTTTCAAATTAGCTCAGATACCGTTCTATAAACCCAATATGTAATAGACAAGACCTACTCCTTGCTCAGTGAACTGGACTCAACACCCCGTATTCACCGCACAAGAACATATCTGACTAGTAAGAATCTTAAAACCAATGTATTGATATCTCTCTGGAAGTGTGTCAAGTGGGTGTAAAGGGGCGTAAACACAGCAGTGAAAAGCAGCCAAACCCCATTATAAAAATAAATTACTTTTAAAAACCCATGAAACAAAGAGAGTGAAAGAGAGAGAAATTCTTACACAATTCGTTCAGGGGCTGTGATGCAACCTGGATTGACCTCATCTAGACCCACAGCCAAATGAGACATAAGGGTGGACACTCTTGGGGCTGAGAGGTTTGGTGAGGTTGGGTGAGCAAAGGCAGACCCTTTAAAGTACTACTGCGTGGTCCCCATCCCATGGGTCACAAATCTCCAGGTTCAAGGGCATCTTCCTACATCGAAAACATGCATGAGAAACCCAGAAGATGGTACACCGTCTAATCGGGAAAGGTTTCTGAAACGCACATCATTTCTCATCTCCTTGCTCTCGGGTTCGCCATTCCGGCCGCGTTACTAGCAATCTCCCTCCTTGGAGAATCAGCACCTTTAACCTCCTGTTCTGTACAGGTTGCAATTTGTCCTGAGAATGAACGGGAATTGGGGAACCAATGAGAGACTAGCTCTAGGTGTTGTGACAGGCACAGGTCACTCTTTTTTCCCATCAGGAAGAAGAATTAACCACAGGCTCAGCCTGCCCCCCGGAACCAGAATAGGGCCTGAAGCAATCCTGCGCTTTTGCGGCCAGCTCCCAAAAAAGCGAGTTGAAAAATGCAGCTCAGGGGCACTGCAATTCACAGACCTGCAGAGTTATAAATGATAACTCTCGTCCACAAATATATTGAGGGAAGGCAACGAAGAGGATTTGAAAGCAAGGCAGAATTGCAGGAAACAGCTTTCAGGAGGTAGATTCGAATCGCATTTCAAGCACATGAAAAGCGGCAAAACGTGGACAATGATGCCCTTGGCCAAAAAGGGCATATGCGTTTTTTCCTGAATATATTCAAGAAAAAACGCATACGCCCTTTTTGGCCAACCAAGCAACCTGTAAAGGCAAATCAGCGCTACAAAGAAGTCTCGCTTCCCAGCGGTCAAAGGGCCATGCTGAAAAAAGTGTACAAACCAGAAAGGCAGGACAGGCCATGGAGAAATGGGAGCCTTGCTACGCTGATGGGCGGGATGTAAATTGACAACAGCCACTCTGGAGAAGTGTACGGTGTGTCCTGAAACATCTAAAACACACAGCTTAGAGAGCATAGGGCACTTCCACTCATGGGTGTACAAATTGGGAGAACTAAAAACCAGCAAGACACAGGCACCCCAAAATTTAGGCCTGCTCTGTTGAGAAGAACCTCTACTTCATTCCACCTTAAATATCCCAGGAAAGAGAAAAATGGATAAAGAAGTTGTGGTCCTTATGTACAATGGAATATCACTCAGACATGAAATCAATGTCATAAGGCTAGTAGAAGCAAGATGAGTGGATTTAGGTACGACGATTCTAAGTGAAATAAGTCACACAGAAAAAGACACTTATCATAAGCTATCACTTATAGAGGGAATGTCAAAACCGCTACACTTGAACTGAATTACAAAACAGAACAGTCACACGTTTAGAAAACACACTATGGCTGCTTAACGGGAAAGGTGAGGTGGGGTGATGCATAAAACAAGGGTTTCAAGTTAGCTCAGATACCGTTCTATAAACCCAATATGTAATAGACAAGACCTACTCCTTGCTCAGTGAACTGGACTCAACACCCCGTATTCACCGCACAAGAATATATCTGACTAGTAAGAATCTTAAAACCAATGTATTGATATCTCTCTGGAAGTGTGTCAAGTGGGTGTAAAGGGGCGTAAACACAGCAGTGAAAAGCCGCCAAACCCCATTATAAAAATAAATTACTTTTAAAAACCCATGAAACAAAGAGAGTGAAAGAGAGAGAAATTCTTACACAATTCGTTCAGGGGCTGTGATGCAACCTGGATTGACCATATCTAGACCCACAGCTAGATGAGACATAAGGGTGGACACTCTTGGGGCTGAGAGGTTTGGTGAGGTTGGGTGAGCAAATGCAGACCCTTTAAAGTACTACTGCGTGTCCACATCCCATGGGTCCCAAATTTCCAGGTTCAAGGGCATCTTCCTACATCGAATACATGCATGAGAAACCCAGAAGATGGTACACCGTTTGATCGGGAAAGGTTTCTGAAACGCACCTCATTTCTCATCTCCTTGTGCTCGGGTTCGCCGGTCCAGCCACGTTATTAGCAATCTCCCTCCTTGGAGAATCAGCACCTTTAACCTCCTGTTCTGTACAGGTTGCAATTTGTCCTGAGAATGAACGGGAAGTGGGGGTACCAATGAGAGACTAGCTCTAGGTGTTGTGACAGGCACAGGTGACTCTTTTTTCCCATCAGGAAGAAGAATTAACCACAGGCTCAGCCTGCCCCCCGGAACCAGAATAGGGCCTGAAGCAATCCTGCGCTTTTGCGGCCAGCTCCCAAAAAATCCAGTTGAAAAATGGAGCTCAGGGGCACTGCAATTCACAGACCTACAGAGTTATAAATGATAACTCTCATCCACAAATATATTGAGGGAAGACAATGAAGAGAATTTGAAAGCAAGGCAGAATTGCAGGAAACAGCTTTCAGGAGGTAGATACGAATAGCCTTTAAAGCACATGAAAAGCGACAAAACGTGGACAATGATGCCCTTGGTCAAAAGGGGCGTATTCCTTTTTTCCTGAGTATATTCAGGAAAAAACGCATACGCCCTTTTTGGCCAACCAAGCAACCTGGAAAGGCAAATCAGCGCTACAAAAAGTCTCGCTTCCCATCGGTCAAAGGGCCATGCTGAAAAAAGTGTACAAACCAGAAAGGCAGGACATTCCATGGAGAAATGGGAGCCTTGCTACGCTGATGGGCGGGATGTAAATTGCCAACAGCCACTCTGGAGAAGTGTACGGCGTGTCCTGAAACACCTAAAACACACAGCTTAGAGAGCATAGGGCACTTCCACTCATGGGTGTACAAATTGGGAAAACTAAAAATCAGCAAGACACAGGCACCCCAAAGTTGAGGGCTGCTCTGTTGACAAGGACCTCCACTTCATTCCACCTTAAATATCCCAGGAACGAGAAAAATGGATAAAGAAGTTGAGGTCCTTATGTACAATGGAATATCACTCAGCCATGAAATCAATGTCCTAAGGCTAGTAGCAGCATGATGATTGGATTTAGGTACGACGATTCTAAGTGAAATAAGTCACACAGAAAAAGACACTTATCATAAGATATCACTTAGACAGGGAATGTAAAAACCGTTACCCTTGAACTGAATTACAAAACAGAACAGAGTCACACATTTTGAAAACACACTATGGCTGCTTAACGGGAAAGGTGAGGTGGGGTGATGCATAAAACAAGAGTTTCAAATTAGCTCAGATACCGTTCCATAAACCCAATATGTAATAGACAAGACCTACTCCTTGCTCAGTGAACTGGACTCAACACCCCGTATTCACCGCACAAGAATATATCTGACTAGTAAGAAACTTAAAACCAATGTATTGATATCTCTTTGTAAGTGTGTCAAGTGGGTGTAAAGGGGCATAAACACAGCAGGGAAAAGCAGCTAAACCCCATTATAAAAATAAATTACTTTTAAAAACCCATGAAACAAAGAGAGTGAAAGAGAGAGAAATTGTTACCCAATTCGTTCAGGGGCTGTGATGCAACCTGTATTGACCATATGTAGACCCACAGCTAAATGAGACATAAGGGTGGACACTCTTGGGGCTGAGAGGTTTGGTGAGGTTGGGTGAGCAAACGCAGACCCTTTAAAGTAATACTGCGTGGTCCCCATCCCATGGGTCCCAAAACTCCAGGTTCAAGGGCATCTTCCTACATCGAAAACATGCATGAGAAACCCAGAAGATGGTACACCGTCTGATCGGGAAAGGTTTCTGAAACGCACTTCATTTCTCATCTCCTTGTGCTCGGGTTCGCCATTCCAGCCACGTTACTAGAAATCTCCCTCCTTGGAGAAGCAGCACCTTTAACCTCCTGTTCTGTACAGGTTGCAATTTCTCCTGAGAATGAACGGGAAGTGGGGGAACCGATGAGAGACTAGCTCTAGGTTTTGTGACAGGCACAGGTCACTCTTTTTTCCCATCAGGAAGAAGAATTAACCACAGGCTCAGCCTGCCCCCCCGGAACCAGAATAGGGCCTGAAGCAATCCTGCGCTTTTGCGGCCAGCTCCCAAAAAATCCAGTTGAAAAATGGAGCTCAGGGGCACTGCAATTCACAGACCTGCAGAGTTATAAATGATAACTCTCGTCCACAAATATATTGAGGGATGGCAACGAAGACGATTTAAAAGCAAGGCAGAATTGCAGGAAACAGCTTTCAGGAGGTAGATTCGAATCGCCTTTCAAGCACGTGAAAAGCGGCAAAACGTGGACAATGATGCCCTTGGCCAAAAAGGGCGTATGCGTTTTTTCCTGAATATATTCAGGAAAAAACGCATACGCCCTTTTTGGCCAACCAAGCAACCTGGAAAGGCAAATCAGCGCTACAAAAAGTCTCGCTTCCCATCGGTCAAAGGGCCATGCTGAAAAAAGTGTACAAACCAGAAAGGCAGGACAGGCCATGGAGAAATGGGAGCCTTGCTACGCTGATGGGCGGGATGTAAATTGCCAACAGCCACTCTGGAGAAGTGTACGGTGTGTCCTGAAACATCTAAAACACACAGCTTAGAGAGCATAGGGCACTTCCACTCATGGGTGTACAAATTGGGAGATCTAACAATCAGCAAGACACAGGCACCCCAAAATTTAGGGCTGCTCTGTTGACAAGAACCTCCACTTCATTCCACCTTAAATATCCCAGGAAAGAGAAAAATGGATAAAGAAGTTGAGGTCCTTATGTACAATGGAATATCACTCAGCCATGAAATCAATGTCCTAAGGCTAGTAGCAGCATGCTGAGTGGATTTAGGTACGAGCATTCTAAGTGAAATAAGTCACACAGAAAAAGACACTTATCATAAGATATCACTTAGAGAGGGAATGTAAAAACCGTTACCCTTGAAATGAATTACAAAACAGAAGAGAGTCACACATTTTGAAAACACACTATGGCTGCTTAACGGGAAAGATGAGGTGGGGTGATGCATAAAACAAGGGTTTCAAATTAGCTCCGACACCGTTCCATAAACCCAATATGTAATAGACAAGACATACTCCTTGCTCAGTGAACTGGACTCAACACCCCGTATTCACCGCACAAGAATATATCTGACTAGTAAGAATCTTAAAACCAATGTATTGATATCTCTTTGTAAGTCTGTCAAGTGGGTGTAAAGGGGCATAAACACAGCAGTGAAAAGCAGCTAAACCCCATTATAAAAATAAATTACTTTTAAAAACCCATGAAACAAAGAGAGTAAAAGAGAGAGAAATTCTTACACAATACGTCCAGGGGCTGTGATGCAACCTGGATAGACCATATCTAGACCCACAGCTAGATGAGACATAAGGGTGGACACTCTTGGGGCTGAGAGGTTTGGTGAGGTTGGGTGAGCAAACGCAGACCCTTTAAAGTAATACTGTGTGGTACCCATCCCATGGGTCCCAAATCTCCAGGTTCAAGGGCATCTTCCTACATCGAAAACATGCATGAGAAACCCAGAAGATGGTACACCGTCCGATCGGGAAAGGATTCTGAAACGCACCTCATTTCTCATCACCTTGTGCTCGGGTTCGCCATTCCAGCCGCGTTAGTAGCAATCTCCCTCCTTGGAGAATCAGCACCTTTAACCTCCTGTTCTGTACAGGTTGCAATTTGTCCTGAGAATGAACGGGAAGTGGGGGAACCAATGAGAGACTAGCTCTAGGTGTTGTGACAGGCACAGGTCACTCTTTTTTCCCATCAGGAAGAAGAATTAACCACCGGATCAGCCTGCCCCCGGAACCAGAATAGGGCCTGAAGCAATCCTGCGCTTTTGCGGCCAGCTCCCAAAAAAGCGAGTTGAAAAATGGAGCTCAGGGGCACTGCAATTCACAGACCTGCAGAGTTATAAATGATAACACTCGTCCACAAATATATTGAGGGAAGGCAACGAAGACGATTTAAAAGCAAGGCAGAATTGCAGGAAACAGCTTTCAGGAGGTAGATTCGAATCGCCTTTCAAGCACATGGAAAGCGGCAAAACGTGGACAATGATGCCCTTGGCCAAAAAGGGCGTATGCGTTTTTTCCTGAATATATTCAGGAAAAAACGCATACGCCCTTTTTGGCCAACCAAGCAACCTGGAAAGGCAAATCAGCGCTACAAAAAGTCTCGCTTCCCATCGGTCAAAGGGCCATGCTGAAAAAAGTGTACAAACCAGAAAGGCAGGACAGGCCATGGAGAAATGGGAGCCTTGCTACGCTGATGGGCGGGATGTAAATTGCCAACAGCCACTCTGGAGAAGTGTACGGTGTGTCCTGAAACATCTAAAACACACAGCTTAGAGAGCATAGGGCACTTCCACTCATGGGTGTACAAATTGGGAGATCTAACAATCAGCAAGACACAGGCACCCCAAAATTTAGGGCTGCTCTGTTGACAAGAACCTCCACTTCATTCTACCTTAAATATCCCAGGAAAGAGAAAAATGGATAAAGAAGTTGAGGTCCTTATGTACAATGGAATATCACTCAGCCATGAAATCAATGTCCTAAGGCTAGTAGCAGCATGCTGAGTGGATTTAGGTACGAGCATTCTAAGTGAAATAAGTCACACAGAAAAAGACACTTATCATAAGATATCACTTAGAGAGGGAATGTAAAAACCGTTACCCTTGAAATGAATTACAAAACAGAACAGAGTCACACATTTTGAAAACACACTATGGCTGCTTAACGGGAAAGGTGAGGTGGGGTGATGCATAAAACAAGGGTTTCAAATTAGCTCCGACACCGTTCCATAAACCCAATATGTAATAGACAAGACCTACTCCTTGCTCAGTGAACTGGACTCAACACCCCGTATTCACCGCACAAGAATATATCTGACTAGTAAGAATCTTAAAACCAATGTATTGATACCTCTTTGTAAGTCTGTCAAGTGGGTGTAAAGGGGCATAAACACAGCAGTGAAAAGCAGCTAAACCCCATTATAAAAATAAATTACTTTTAAAAACCCATGAAACAAAGAGAGTAAAAGAGAGAGAAATTCTTACACAATACGTCCAGGGGCTGTGATGCAACCTGGATAGACCATATCTAGACCCACAGCTAGATGAGACATAAGGGTGGACACTCTTGGGGCTGAGAGGTTTGGTGAGGTTGGGTGAGCAAACGCAGACCCTTTAAAGTAATACTGTGTGGTACCCATCCCATGGGTCCCAAATCTCCAGGTTCAAGGGCATCTTCCTACATCGAAAACATGCATGAGAAACCCAGAAGATGGTACACCGTCCGATCGGGAAAGGATTCTGTAACGCACCTCATTTCTCATCACCTTGTGCTCGGGTTCGCCATTCCAGCCGCGTTAGTAGCAATCTCCCTCCTTGGAGAATCAGCACCTTTAACCTCCTGTTCTGTACAGGTTGCAATTTGTCCTGAGAATGAACGGGAAGTGGGGGAACCAATGAGAGACTAGCTCTAGGTGTTGTGACAGGCACAGGTCACTCTTTTTTCCCATCAGGAAGAAGAATTAACCACCGGATCAGCCTGCCCCCGGAACCAGAATAGGGCCTGAAGCAATCCTGCGCTTTTGCGGCCAGCTCCCAAAAAAGCGAGTTGAAAAATGGAGCTCAGGGGCACTGCAATTCACAGACCTGCAGAGTTATAAATGATAACACTCGTCCACAAATATATTGAGGGAAGGCAACGAAGACGATTTAAAAGCAAGGCAGAATTGCAGGAAACAGCTTTCAGGAGGTAGATTCGAATCGCCTTTCAAGCACGTGAAAAGCGGCAAAACGTGGACAATGATGCCCTTGGCCAAAAAGGGCGTATGCGTTTTTTCCTGAATATATTCAGGAAAAAACGCATACGCCCTTTTTGGCCAACCAAGCAACCTGGAAAGGCAAATCAGCGCTACAAAAAGTCTCGCTTCCCATCGGTCAAAGGGCCATGCTGAAAAAAGTGTACAAACCAGAAAGGCAGGACAGGCCATGGAGAAATGGGAGCCTTGCTACGCTGATGAGCGGGATGTAAATTGCCAACAGCCACTCTGGAGAAGTGTACGGTGTGTCCTGAAACATCTAAAACACACAGCTTAGAGAGCATAGGGCACTTCCACTCATGGGTGTACAAATTGGGAGATCTAACAATCAGCAAGACACAGGCACCCCAAAATTTAGGGCTGCTCTGTTGACAAGAACCTCCACTTCATTCCACCTTAAATATCCCAGGAAAGAGAAAAATGGATAAAGAAGTTGAGGTCCTTATGTACAATGGAATATCACTCAGCCATGAAATCAATGTCCTAAGGCTAGTAGCAGCATGCTGAGTGGATTTAGGTACGAGCATTCTAAGTGAAATAAGTCACACAGAAAAAGACACTTATCATAAGATATCACTTAGAGAGGGAATGTAAAAACCGTTACCCTTGAAATGAATTACAAAACAGAACAGAGTCACACATTTTGAAAACACACTATGGCTGCTTAACGGGAAAGGTGAGGTGGGGTGATGCATAAAACAAGGGTTTCAAATTAGCTCCGACACCGTTCCATAAACCCAATATGTAATAGACAAGACATACTCCTTGCTCAGTGAACTGGACTCAACACCCCGTATTCACCGCACAAGAATATATCTGACTAGTAAGAATCTTAAAACCAATGTATTGATATCTCTTTGTAAGTCTGTCAAGTGGGTGTAAAGGGGCATAAACACAGCAGTGAAAAGCAGCTAAACCCCATTATAAAAATAAATTACTTTTAAAAACCCATGAAACAAAGAGAGTAAAAGAGAGAGAAATTCTTACACAATACGTCCAGGGGCTGTGATGCAACCTGGATAGACCATATCTAGACCCACAGCTAGATGAGACATAAGGGTGGACACTCTTGGGGCTGAGAGGTTTGGTGAGGTTGGGTGAGCAAACGCAGACCCTTTAAAGTAATACTGTGTGGTACCCATCCCATGGGTCCCAAATCTCCAGGTTCAAGGGCATCTTCCTACATCGAAAACATGCATGAGAAACCCAGAAGATGGTACACCGTCCGATCGGGAAAGGATTCTGAAACGCACCTCATTTCTCATCACCTTGTGCTCGGGTTCGCCATTCCAGCCGCGTTACTAGCAATCTCCCTCCTTGGAGAATCAGCACCTTTAACCTCCTGTTCTGTACAGGTTGCAATTTGTCCTGAGAATGAACGGGAAGTGGGGGAACCAATGAGAGACTAGCTCTAGGTGTTGTGACAGGCACAGGTCACTCTTTTTTCCCATCAGGAAGAAGAATTAACCACCGGATCAGCCTGCCACCGGAACCAGAATAGGGCCTGAAGCAATCCTGCGCTTTTGCGGCCAGCTCCCAAAAAAGCGAGTTGAAAAATGGAGCTCAGGGGCACTGCAATTCACAGACCTGCAGAGTTATAAATGATAACACTCGTCCACAAATATATTGAGGGAAGGCAACGAAGACGATTTAAAAGCAAGGCAGAATTGCAGGAAACAGCTTTCAGGAGGTAGATTCGAATCGCCTTTCAAGCACGTGAAAAGCGGCAAAACGTGGACAATGATGCCCTTGGCCAAAAAGGGCGTATGCGTTTTTTCCTGAATATATTCAGGAAAAAACGCATACGCCCTTTTTGGCCAACCAAGCAACCTGGAAAGGCAAATCAGCGCTACAAAAAGTCTCGCTTCCCATCGGTCAAAGGGCCATGCTGAAAAAAGTGTACAAACCAGAAAGGCAGGACTTTCCATGGAGAAATGGGAGCCTTGCTACGCTGATGGGCGGGATGTAAATTGCCAACAGCCACCCTGGAGAAGTGTACGGTGTGTCCTGAAACATCTAAAACACACAGCTTACAGAGCATAGGGCACTTCCACTCATGGGTGTACAAATTTGGAAAACTAAAAATCAGCAAGACACAGGCACCCCAAAGTTTAGGGCTGCTGTGTTGACAAGGACCTCCACTTCATTCCACCTTAAATATCCCAGGAAAGAGAAAAATGGATAAAGAAGTTGACGTCCTTATGTACAATGGAATATCACTCAGCCATGAAATCAATGTCATAAGGCTAGTAGCAGCATGATGAGTGGATTTAGGTACGACGAATCTAAGTGAAATAAGTCACACAGAAAAAGACACTTATCATAAGATATCACTTATAGAGGGAATGTAAAAACCGTTACCCTTGAACTGAATTACAAAACAGAACAGAGTCACACATTTTGAAAACACACTATGGCAGCTTCACGGGAAAGGTGAGGTGGGGTGATGCATAAAACAAGGGTTTCAAATTAGCTCAGATACCGTTCTATAAACCCAATATGTAATAGACAAGACCGACTCCTTGATCAGTGAACTGGACTCAACACCCCGTGTTCACCGCACAAGAACATGTCTGACTAGTAAGAATCTTAAAACCAATGTATTGATATCTCTCTAGAAGTGTGTCAAGTGGGTGTAAAGGGGCATAAACACAGCAGTGAAAAGCCGCCAAACCCCATTATAAAAATAAATTACTTTTAAAAACCCATGAAACAAAGAGAGTGAAAGAGAGAGAAATTCTTACACAATTCGTTCAGGGGCTGTGATGCAACCTGGATTGACCATATCTAGACCCACAGCTAGATGAGACATAAGGGTGGACACTCTTGGGGCTGAGAGGTTTGGTGAGGTTGGGTGAGCAAATGCAGACCCTTTAAAGTACTACTGCGTGTCCACATCCCATGGGTCCCAAATTTCCAGGTTCAAGGGCATCTTCCTACATCGAATACATGCATGAGAAACCCAGAAGATGGTACACCGTTTGATCGGGAAAGGTTTCTGAAACGCACCTCATTTCTCATCTCCTTGTGCTCGGGTTCGCCGGTCCAGCCACGTTATTAGCAATCTCCCTCCTTGGAGAATCAGCACCTTTAACCTCCTGTTCTGTACAGGTTGCAATTTGTCCTGAGAATGAACGGGAAGTGGGGGTACCAATGAGAGACTAGCTCTAGGTGTTGTGACAGGCACAGGTGACTCTTTTTTCCCATCAGGAAGAAGAATTAACCACAGGCTCAGCCTGCCCCCCGGAACCAGAATAGGGCCTGAAGCAATCCTGCGCTTTTGCGGCCAGCTCCCAAAAAATCCAGTTGAAAAATGGAGCTCAGGGGCACTGCAATTCACAGACCTACAGAGTTATAAATGATAACTCTCATCCACAAATATATTGAGGGAAGACAATGAAGAGAATTTGAAAGCAAGGCAGAATTGCAGGAAACAGCTTTCAGGAGGTAGATACGAATAGCCTTTAAAGCACAT